>NW_027667401.1:0-484000 GCF_963924665.1 Micromys minutus | reverse complement strand
TTTGGAGCAAAAAGGCAGAAATTCCCCTTATTTTGAGGTAAAAAGGCTGAAATTCCTTTTATTTGGGGGCAAAAGGCAGAAATTTCCTTTATTTTCGGGCAAAATTGCAGAAATTTCACTTATTTCAGGGTAATAAGTCAGAAATTTTCCTTATTTTGGGGCAAAAAAGACAAAAATTCCCTTTGTTTTGGGGGAAAAATACAGAAATTCCAATTATTTAGAGGCAAAAAAGCAGAAATTCCCCTTATTATGGAGCAAAAATGAAGAAATTTCCATTTTTATGGCAAAAAGGTATGCATTCTTCTTATTTTCGGGCAAAAAGGCAGAAATTCACCGTATTTTGGAGCAAAATTGCAGAAATTCCCCTAATTGTGGGTCAAAAAGGCAGAAATTCCCTATATCTTGGGGCAAAAAGAGAGAAATTCTCCTTATTTTGGGCAAATCTCAGAAATTCCACTTATTTTGGGGCAAAATTCCAGAAATTTCACTTATTTTGGGGCAAAATTGCATAAATTTCAATTATTTTGGGGCAAAATTGCAGAAATTTCACTTATTTCAGGGAAAAAAGGCAGAAATTTTCCTTATTTTGGGGCAAAAAGGCAAAAATTCGTAATATTTTGTGGCAAAAATGCAGAAATTCCCCTTATTTTGAGGGAAAAAAGGCTGAAATTCCCATTATTTGGGGACAAAAAAGCAGAAATTTTCCTTATTTTGGGGCAAAACTCAGAAATTCCACTTATTTTGGGGCAAAATTCCAGAAATTTCCCTTATTTTGGGGCAAAATTGCAGAAATTTTACTTATTTTCGGGCAAAATTGCCGAAATTTCACTTATTTCAAAAAAAGCAGAAATTTTCTTTTTTTGGGGCAAAAAGGCAGCCATTTCTTTTATTTTGGTACAAAATTGCAGAAATTTTTCTTATTTTGGGGCAAAAAGACAGAAATTTCCCTTATTTTGGGGCAAAAATGCAGAAATTCCACTTATTTTGAGGTAAAAAGGCTGAAATTCCCATTATTTGGGGACAAAAAAGCAGAAATTTTCCTTATTTTTGGGCAAAATTGCAATAATTTCACTTATTTCATGGTAATAAGACAGAAATTTTCTTTATTTTGGGGCAAAAAAAAAAAAACAGAAATTCCCTTTGTTTTGGGGGAAAAAGACAGAAATTCTACTTATTTGGAGGCAAAAAAGCAGAAATTCCTCTTATTTTGGAGCAACATTTCAGAAATTTCCCTAATTGTGGGTCAAAAAGGCAGAAATTCCCTATATGTTGGGGCAAAAAGACAGAAATTCTCCTTATTTTGGGGCAAAACTCAGAAATTCCACTTATTTTGGGGCAAAATTCCAGAAATTTCACTTATTTTGGGGCAAAATTGAGGAAATTTCACTTATTTTGTGGTAAAATTGCAGAAATTTCACTTATTTCAGAGAAAAAAGTCAGAAATTTTCCTTATTTTGGGGCAAAAAGGCAGAAATTCCCCGTATTTTGGAGCAAAATTGCAGAAATTCCCCTAATTGTGGGGCAAAAAGGCAGAAATTCCCTATATGTTGGGGCAAAAAGACAGAAATTCTCCTTATTTTGGGGCAAAACTCAGAAATTCCACTTATTTTGGGGCAAAATTCCAGAAATTTCCCTTATTTTGGGGCAAAATTGCAGAAATTTCACTTATTTTGGGGCAAAATAGCAGAAATTTCACTTATTTCAAAAAAAAGCAGAATCTTTCTTATTTTGGGTCAAAAAGGCAGAAATTTCATTTATTTTGGTATATAATTGCAGAAATTTTTCTTATTTTGGGGCAAAAAGGCAGAAATTTCCCATATTTTGGAGCAAAAAGGCAGAAATTCCCCTTATTTTGAGGTAAAAAGGCTGAAATTCCTTTTATTTGGGGGCAAAAAGGCAGAAATTTCCTTTATTTTCGGGCAAAATTGCAGAAATTTCACTTATTTCAGGGTAATAAGTCAGAAATTTTCCTTATTTTGGGGCAAAAAAGACAAAAATTCCCTTTGTTTTGGGGGAAAAATACAGAAATTCCAATTATTTAGAGGCAAAAAAGCAGAAATTCCCCTTATTATGGAGCAAAAATGAAGAAATTTCCATTTTTATGGCAAAAAGGTATGCATTCTTCTTATTTTCGGGCAAAAAGACAGAAATTCACCGTATTTTGGAACAAAATTGCAGAAATTCCCCTAATTGTGGGTCAAAAAGGCAGAAATTCCCTATATCTTGGGGCAAAAAGACAGAAATTCTCCTTATTTTGGGGCAAATCTCAGAAATTCCACTTATTTTGGGGCAAAATTCCATAAATTTCACTTATTTTGGGGCAAAATTGCATAAATTTCAATTATTTTGGGGCAAAATTGCAGAAATTTCACTTATTTCAGAGAAAAAAGTCAGAAATTTTCCTTATTTTGGGGCAAAAAGGCAGAAATTCCCCGTATTTTGGAGCAAAATTGCAGAAATTCCCCTAATTGTGGGGCAAAAAGGCAGAAATTCCCTATATGTTGGGGCAAAAAGACAGAAATTCTCCTTATTTTGGGGCAAAACTCAGAAATTCCACTTATTTTGGGGCAAAATTCCAGAAATTTCCCTTATTTTGGGGCAAAATTGCAGAAATTTCACTTATTTTGGGGCAAAATAGCAGAAATTTCACTTATTTCAAAAAAAAGCAGAATCTTTCTTATTTTGGGTCAAAAAGGCAGAAATTTCATTTATTTTGGTATATAATTGCAGAAATTTTTCTTATTTTGGAGCAAAAAGGCAGAAATTCCCCTTATTTTGAGGTAAAAAGGCTGAAATTCCTTTTATTTGGGGGCAAAAGGCAGAAATTTCCTTTATTTTCGGGCAAAATTGCAGAAATTTCACTTATTTCAGGGTAATAAGTCAGAAATTTTCCTTATTTTGGGGCAAAAAAGACAAAAATTCCCTTTGTTTTGGGGGAAAAATACAGAAATTCCAATTATTTAGAGGCAAAAAAGCAGAAATTCCCCTTATTATGGAGCAAAAATGAAGAAATTTCCATTTTTATGGCAAAAAGGTATGCATTCTTCTTATTTTCGGGCAAAAAGGCAGAAATTCACCGTATTTTGGAGCAAAATTGCAGAAATTCCCCTAACTGTGGGTCAAAAAGGCAGAAATTCCCTATATCTTGGGGCAAAAAGACAGAAATTCTCCTTATTTTGGGCAAATCTCAGAAATTCCACTTATTTTGGGGCAAAATTCCAGAAATTTCACTTATTTTGGGGCAAAATTGCATAAATTTCAATTATTTTGGGGCAAAATTGCAGAAATTTCACTTATTTCAGGGAAAAAAGGCAGAAATTTTCCTTATTTTGGGGCAAAAAGGCAGAAATTCCTAATATTTTGTGGCAAAAATGCAGAAATTCCCCTTATTTTGAGGGAAAAAAGGCTGAAATTCCCATTATTTGGGGACAAAAAAGCAGAAATTTTCCTTATTTTGGGGCAAAACTCAGAAATTCCACTTATTTTGGGGCAAAATTCCAGAAATTTCCCTTATTTTGGGGCAAAATTGCAGAAATTTTACTTATTTTCGGGCAAAATTGCCGAAATTTCACTTATTTCAAAAAAAAGCAGAAATTTTCTTATTTTGGGGCAAAAAGGCAGCAATTTCTTTTATTTTGGTACAAAATTGCAGAAATTTTTCTTATTTTGGGGCAAAAAGACAGAAATTTCCCTTATTTTGGGGCAAAAATGCAGAAATTCCACTTATTTTGAGGTAAAAAGGCTGAAATTCCCATTATTTGGGGACAAAAAAGCAGAAATTTTCCTTATTTTTGGGCAAAATTGCAATAATTTCACTTATTTCATGGTAATAAGACAGAAATTTTCTTTATTTTGGGGCAAAAAAAAAAAACCAGAAATTCCCTTTGTTTTGGGGGAAAAAAGACAGAAATTCTACTTATTTGGAGGCAAAAAAGCAGAAATTCCTCTTATTTTGGAGCAACATTTCAGAAATTTCCCTAATTGTGGGTCAAAAAGGCAGAAATTCCCTATATGTTGGGGCAAAAAGACAGAAATTCTCCTTATTTTGGGGCAAAACTCAGAAATTCCACTTATTTTGGGGCAAAATTCCAGAATTTTCACTTATTTTGGGGCAAAATTGAGGAAATTTCACTTATTTTGTGGTAAAATTGCAGAAATTTCACTTATTTCAGAGAAAAAAGTCAGAAATTTTCCTTATTTTGGGGCAAAAAGGCAGAAATTCCCCGTATTTTGGAGCAAAATTGCAGAAATTCCCCTAATTGTGGGGCAAAAAGGCAGAAATTCCCTATATGTTGGGGCAAAAAGACAGAAATTCTCCTTATTTTGGGGCAAAACTCAGAAATTCCACTTATTTTGGGGCAAAATTCCAGAAATTTCCCTTATTTTGGGGCAAAATTGCAGAAATTTCACTTATTTTGGGGCAAAATAGCAGAAATTTCACTTATTTCAAAAAAAAGCAGAATCTTTCTTATTTTGGGTCAAAAAGGCAGAAATTTCATTTATTTTGGTATATAATTGCAGAAATTTTTCTTATTTTCGGGCAAAAAGGCAGAAATTCCCCTTATTTTGAGGTAAAAAGGCTGAAATTCCTTTTATTTGGGGGCAAAAAGGCAGAAATTTCCTTTATTTTCGGGCAAAATTGCAGAAATTTCACTTATTTCAGGGTAATAAGTCAGAAATTTTCCTTATTTTGGGGCAAAAAAGACAAAAATTCCCTTTGTTTTGGGGGAAAAATACAGAAATTCCAATTATTTAGAGGCAAAAAAGCAGAAATTCCCCTTATTATGGAGCAAAAATGAAGAAATTTCCATTTTTATGGCAAAAAGGTATGCATTCTTCTTATTTTCGGGGAAAAAGGCAGAAATTCACCGTATTTTGGAGCAAAATTGCAGAAATTCCCCTAATTGTGGGTCAAAAAGGCAGAAATTCCCTATATCTTGGGGCAAAAAGACAGAAATTCTCCTTATTTTGGGGCAAATCTCAGAAATTCCACTTATTTTGGGGCAAAATTCCAGAAATTTCACTTATTTTGGGGCAAAATTGCATAAATTTCAATTATTTTGGGGCAAAATTGCAGAAATTTCACTTATTTCAGGAAAATAGGCAGAAATTTTCCTTATTTTGAGGCAAAAAGGCAGAAATTCCTAATATTTTGTGGCAAAAATGCAGAAATTCCCCTTATTTTGAGGGGAAAAAGGCTGAAATTCCCATTATTTGGGGGCAAAAAGGCAGAAGTTTCTCTCATTTTGGGGCAAAATTGCAGAAATTTCACTTACTTCAGGGTAATAAGTCAGAAATTTTCCTTATTTTGGGGCAAAAAAGACAGAACTTCCTTTTGTTTTGTGGGAAAAAGACAGAAATTCCACTTATTTAGAGGCAAAAAAGCAGAAATTCCCTTTATTTTGGAGCAAAAATGAAGAAATTTCCCTTTTTTATGGCAAAAAGGTATGCATTCTTCTAATTGTCGGGCAAAAAGACAGAAATTCCCCGTATTTTGGAGCAAAATTGCAGAAATTCCCCTCATTGTGGGGTAAAAAGGCAGAAATTCCCTATATGTTTGGGCAAAAAGACAGAAATTCTCCTTATTGTGGGGCAAAACTCAGAAATTCCACTTATTTTGGGGCAAAATTCCAGAAATTTTTCTTATTTTGGGGCAAAATTGCAGAAATTTTACTTATTTTCGGGCAAAATTGCAAAAATTTCACTTATTTCAAAAAAAAGCAGAAATTTTCTTATTTTGGGGCAAAAAGGCAGAAATTTCTTTTATTTTGGTACAAAATTGCAGAAATTTTTCTTATTTTGGGGCAAAAAGGCAGAAATTTCCCTTATTTTGGGGCAAAAATGCAGAAATTCCACTTATTTTGAGGTAAAAAGGCTGAAATTCCCATTATTTGGAAACAAAAAAGCAGAAATTTCCCTTATTTTGGGGCAAAATTGTAGAAATTTCACTTATTTCATGGTAAAAAGACAGAAATTTTCTTTATTTTGGGGTAAAAAAAAACAGAAATTCCCTTTGTTTTGGGGGAAAAAGACAGAAATTTCACTTATTTAGAGGCAAAAAAGCAGAAATTCCTTTTATTTTGGAGCAAAATTTCAGAAATTCCCCTAATTGTGGGTCAAAAAGGCAGAAATTCCCTATATGTTGGGGCAAAAAGACAGAAATTCTTTTTATTTTGGGGCAAAATTCAGAAATTCCACTTATTTTCGGGCAAAATTCCAGAAATTTCACTTATTTTGTGGCAAAATTGCAGAAATTTCACTTATTTTGTGGCAAAATTGCAGAAATTTCACTTATTTCAGAGAAAAAAGGCAGAAATTTTCCTTATTTTGGGGCAAAAAGTTAGAAATTCCTAATATTTTGTGGCAAAAATGCAGAAATTCCTTTTATTTTGAGGTAAAAAGGCTGAAATTCCCCTTATTTGGGGGCAAAAAGGCAGAAATTTTTCTTATTTTGGAACAAAATTGCATAAATTTCACTTACTTCAGGGTAATAAGTCAGAATTTTTCTTTTTTTGGGGCAAAAAAGACAGAAATTCCCTTTGTTTTGGGGAAAAAGGCAAAAATTCCACTTATTTAGAGGCAAAAACAGAAATTCCCCTTATTTTGGAGCAAAAATGAAGAAATTTCCCATTTTTATGACAAAAAGGTATGCATTCTTCTTATTTTCGGGCAAAAAGGCAGAAATTCCCTGTATTTTGGAGCAAAATTGCAGAAATTCCCCTAATTGTGGGGCAAAAAGTCAGAAATTCCCTATATGTTGGGGCAAAAAGACAGAAATTCTCCTTATTTTGGGGCAAAACTCAGAAATTCCCTCATTTTGGGGCAAAATTGCAGAAATTTCACTTATTTCATGGTAATAAGACAGAAATTTTCTTTATTTTGGGGCAAAAAAACCAGAAATTCCCTTTGTTTTGGGGGAAAAATACAGAAATTCCACTTATTTAGAGGCAAAAAAGCAGAAATTCCCCTTATTTTGGAGCAAAATTTCAGAAATTCCCCTAATTATGGGTCAATAAGGCAGAAATTTCCTATATGTTGGGGCAAAAAGACAGAAATTCTCCTTATTTTGGGGCAAAACTCAGAAATTCCACTTATTTTGGGGCAAAATTCCAGAAATTTCACTTATTTTGGGGCAAAATTGCAGAAATTTCACTTATTTTGTGGCAAAATTGCAGAAATTTCACTTATTTCAGAGAAAAAAGGCAGAAATTTTCCTTATTTTGGGGCATAAATTAGAAATTCCTAATATTTTGTGGCAAAAATGCAGAAATTCCTTTTATTTTGAGGTAAAAAGGCTGAAATTCCCCTTATTTGGGGGCAAAAAGGCAGAAATTTCCCTTATTTTGGAACAAAATTGCAAAAATTTCACTTACTTCAGGGTAATAAGTCAGAATTTTTCTGTTTTTGGGGCAAAAAAGACAGAAATTCCCTTTGTTTTGGGGGAAAAATACAGAAATTCCACTTATTTAGAGGCAAAAATGCAGAAATTCCCCTTATTTTGGAGCAAAAATGAAGAAATTTCCTTTTTTTATGGCAAAAAGGTATGCATTCTTCTTATTTTCGGGCAAAAAGGCAGAAATTCACCGTATTTTGGAGCAAAATTGCAGAAATTCCCCTAATTGTGGGTCAAAAAGGCAGAAATTCCCTATATCTTGGGGCAAAAAGACAGAAATTCTCCTTATTTTGGGGCAAATCTCAGAAATTCCACTTATTTTGGGGCAAAATTCCAGAAATTTCACTTATTTTGGGGCAAAATTGCATAAATTTCAATTATTTTGGGGCAAAATTGCAGAAATTTCACTTATTTCAGGGAAAAAAGGCAGAAATTTTCCTTATTTTGGGGCAAATAGGCAGAAATTCCTAATATTTTGTGGCAAAAATGCAGAAATTCCCCTTATTTTGAAGGAAAAAAGGCTGAAATTCCCATTATTTGGGGACAAAAAAGCAGAAATTTTCCTTATTTTTGGGGCAAAACTCAGAAATTCCACTTATTTTGGGGCAAAATCCCAGAAATTTCCCTTATTTTGGGGCAAAATTGCAGAAATTTTACTTATTTTCGGGCAAAATTGCCGAAATTTCACTTATTTCAAAAAAAAGCAGAAATTTTCTTATTTTGGGGCAAAAAGGCAGCAATTTCTTTTATTTTGGTACAAAATTGCAGAAATTTTTCTTATTTTGGGGCAAAAAGGCAGAAATTTCCCTTATTTTGGGGCAAAAATGCAGAAATTCCACTTATTTTGAGGTAAAAAGGCTGAAATTCCCATTATTTGGGGACAAAAAAGCAGAAATTTTCCTTATTTTTGGGCAAAATTGCAATAATTTCACTTATTTCATGGTAATAAGACAGAAATTTTCTTTATTTTGGGGCAAAAAAAACAGAAATTCCCTTTGTTTTTGGGGAAAAAAACAGAAATTCTACTTATTTGGAGGCAAAAAAGCAGAAATTCCTCTTATTTTGGAGCAAAATTTCAGAAATTCCCCTAATTGTGGGTCAAAAAGGCAGAAATTCCCTATATGTTGGGGCAAAAAGACAGAAATTCTCCTTATTTTGGGGCAAAACTCAGAAATTCCACTTATTTTGGGGCAAAATTCCAGAAATTTCACTTATTTTGAGGCAAAATTGAGGAAATTTCACTTATTTTGTGGTAAAATTGCAGAAATTTCACTTATTTCAGAGAAAAAAGTCAGAAATTTTCCTTATTTTGTGGCAAAAAGGCAGAAATTCCCCGTATTTTGGAGCAAAATTGCAGAAATTCCCCTAATTGTGGGGCAAAAAGGCAGAAATTCCCTATATGTTGGGGCAAAAAGACAGAAATTCTTCTTATTTTGGGGCAAAACTCAGAAATTCCACTTATTTTGGGGCAAAATTCCAGAAATTTCCCTTATTTTGGGGCAAAATTGCAGAAATTTCACTTATTTTGGGGCAAAATAGCAGAAATTTCACTTATTTCAAAAAAAAGCAGAATCTTTCTTATTTTGGGTCAAAAAGGCAGAAATTTCATTTATTTTGGTATATAATTGCAGAAATTTTTCTTATTTTGGAGCAAAAAGGCAGAAATTCCCCTTATTTTGAGGTAAAAAGGCTGAAATTCCTTTTATTTGGGGGCAAAAGGCAGAAATTTCCTTTATTTTCGGGCAAAATTGCAGAAATTTCACTTATTTCAGGGTAATAAGTCAGAAATTTTCCTTATTTTGGGGCAAAAAAGACAAAAATTCCCTTTGTTTTGGGGGAAAAATACAGAAATTCCAATTATTTAGAGGCAAAAAAGCAGAAATTCCCCTTATTATGGAGCAAAAATGAAGAAATTTCCATTTTTATGGCAAAAAGGTATGCATTCTTCTTATTTTCGGGCAAAAAGGCAGAAATTCACCGTATTTTGGAGCAAAATTGCAGAAATTCCCCTAATTGAGGGTCAAAAAGGCAGAAATTCCCTATATCTTGGGGCAAAAAGACAGAAATTCTCTTATTTTGGGCAAATCTCAGAAATTCCACTTATTTTGGGGCAAAATTCCAGAAATTTCACTTATTTTGGGGCAAAATTGCATAAATTTCAATTATTTTGGGGCAAAATTGCAGAAATTTCACTTATTTCAGGGAAAAAAGGCAGAAATTTTCCTTATTTTGGGGCAAAAAGGCAGAAATTCCTAATATTTTGTGGCAAAAATGCAGAAATTCCCCTTATTTTGAGGGAAAAAAGGCTGAAATTCCCATTATTTGGGGACAAAAAAGCAGAAATTTTCCTTATTTTGGGGCAAAACTCAGAAATTCCACTTATTTTGGGGCAAAATTCCAGAAATTTCCCTTATTTTGGGGCAAAATTGCAGAAATTTTACTTATTTTCGGGCAAAATTGCCGAAATTTCACTTATTTCAAAAAAAAGCAGAAATTTTCTTATTTTGGGGCAAAAAGGCAGCAATTTCTTTTATTTTGGTACAAAATTGCAGAAATTTTTCTTATTTTGGGGCAAAAAGACAGAAATTTCCCTTATTTTGGGGCAAAAATGCAGAAATTCCACTTATTTTGAGGTAAAAAGGCTGAAATTCCCATTATTTGGGGACAAAAAAGCAGAAATTTTCCTTATTTTTGGGCAAAATTGCAATAATTTCACTTATTTCATGGTAATAAGACAGAAATTTTCTTTATTTTGGGGCAAAAAAAAAAACCAGAAATTCCCTTTGTTTTGGGGGAAAAAAGACAGAAATTCTACTTATTTGGAGGCAAAAAAGCAGAAATTCCTCTTATTTTGGAGCAACATTTCAGAAATTTCCCTAATTGTGGGTCAAAAAGGCAGAAATTCCCTATATGTTGGGGCAAAAAGACAGAAATTCTCCTTATTTTGGGGCAAAACTCAGAAATTCCACTTATTTTGGGGCAAAATTCCAGAAATTTCACTTATTTTGGGGCAAAATTGAGGAAATTTCACTTATTTTGTGGTAAAATTGCAGAAATTTCACTTATTTCAGAGAAAAAAGTCAGAAATTTTCCTTATTTTGGGGCAAAAAGGCAGAAATTCCCCGTATTTTGGAGCAAAATTGCAGAAATTCCCCTAATTGTGGGGCAAAAAGGCAGAAATTCCCTATATGTTGGGGCAAAAAGACAGAAATTCTCCTTATTTTGGGGCAAAACTCAGAAATTCCACTTATTTTGGGGCAAAATTCCAGAAATTTCCCTTATTTTGGGGCAAAATTGCAGAAATTTCACTTATTTTGGGGCAAAATATCAGAAATTTCACTTATTTCAAAAAAAAGCAGAATCTTTCTTATTTTGGGTCAAAAAGGCAGAAATTTCATTTATTTTGGTATATAATTGCAGAAATTTTTCTTATTTTGGAGCAAAAAGGCAGAAATTCCCCTTATTTTGAGGTAAAAAGGCTGAAATTCCTTTTATTTGGGGGCAAAAGGCAGAAATTTCCTTTATTTTCGGGCAAAATTGCAGAAATTTCACTTATTTCAGGGTAATAAGTCAGAAATTTTCCTTATTTTGGGGCAAAAAAGACAAAAATTCCCTTTGTTTTGGGGGAAAAATACAGAAATTCCAATTATTTAGAGGCAAAAAAGCAGAAATTCCCCTTATTATGGAGCAAAAATGAAGAAATTTCCATTTTTATGGCAAAAAGGTATGCATTCTTCTTATTTTCGGGCAAAAAGGCAGAAATTCACCGTATTTTGGAGCAAAATTGCAGAAATTTCCCTAATTGTGGGTCAAAAAGGCAGAAATTCCCTATATCTTGGGGCAAAAAGACAGAAATTCTCCTTATTTTGGGCAAATCTCAGAAATTCCACTTATTTTGGGGCAAAATTCCAGAAATTTCACTTATTTTGGGGCAAAATTGCATAAATTTCAATTATTTTGGGGCAAAATTGCAGAAATTTCACTTATTTCAGGGAAAAAAGGCAGAAATTTTCCTTATTTTGGGGCAAAAAGGCAGAAATTCCTAATATTTTGTGGCAAAAATGCAGAAATTCCCCTTATTTTGAGGGAAAAAAGGCTGAAATTCCCATTATTTGGGGACAAAAAAGCAGAAATTTTCCTTATTTTGGGGCAAAACTCAGAAATTCCACTTATTTTGGGGCAAAATTCCAGAAATTTCCCTTATTTTGGGGCAAAATTGCAGAAATTTTACTTATTTTCGGGCAAAATTGCCGAAATTTCACTTATTTCAAAAAAAAGCAGAAATTTTCTTATTTTGGGGCAAAAAGGCAGCAATTTCTTTTATTTTGGTACAAAATTGCAGAAATTTTTCTTATTTTGGGGCAAAAAGACAGAAATTTCCCTTATTTTGGGGCAAAAATGCAGAAATTCCACTTATTTTGAGGTAAAAAGGCTGAAATTCCCATTATTTGGGGACAAAAAAGCAGAAATTTTCCTTATTTTTGGGCAAAATTGCAATAATTTCACTTATTTCATGGTAATAAGACAGAAATTTTCTTTATTTTGGGGCAAAAAAAAAAAAAACCAGAAATTCCCTTTGTTTTGGGGGAAAAAAGACAGAAATTCTACTTATTTGGAGGCAAAAAAGCAGAAATTCCTCTTATTTTGGAGCAACATTTCAGAAATTTCCCTAATTGTGGGTCAAAAAGGCAGAAATTCCCTATATGTTGGGGCAAAAATACAGGAATTCTCCTTATTTTGGGGCAAAACTCAGAAATTCCACTTATTTTGGGGCAAAATTCCAGAAATTTCACTTATTTTGGGGCAAAATTGAGGAAATTTCACTTATTTTGTGGTAAAATTGCAGAAATTTCACTTATTTCAGAGAAAAAAATCAGAAATTTTCCTTATTTTGGGGCAAAAAGGCAGAAATTCCCCGTATTTTGGAGCAAAATTGCAGAAATTCCCCTAATTGTGGGGCAAAAAGGCAGAAATTCCCTATATGTTGGGGCAAAAAGACAGAAATTCTCCTTATTTTGGGGCAAAACTCAGAAATTCCACTTATTTTGGGGCAAAATTCCAGAAATTTCCCTTATTTTGGGGCAAAATTGCAGAAATTTCACTTATTTTGGGGCAAAATAGCAGAAATTTCACTTATTTCAAAAAAAAGCAGAATCTTTCTTATTTTGGGTCAAAAAGGCAGAAATTTCATTTATTTTGGTATATAATTGCAGAAATTTTTCTTATTTTGGGGCAAAAAGGCAGAAATTTCCCATATTTTGGAGCAAAAAGGCAGAAATTCCCCTTATTTTGAGGTAAAAAGGCTGAAATTCCTTTTATTTGGGGGCAAAAAGGCAGAAATTTTCTTTATTTTCGGGCAAAATTGCAGAAATTTCACTTATTTCAGGGTAATAAGTCAGAAATTTTCCTTATTTTGGGGCAAAAAAGACAAAAATTCCCTTTGTTTTGGGGGAAAAATACAGAAATTCCAATTATTTAAAGGCAAAAAAGCAGAAATTCCCCTTATTATGGAGCAAAAATGAAGAAATTTCCATTTTTATGGCAAAAAGGTATGCATTCTTCTTATTTTCGGGCAAAAAGGCAGAAATTCCCTGTATTTTAGAGCAAAATTGCAGAAATTCCCCTAATTGTGGGGCAAAAAGGCAGAAATTCTCTATATGTTGGGGCAAAAAGACAGAAATTCTCCTTATTTTGGGGCAAAACTCAGAAATTCCACTTATTTTGGGGCAAAATTCCAGAAATTTCTCTTATTTTGGGGCAAAATTGCAGAAATTTCACTTATTTTGGGGCAAAATTGCAGAAATTTCACGTATTTCAGGAAAATAAAGCAGAAATTTTCCTATTTTGGGGCAAAAAGGCAGAAATTCCTAATATTTTGTGGCAAAAATGCAGAAATTCCCTTTATTTTGAGGTAAAAAGGCTGAAATCCCCCTTATTTGAGGGCAAAAAGGCAGAAATTTCCCTTATTTTGGGGCAAAATTGCAGAAATTTCACTTATTTCAGGGAAAAAAGGCAGAAATTTTCCTTATTTTGGGGCAAAAAGGCAGAAATTACTAATATTTCTTGGCAAAAATGCAGAAATTCCGCTTATTTTGAGGTAAAAATGCTGAAATTCCTCTTATTTCAGGGCAAAAAGGCAGAAATTTCCCTTATTTTGGGGCAAAAATATAGAAATTCCCCTTATTTTGTGGCAAAAAGGCAGAAATTTCTTTTATTTTGGGGCAAAATTGCAGAAATTTCACTTATTTCAAGGCATAATTCAAAAATTCTTTTTATTTTGTTGCAAAAAGACAGAAATTCCGTTTATTTTTGGGTAAAAAGGCAGAAATTTCACTTTTTTAAGGTAAAAAGGCCGAAATTCCTCTTATTTTGGGGCAAAAATGAAGAAATTTCCCTTTTTTGTGGCAGAAGGTATACATTCCCCTTATTTTCGGGCTAAAAAGCAGAAATTCCCCGTATTTTGGAGCAAATTTGCAGAAATTCCCCTAATTGTGAGGCAAAAAGCAGAAATTCCCTATATGTAAGGGCAAAAAGGCAGAAATTCCCCTTATTTTGGGGCAAAATTGCAGAAATTCTATTTATTTTGTGTCAAAATTGCAGAAATTTCACTTATTTTGGGGCAAAATTGCAGAAATTTCACTTATTTTGGGGCAAAATTGCAGAAATTTCACTTATTTTGGGGCAAAATTGAAGAAATTTCACTTATTTCATGGAAAAAAGGCAGAAATTTTCCTCATTTTGGGGCAAAATGGCAGAAATTACTAATATTTTGTGGCAAAAATGCAGAAATTCCCCTTATTTTGAGGGAAAAAAGGTTGAAATTCCCATTATTTGGGGGCAAAAAGGCAGAAGTTTCTCTCATTTTCGGGCAAAATTGCAGAAATTTCACTTACTTCAGGGTAATAAGTCAGAAATTTTCTTTATTTTGGGGCAAAAAAGACAGAACTTCCTTTTGTTTTGTGGGAAAAAGACAGAAATTCCACATATTTAGAGGCAAAAAAGCAGAAATTCCCCTTATTTAGGAGCAAAAATGAAGAAATTTCTCTTTTTTATTGCAAAAAGGTATACATTCCCTTTATTTTCGGGCAAAAAGTCAGAAATTCCCCGTATTTTGGAGCAAAATTGCAGAAATTCTTCTAATTTTGGGGCAAAAATAAAAAATTCTCCTTATTTTGGGGCAAAATTTTAGAAATTTCTTTTATATTGGTACAGAATTGCAGAAGTATTTCTTATTTTGTGGCAAACAGGCAGTGATTTTCCATATTTTGGTGCAAAAAACTGAAATTCCCCTTATTTTGAGGTAAAATGCTGAAATACCCCATATTTTGGGGCAAAAAAACAGAAATTCTTCTCATTTTTGGGTAAAAAGACACAAATTTCCCTTATTTTCTGGAAAAATTGCAGAAATTACATTTATTTCAGGGCAAAAAGTCAGAAATTACTTTTATTTTGGGGCAAAAAGCAGAAATTTCTTTTATTTTGGTACAAAATTGTAGAAATTTTCCTTATTTTGGAACAAAAAGTCAGAAATTCCCCATATTTCGGGCAAAAGGCAGAAATTCCCCTTATTTTGAGGTAAAAAGTCTGAAATTCCCGTTATTTTGGGGCAAAAAGGCAGAAATTCCCTTTACTTTGTGGCAAAAAAGCAGAAATTCCCATTAATTGGGGCAGAAAAGCAAAAATTTTCCTTATTTGGGGGCAATAAGGCAGAAATTTCCCATATTTTGTGGCAAAGAGGCAGAAATTCCCCTTATTTTGGGGCAAAATTGCAGAAATTTCACTTATTTCAGGGCAAAAAGTCAGAAAATTGCCTTATTTTGGGGCAAAATCAGAAATTCTCCTAATTTTGAGGCCAAAAACAGAAATTCCCCTTATTTTGGGATAAAATTGTGGAAATTTCAAATATTTCAGGGCAAAAAGGCAGAAATTCCACATTATTTCGGGCAATAAGGAGAAATTCCCTGTATTTTGGAGCAAAATTTCAGAAATTCCCCTTATATTGGTGCAAAAATGCAGAAATTCCCTTTATTTTGGTTCAATAAGGCAGAAATTCCCCGTATTTTGAAGCAAAATTGCACATATTCCCCTTATTTTGAGGGAAAATGCAGAAATTCACATTATTTTGAGGCAAAAGACAGAAATTCTCCTTATTTTGGGGCCAAACTCAGAAATTCCACTTATTTTGGGGCAAAATTCCAGAAATATCCCTTATTTGGGGGCAAAATTGCAGAAATTTCACTTATTTTGGGGCAAAATTGCAGAAATTTCACTTATTTCAGAAAACAAAAGCAGAAATTTTTTTATTTTGAGGCAAAAAGGCAGAAATTTTTTTTATTTTGGTACAAAATTGCAGAAATTTTTCTTATTTTGGGGCAAAAAGGCAGAAATTTCCCATATTTTGGGGCAAAAATGCAGAAATTCCCCTTATTTTGAGGTAAAAGGCTGAAATTCCCATTATTTGGAGGCAAAAAGGCAGAAATTTCCCTTATTTTAGGGCAAAATTGCAGAAATTTCACTTATTTCAGGGTAATAAGTCAGAAATTTTCCTTATTTTGGGGCAAAAAAGACAGAAATTCCCTTTGTTTTGGGGGAAAAAACAGAAATTCCACTTATTTAGAGGCAAAAAAGCAGAATTTCCCCTTATTTTGAAGCAAAAATGAAGAAATTTCCCCTTTTTATGGCAAAAAGGTATGCATTCTTCTTATTTTCGGGCAAAAAGGCAGAAATTCCTTGAATTTTGGTCTAAAATTGCAGAAATTCCCCTAATTGTGGGGCAAAAAGGCAGAAATTCCCCACATTTTGGGGCAAAAAGGCACAAATTTCCCTTATTTTCGGGCAAAATTTCCGAAATTTTATTTATTTCAGGGCAAAAATTCAGAAATTACTTTTATTTTGGGGCAAAAAGCAGAAATTTCTTTTATTTTGGTATAAAAATGAAGAAATTTTCCTTATTTTTGGAACAAAAAGTCAGAAATTCCCCATATTTTGGGCAAAAGGCAGAAATTCCCATTATTTTGAGCTAAAAAGGCTGAAATTCCCGTTATTTTGGGGCAAAAAGGCAGAAATTCCCTTTACTTTGTGGCAAAAGGCAGATATTCCCATTAATTGGGGCAGAAAAGCAAAAATTTTCCTTATTTGGGGGCAATAAGGCAGAAATTCCCCATATTTTGTGGCAAAAAAGCAGAAATTCCCCTTATTTGGAGGGAAAATGCTGAAATTCCCCTTATTTTGGCAAAAAGCCAGAAATTCCCCTTATTTTGGGGCAAAATTGCAGAAATTTCACTTATTTCAGGGCAAAAAGTCAGAAAATTGCCTTATTTTAGGGCAAAAAGCAGAAATTCTTTTAATTTTGAGGCCAAAAACAGAAATTCCTCTTATTTTGGGGTAAAATTGTGGAAGTTTCAAATATTTCAGGGCAAAAACGCAGAAATTCCACATTATTTCGGGCAATAAGGCAGAAATTCCCTGTATTTTGGAGCAAAATTTCAGAAATTCCCCTTATATTGGTGCAAAATTGCAGAAATTCCCTTTATTTTGGTTCAATAAGGCAGAAATTCCCCGTATTTTGAAGCAAAATTGCACATATTCCCCTAATTTTGAGGGAAAATGCAGAAATTCACATTATTTTGGGGCAAAAAGACAGAAATTCTCGTTATTTTGGGGCAAAACTTAGAAATTCCACTTATTTTGGGGCAAAATTCCAGAAATTTCTTTTATTTTGGGGCAAAATTGCAGAAATTTCACTTATTTTGTGGAAAAATTGCAGAAATTTCACTTATTTCAGGGAAAAAAGGCAGAAATTTTTTGTATTTTGGAGCACAATGGCAGAAATTCTTAATATTTTGTGGCAAAAATGCAGAAATTCCCCTTATTTTGGGGCAATAAGACAGAAATTCCCCTTATTTTGTGGCAAAAAGGCAGAAATTTCTTTTTTTGGGGGGCAAAATTGCAGAAATTTCACTTACTTCAGGGAATAATTCAAAAATTCCTTTTATTTTAGGGCAAAAAGACAGAAATTTCCCTTTTTTTGTGGCAAAAGGTATACATTCCCCTTATTTTCGGGCTAAAAATAAGAAATTTCCCGTATTTTAGAGCAAAATTGCAGAAATTCCCCTAATTGTGGGGCAAAAAGGCAGAAATTTCCTATATGTTGGGAAAAAAAGACAAAATTCTTTTTATTTTGGGGCAAAACTTATAAATTCCACTTATTTTGTGGCAAAATTCCAGAAATTTCAATTATTTTTGAGCAAAATTGGAGAAATTTCACTTATTTTGGGGCAAAATTGCAGAAATTTCACTTCTTTCAGAAAAAAAGGCAGAAATTTTCTTAATTGGGGGTAAAAAGGCAGCAATTTCCTTTATTTTGGTAAAAAATTGCAGAAAATTTTCTTATTTTGGGGCATAAAGGCAGAAATTTCCCATATTTTGGGGCAAAAATGCAGAAATTCCCTTTATTTTGAGGTAAAAAGGCTGAAATTCCCCTTATTTGGGATCAAAAGGCAAAATTTCACTTATTTAAGAGCAAAATTGCAAAAATTTCACTTATTTCAGGAAAAAAAGGCAGAAATTTTCCTTATTTTGGGGCAAAAAGGTAGAAATTCTTAATATTTTGTGGCAAAAATGCAGAAATTCCTTTTATTTTGAGGTAAAAAGGCGGAAATTCCCCTTATTTGGGGGCAAAAACGCAGAAATTTTCCTTATTTTAGGGCAAAATTGCAGAAATTTCACTTATTTCAGGGTAATAAGTCAGAAATTTTCTTTATTTTGGGGCAAAAAAGACATAAATTCCTTTTGTTTTGGGGGGAAAAGACAGAAATTCCACTTATTTAGAGTCAAAAAACAGAAATTCCCCTTATTTTGGAGCAAAAATGAAGAAATTTCACTTTTTTTATGCCAAAAAGGTATGCATTCTTCTTATTTTCAGGCAAAAAGGCAGAAATTCCCCATATTTTGAAGCAAAATTGCAGAAATTCCCCTAATTGTGGGGCAAAAAGGCAGAAATTCCCTATATGTTGGGGCAAAAAGACAGAAATTCTCCTTATTTTGGGGCAAAACTCAGAAATTCCACTTATTTTTGGGCAAAATTCCATAAATTTCTCTTATTTTCGGGCAAAATTGCATAAATTTCAATTATTTTGGCGCAAAATTGCAGAAATTTCACTAATTTTGGGGCAAAATTGCAGAAATTTCACTTATTTCAGGGAAAAAAGGCAGAAATTTTCCGTATTTTGGAGCACAATGGCAGAAATTCTTACTATTTTGTGGCAAAAATGCAGAAATTCCCCTTTTTGTGATGTAAAAAGGCTGAAATTCCCCTTATTTGGGGGCAAAAAGGCAGAAATTTCCCTTATTTTGGGGCAGAAAGACAGAAATTCCCCTTATTTTGTGGCAAAAAGGCAGAAATTTCTTTTATTTTGGGGCAAAATTGCAGAAATTTCATTAATTTCAGGGCATAATTAAAAAATTCCTTTTATTTTGGGGCAAAAAGTCAGAAATTCCGTTTATTTTTGGGTTAAAAGGCAGAAATCTCACTTATTTTGAGGTAAAAAAACAGAAATTTTTCTTATTTGGGGCAAAAATGAAGAAATTTCCCTTTTCTGTGGCTAAAGTTATACATTCTTTTTATTTTCGGGCTAAAAAGCAGAAATTCCCCGTATTTTGGAGCAAAATTGCAGATATTCCCCTAATTGTGGGGCAAAAAGGAAGAAATTCCCTATATGTTGGTGCAAAAAGATAGAAATTCTCCTTATTTTTGGGCAAAACTCATAAATTCCACTTATTTTGTGGCAAAATTCCAGAAATTTCACTTATTTTGGGGCAAGATTGCCGAAATTTCTTTTATTTTAGGGCAAAATTGCAGAAATTTCACTTATTTCAGAAAAAAAGCAGAAATTTTCTTATTTAAGGGCAAAAAGTCAGAAATTTCTTTTATTTTGGTACAAAATTGCAGAAATTTTTCTTATTTTGGGGCAAAAAGGCAGAAATTTCCCTTATTTTGGGGCAAAAATGCAGAAATTCCCTTTATTTTGATGTAAAAAGGTTGAAATTCCCTTTATTTGGGGGCAAAAAGGCAAAAATTTCACTTATTTTGGAGCAAAATTGCAGAAATTTCACTTATTTCAGGGAAAAAAGTAAGTAATTTTCCTTATTTTGGGGCAAAAAGGCAGAAATTCCTAATATTTTGTGGCAAAAATGCAGAAATTTTACTTATTTTGAGGTATAAAGGCTTAAATTCCCCTTATTTGGGGGCAAATAGGCAGAAATTTCCCTTATTTTGGGGCAAAATTGCAGAAATTTCACTTATTTCAAGATAATAAGTCAGAAATTTTCCTTATTTTGGGGCAAAAAAAGACAGAAATTCCCTTTGTTTTGGGGACAAAAGACAGAAATTCCACTTATTTAGAGACAAAAAATAGAAATTCCCCTTATTTTTGAGAAAAAATTAAAAAATTTCTCTTTTTATGGCAAAAAGGTATGCATTCTTCTTATTTTCGGGCAAAAAGGCAGAAATTCCCCGTATTTTGGAGCAAAATTGCAGAAATTCCCCTAATTGTGGGGCCAAAAGGCAGAAATTCCCCTCATTTTGGGGCAAAAAGGCACAAATTTCCCTTATTTTCGGGCAAAATTGCCAAAATTTCATTTATTTCAGGGCAAAAATTCAGAAATTACTTTTATTTTGGGACAAAAAGCAGAAATTTCTTTTATTTTGGTACAAAATTGAAGATTTTTTTCTTATTTTGGAACAAAAAGTCAGAAATTCCCCATATTTTGGGCAAAAGGAAGAAATTCCCACTATTTTGAGGTAAAAAGACTGAAATTCCCGTTATTTTGGGGCAAAAAGGCAGAATTTCCCTTTACTTTGTGGCAAAAATGGAGAAATTCCCGTTAATTCGGGCAGAAAAGCAAAAATTTTCCTTATTTGGGGGCAATAAGGCAGAAATTTCCCATATTTTGTGGCAAAGAGGCAGAAATTCCCCTTATTTTGGGGCAAAATTGCAGAAATTTCACTTATTTCAGGGCAAAAAGTCAGAAAATTGCCTTATTTTGGGGCAAAATCAGAAATTCTCCTAATTTTGAGGCCAAAAACAGAAATTCCCCTTATTTTGGGATAAAATTGTGGAAATTTCAAATATTTCAGGGCAAAAAGGCAGAAATTCCACATTATTTCGGGCAATAAGGAGAAATTCCCTGTATTTTGGAGCAAAATTTCAGAAATTCCCCTTATATTGGTGCAAAAATGCAGAAATTCCCTTTATTTTGGTTCAATAAGGCAGAAATTCCCCGTATTTTGAAGCAAAATTGCACATATTCCCCTTATTTTGAGGGAAAATGCAGAAATTCACATTATTTTGAGGCAAAAGACAGAAATTCTCCTTATTTTGGGGCCAAACTCAGAAATTCCACTTATTTTGGGGCAAAATTCCAGAAATATCCCTTATTTGGGGGCAAAATTGCAGAAATTTCACTTATTTTGGGGCAAAATTGCAGAAATTTCACTTATTTCAGAAAACAAAAGCAGAAATTTTTTTATTTTGAGGCAAAAAGGCAGAAATTTTTTTTATTTTGGTACAAAATTGCAGAAATTTTTCTTATTTTGGGGCAAAAAGGCAGAAATTTCCCATATTTTGGGGCAAAAATGCAGAAATTCCCCTTATTTTGAGGTAAAAGGCTGAAATTCCCATTATTTGGAGGCAAAAAGGCAGAAATTTCCCTTATTTTAGGGCAAAATTGCAGAAATTTCACTTATTTCAGGGTAATAAGTCAGAAATTTTCCTTATTTTGGGGCAAAAAAGACAGAAATTCCCTTTGTTTTGGGGGAAAAAACAGAAATTCCACTTATTTAGAGGCAAAAAAGCAGAATTTCCCCTTATTTTGAAGCAAAAATGAAGAAATTTCCCCTTTTTATGGCAAAAAGGTATGCATTCTTCTTATTTTCGGGCAAAAAGGCAGAAATTCCTTGAATTTTGGTCTAAAATTGCAGAAATTCCCCTAATTGTGGGGCAAAAAGGCAGAAATTCCCCACATTTTGGGGCAAAAAGGCACAAATTTCCCTTATTTTCGGGCAAAATTTCCGAAATTTTATTTATTTCAGGGCAAAAATTCAGAAATTACTTTTATTTTGGGGCAAAAAGCAGAAATTTCTTTTATTTTGGTATAAAAATGAAGAAATTTTCCTTATTTTTGGAACAAAAAGTCAGAAATTCCCCATATTTTGGGCAAAAGGCAGAAATTCCCATTATTTTGAGCTAAAAAGGCTGAAATTCCCGTTATTTTGGGGCAAAAAGGCAGAAATTCCCTTTACTTTGTGGCAAAAGGCAGATATTCCCATTAATTGGGGCAGAAAAGCAAAAATTTTCCTTATTTGGGGGCAATAAGGCAGAAATTCCCCATATTTTGTGGCAAAAAAGCAGAAATTCCCCTTATTTGGAGGGAAAATGCTGAAATTCCCCTTATTTTGGCAAAAAGCCAGAAATTCCCCTTATTTTGGGGCAAAATTGCAGAAATTTCACTTATTTCAGGGCAAAAAGTCAGAAAATTGCCTTATTTTAGGGCAAAAAGCAGAAATTCTTTTAATTTTGAGGCCAAAAACAGAAATTCCTCTTATTTTGGGGTAAAATTGTGGAAGTTTCAAATATTTCAGGGCAAAAACGCAGAAATTCCACATTATTTCGGGCAATAAGGCAGAAATTCCCTGTATTTTGGAGCAAAATTTCAGAAATTCCCCTTATATTGGTGCAAAATTGCAGAAATTCCCTTTATTTTGGTTCAATAAGGCAGAAATTCCCCGTATTTTGAAGCAAAATTGCACATATTCCCCTAATTTTGAGGGAAAATGCAGAAATTCACATTATTTTGGGGCAAAAAGACAGAAATTCTCGTTATTTTGGGGCAAAACTTAGAAATTCCACTTATTTTGGGGCAAAATTCCAGAAATTTCTTTTATTTTGGGGCAAAATTGCAGAAATTTCACTTATTTTGTGGAAAAATTGCAGAAATTTCACTTATTTCAGGGAAAAAAGGCAGAAATTTTTTGTATTTTGGAGCACAATGGCAGAAATTCTTAATATTTTGTGGCAAAAATGCAGAAATTCCCCTTATTTTGGGGCAATAAGACAGAAATTCCCCTTATTTTGTGGCAAAAAGGCAGAAATTTCTTTTTTTGGGGGGCAAAATTGCAGAAATTTCACTTACTTCAGGGAATAATTCAAAAATTCCTTTTATTTTGGGGCAAAAAGACAGAAATTTCCCTTTTTTTGTGGCAAAAGGTATACATTCCCCTTATTTTCGGGCTAAAAATAAGAAATTTCCCGTATTTTAGAGCAAAATTGCAGAAATTCCCCTAATTGTGGGGCAAAAAGGCAGAAATTTCCTATATGTTGGGAAAAAAAGACAAAATTCTTTTTATTTTGGGGCAAAACTTATAAATTCCACTTATTTTGTGGCAAAATTCCAGAAATTTCAATTATTTTTGAGCAAAATTGGAGAAATTTCACTTATTTTGGGGCAAAATTGCAGAAATTTCACTTCTTTCAGAAAAAAAGGCAGAAATTTTCTTAATTGGGGGTAAAAAGGCAGCAATTTCCTTTATTTTGGTAAAAAATTGCAGAAAATTTTCTTATTTTGGGGCATAAAGGCAGAAATTTCCCATATTTTGGGGCAAAAATGCAGAAATTCCCTTTATTTTGAGGTAAAAAGGCTGAAATTCCCCTTATTTGGGATCAAAAGGCAAAATTTCACTTATTTAAGAGCAAAATTGCAAAAATTTCACTTATTTCAGGAAAAAAAGGCAGAAATTTTCCTTATTTTGGGGCAAAAAGGTAGAAATTCTTAATATTTTGTGGCAAAAATGCAGAAATTCCTTTTATTTTGAGGTAAAAAGGCGGAAATTCCCCTTATTTGGGGGCAAAAACGCAGAAATTTTCCTTATTTTAGGGCAAAATTGCAGAAATTTCACTTATTTCAGGGTAATAAGTCAGAAATTTTCTTTATTTTGGGGCAAAAAAGACATAAATTCCTTTTGTTTTGGGGGGAAAAGACAGAAATTCCACTTATTTAGAGTCAAAAAACAGAAATTCCCCTTATTTTGGAGCAAAAATGAAGAAATTTCACTTTTTTTATGCCAAAAAGGTATGCATTCTTCTTATTTTCAGGCAAAAAGGCAGAAATTCCCCATATTTTGAAGCAAAATTGCAGAAATTCCCCTAATTGTGGGGCAAAAAGGCAGAAATTCCCTATATGTTGGGGCAAAAAGACAGAAATTCTCCTTATTTTGGGGCAAAACTCAGAAATTCCACTTATTTTTGGGCAAAATTCCATAAATTTCTCTTATTTTCGGGCAAAATTGCATAAATTTCAATTATTTTGGCGCAAAATTGCAGAAATTTCACTAATTTTGGGGCAAAATTGCAGAAATTTCACTTATTTCAGGGAAAAAAGGCAGAAATTTTCCGTATTTTGGAGCACAATGGCAGAAATTCTTACTATTTTGTGGCAAAAATGCAGAAATTCCCCTTTTTGTGATGTAAAAAGGCTGAAATTCCCCTTATTTGGGGGCAAAAAGGCAGAAATTTCCCTTATTTTGGGGCAGAAAGACAGAAATTCCCCTTATTTTGTGGCAAAAAGGCAGAAATTTCTTTTATTTTGGGGCAAAATTGCAGAAATTTCATTAATTTCAGGGCATAATTAAAAAATTCCTTTTATTTTGGGGCAAAAAGTCAGAAATTCCGTTTATTTTTGGGTTAAAAGGCAGAAATCTCACTTATTTTGAGGTAAAAAAACAGAAATTTTTCTTATTTGGGGCAAAAATGAAGAAATTTCCCTTTTCTGTGGCTAAAGTTATACATTCTTTTTATTTTCGGGCTAAAAAGCAGAAATTCCCCGTATTTTGGAGCAAAATTGCAGATATTCCCCTAATTGTGGGGCAAAAAGGAAGAAATTCCCTATATGTTGGTGCAAAAAGATAGAAATTCTCCTTATTTTTGGGCAAAACTCATAAATTCCACTTATTTTGTGGCAAAATTCCAGAAATTTCACTTATTTTGGGGCAAGATTGCCGAAATTTCTTTTATTTTAGGGCAAAATTGCAGAAATTTCACTTATTTCAGAAAAAAAGCAGAAATTTTCTTATTTAAGGGCAAAAAGTCAGAAATTTCTTTTATTTTGGTACAAAATTGCAGAAATTTTTCTTATTTTGGGGCAAAAAGGCAGAAATTTCCCTTATTTTGGGGCAAAAATGCAGAAATTCCCTTTATTTTGATGTAAAAAGGTTGAAATTCCCTTTATTTGGGGGCAAAAAGGCAAAAATTTCACTTATTTTGGAGCAAAATTGCAGAAATTTCACTTATTTCAGGGAAAAAAGTAAGTAATTTTCCTTATTTTGGGGCAAAAAGGCAGAAATTCCTAATATTTTGTGGCAAAAATGCAGAAATTTTCCTTATTTTGAGGTATAAAGGCTTAAATTCCCCTTATTTGGGGGCAAATAGGCAGAAATTTCCCTTATTTTGGGGCAAAATTGCAGAAATTTCACTTATTTCAAGATAATAAGTCAGAAATTTTCCTTATTTTGGGGCAAAAAAAGACAGAAATTCCCTTTGTTTTGGGGAAAAAAGACAGAAATTCCACTTATTTAGAGACAAAAAATAGAAATTCCCCTTATTTTTGAGAAAAAATTAAAAAATTTCTCTTTTTATGGCAAAAAGGTATGCATTCTTCTTATTTTCGGGCAAAAAGGCAGAAATTCCCCGTATTTTGGAGCAAAATTGCAGAAATTCCCCTAATTGTGGGGCAAAAAGGCAGAAATTCCCCTCATTTTGGGGCAAAAAGGCACAAATTTCCCTTATTTTCGGGCAAAATTGCCAAAATTTCATTTATTTCAGGGCAAAAATTCAGAAATTACTTTTATTTTGGGACAAAAAGCAGAAATTTCTTTTATTTTGGTACAAAATTGAAGAATTTTTTCTTATTTTGGAACAAAAAGTCAGAAATTCCCCATATTTTGGGCAAAAGGAAGAAATTCCCACTATTTTGAGGTAAAAAGACTGAAATTCCCGTTATTTTGGGGCAAAAAGGCAGAATTTCCCTTTACTTTGTGGCAAAAATGGAGAAATTCCCGTTAATTCGGGCAGAAAAGCAAAAATTTTCCTTATTTGGGGGCAATAAAGCAGAAATTCCCCATATTTTGTGGCAAAAAGGCAGAAATTCCCCTTATTTAGAGGTAAAATGCTGAAATTCCCCTTATTTTGGCAAAAAAGCAGAAATTCCCCTTAATTTGGGGCAAAATTGCAGAAATTTCACTTATTTCAGGGCAAAAAGTCAGAAAATTGCCTTATTTTGGGGCAAAAGCAGAAATTCTCCTAATTTTGGGGCCAAAAACAGAAATTCTCCTTATTTTGGGGTAAAATTGTGGAAATTTCAAATATTTCAGGGCAAAAATGCAGAAATTCCACATTATTTCGGGCAATAAGGCAGAAATTCCCTGTATTTTGGAGCGAAATTTCAGAAATTTTCCTTATATTGGTGAAAAAATGCAGAAATTCCCTTTATTTTGGTTCAATAAGGCAGAAATTCCCGGTATTTTGAAGCAAAATTGCACATATTCCCCTAATTTTGAAGGAAAATGCAGAAATTCACATTATTATGAAGCAAAAAGACAGAAATTCTTCTTATTTTGAGGCACAACTCAGAAATTCCCCTTGTTTTGGGGCAAAATACCAGAAATTTCCCTTATTTTGGGGCAAATTTGCAGAAATTTCACATATTTTGGGGCAAAATTGCAGAAATTTAACTTATTTCGGAAAAAAAAGCAGAAATTTTCTTATTTTGGGGCTAAAAGGCAGAAATTTATTTTATTTTATACAAAACTTCAGAAATTTTTCTTATTTTGGGGCAAAAAGGAAGAAATTTTCCATATTTTGGGGCAAAAATGCAGTAATTCCCCTTATTTTGAGGTAAAAAGTATAAAATTCACCTTATTTGGGGGCAAAAAGGCAGAAATTTCCCTTATTTTGGGGCAAAATTGCAGAAATTTCACTTATTTCAGGGTAAGAAGTCAGAAATTTTCCTTATTTTGGGGCAAAAAAGACAGAAATTCCCTTTGTTTTGGGGGAAAAAGACAGAAATTCCACTTATTTAGAGGCCAAAAACAGAAATTCCCCTTATTTTGGAGCAAAAATGAAGAAATTTCTCTTTTTTGTGGCAAAAGGTATACATTCTCCTTATTTTCGGGCTAAAAAGCAAAAATTCCCTGTATTTTGGAGCAAAATTGCAGAAATTCCCCTAATTGTGGGGCAAAAAGGCAGAAATTCTGTATATGTTAGAGCAAAAAGACAGAAATTCTCCTTATTTTGGGGCAAAACTCAGAAATTCCACTTATTTTGGGGCAAAATTCCAGAAATTTCCCTTATTTTGGGGCAAAATTGCAGAAATTTCACTTATTTCAGGAAAAAAAGGCAGAAATTTTTCTTATTTTGGGGCAAAAAGGCAGAAATACCTAATATTTTGTTGCAAAAATGCAGAAATTCTCCTTATTTTGTGGTAAAAAGGCTGAAATTCCTTTTATTTGGGGGCAAAAAGGCAGAAATTTCCTTTATTTGGGGCAAAATTGCAGAAATTTCACTTATTTCAGGGTAATAAGTCAGAAATTTTCCTTATTTTGGGGCAAAAAAGACAGAAATTTCCTCTGTTTTGGGGGAAAAAGAGAGAAATTCCACCTATTTAGAGGCAAAAAAGCAGAAATTCCCATTATTTTTGAGCAAAAATGAAGAAATTTCCCTTTTTTATGGCAAAAAGGTATGCATTCTTCTTTTTTTCGGGCAAAAAGGCAGAAATTCCCCGTGTTTTGAAGCAAAATTGCAGAAATTCCCGTAATTGTTGGGCAAAAATATAGAAATTCCCTATATGTTCGGGCAAAAAGACAGAAATTCTCCTTTTTTTGGGGCAAAACTCAGAAATTTTACTTTTTTTGGGGCCAAATTCCAGAAATTTCCCTTATATTAAGGCAAAATTGCAGAAATTTCACTTATTTTGGGGCAAAATTGCAGATATTTCAATTATTTAAGTGAAAAAAAGCAGAAATTTTTTAATTTTGGAGCAAAAAGGCAGAAATTCCTAATATTTTGTGGCAAAAATGCAGAAATTCCCTTATTTTGAGGTAAAAAACTGAAATTCCCCTTATTTGGGAGCAAAAAGGCAGAAATTTCCCTTAATTTGGGGCAAAATTGCAGAAATTTCACTTATTTCAGGGTAATAAGTCAGAAATTTTCATTATTTTGGGGCAAAAAAACCAGAAATTCCCTTTGTTTTTGGGGAAAAAGACAAAAATTCCACTTATTTAGAGGCAAAAAAGCAGAAATTCCCCTTATTTTTGAGCAAAAATGAAGAAATTTCCCTTTTTTATGGCAAAAAGGTATGCATTCTTCTTATTTTCGGGCAAAAAGGCAGAAATTCCCAGTATTTTGAAGCAAAATTGCAGAAATTCCCCTAATTGTGGGGCAAAATGCAGAAATTCCCTATATGTTGGGGCAAAAAACAGAAATTCTCCTTATTTTGGGGCAAAACTCAGAAATTCCACTTATATTGGGGCAAAGTTCCAGAAATTTCCCTTATTTTGGGGTAAAATTGCAGAAATTTCACTTATTTTGGGGCAAAATTGCAGAAATTTCACTTATTTCAGAAAAAAAAGCAGAAATTTTTTTATTTCGGGGCAAAAAGGCAGAAATTTCTTTTATTTTGGTACAAAATTGCAGAAATTTTTCTTATTTTGTGGCAAAAAGGCAGAAAATCCCATATTTTGGGGCAAAAATGCAGAAATTCATTTTATTTTGAGGTAAAAAGACAGAAATTCCCCTTATTTTGTGGAAAAAAGGCAGAAATTTCCCTTATTTTGGGGCACACTTGCAGAAATTTCACTTATTTCAGGGTAATAAGTCAGAAATTCTTCTTATTTTGGGACAAAAAAGACAGAAATTCCCTTTGTTTTGGGGGAAAAATACAGAAATTCCACTTATTTAGAGGCAAAAATGCAGAAATTCCCCTTATTTTGGAGCAAAAATGAAGAAATTTCTCTTTTTTGTGGCAAATGGTATACATTCCCCTTATTTTCGGGCTAAAAAGCAGAAATTCCCCGTATTTTGGAGCAAAATTGCAGAAATTCCCCTAATTGTGGGGCAAAAAGGCAGAAATTCCCTATATGTTAGGGCAAAAAGACAGAAATTCTCTTTATTTCGGGGCAAAATTCAGTAATGCAACTTATTTTGGGGCAAAATTCCAGAAATTTCTCTTATATTTGGGCAAAATTGCAGAAATTTCACTTATTTTGGGGCAAAATTGCAGAAATTTCACTTATTTTAGGGAAAAAAGGCAGAAACTTTCCTTATTTTGTGGCTAAAAGGCAGAAATTCCCCTTATTTTGGGGCAAAAAGGCAGAAATTCACCTTATTCTGGGGTAAAATTGCAGACATTTCACATATTTCAGGGCAAAAATACAGAAATTCTCCTTATTTCGGGGCAAAAATCAGAAATTTCCCTAATTTTGGGGCAAAATTTTAGAAATTTCTTTTATTTTGGTACAGAATTGCAGAAATTTTTCTTATTTTGTGGCAAAAAGGCAGAAATTTTCTATATTTTGGTGCAAAAAGGCTGAAATTCTTCTTTTTTTGAGGTAAAATGCTGAAATTCCCCATATTTTGGGGCAAAAAGGCAGAAATTCTTCTCATTTTGGGGCAAAAAGGCACAAATTTCGCTTATTTTCGGGCCAAATTGCAGAAATTTCATTTATTTCAGGGCAAATAGTCAGAAATTACTTTTATTTTGGGGCAAAAAGCAGAAATTTCTTTTATTTTGTTACAAATTGAAGAAATTTTCCTTATTTTGGAACAAAAAGTCAGAAATTCCCCATATTTTGGGCAAAAGGCAGAAATACCCCTTATTTTGAGGTAAAAAGGCTGAAATTCCCGTTATTTTGGGGCAAAAAGGCGTAAATTCCCTTTACTTTGTGGCAAAAAGGCAGAAATTCCCGTTAATTGGGGCAGAAAAGCAAAAATTTTCCTTATTTGGGGGCAATAAGGCAGAAATTCCCCATATTTTGTGGAAAAATGTCAGAAATTCCCCTTATTTTGGGGCAAAATTCCAAAAATTTCCTTTTTTTGGGGGCACAATTGCAGAAATCTCTCTTATTTTGGAGCAAAATTGCAGAAATTTCACTTATTTCAAGGAAAAAACGCAGAAATTTTTTTTATTTTGGGGCAAAAAGGCAGAAATTACTTTTATTTTGGTACAAAATTGCAGAAATTTTCTTGATTTTGGGGCAAAAATACAGAAATTCCCCATATTTTAGGGCAAAAAGGCAGAAATTCCCCTTATTATGAGGTAAAAAGGCTGAAATTCCCCTTTTTTGGGGCAAAAAGACAGAAATTCCCCTTATTTTGTGGCAAAAAGGCAGAAATTTCCCTTATTTTGGGGCAAAATTGCAGAAATTTCACTGATTTTAGGGTAATAAGTCAGAAATTCCCCTTATTTTGGAGCAAAAATGAAGAAATTTTTCTTTTTTATGGCAAAAAGGTATACATTCCCTTTATTTTCGGGCAAAAAGGCAGAAATTACCCGTATTTTGGAGCAATATTGCAGAAATTCCCCTAATTTTGGGGCAAAAACGCAGAACTTCCCCTTATTTTGGGGTAAAGCTGCAGAAATTTCACTTATTTCGCGGCAAAAAGGCAGAAATTCCCTTTATTATTGGCGAAAAAGGCAAAAAATCCCCGTATTTTGGAGCAAAATTGCAGAAATTCACCTAATTATGGGGTAAAACATGCAGTAATTTTCTTTATTTTGGGGCAAAAAGGCAGAAATTCCCCTTATTTTGAGGCAAAAGGCAGAAATTCCCCTTATTTTAGGACAAAATTGCAGAAATTTCCCTTATTTGGGGACAAAAAACAGGAATTCCCTTTATTTTGGGGCAAAATTGCAGAAAATTCCTTTATTATGGAGAAAAATTGCAGAAATTTCTTTTATTTTAAGGCAAATTTGCAGAAATTTCACTTATTTCAGGGTAATAACTCAGAAATTTTCCTAATTTTGGGGCAAAAAGACAGAAATTCCCTTTGTTTTGGGGGAAAAAGACAGAAATTCCACTTATTTAGAGACAAAAATGCAGAAATTCCCCTTATTTTTGAGCAAAAATGAAGAAATTTCCCTTTTTTATGGCAAAAAGGTATGCATTCTTCTTATTTTCGGGGAAAAAGGCAGAAATTCCCCATATTTTGAAGCAAAATTGCAGAAATTCCCCTAATTGTGGGGCAAAACTGCAGAAATTCCCTATATGTTTGGGCAAAAAACAGAAATTCTCCTTATTTTGGGGCAAAACTCAGAAATTCCACTTATTTTGGGGCAAAATTCCAGAAATTTCCCTTATTTTGGGGCAGAATTGCAGAAATTTCACTTATTTTGGGGCAAAATTGCAGATATTTCACTTATTTAAGGGAAAAAAAGCAGAAATTTTTTTATTTTTGTGCAAAAAGGCAGAAATTCCTAATATTTTGTGGCAAAAATGCAGAAATTCCCCTTATTTTGAGGTAAAAAAGCTGAAATTCCCCTTATTTGGGGGCAAAAAGGCAGAAATTTCCCATAATTTGGGGCAAAATTGCAGAAATTTCACATATTTCAGGGTAATAAGTCAGAAATTTTCATTATTTTGGGGCAAAAAAGACAGAAATTCCCTTTGTTTTGGGGGAAAAAGGCAGAAATTCCACTTATTTAGAGGCAAAAAGCAGAAATTCCCCTTATTTTGGAGCAAAAATGAAGAAATTTCCCTTTTTTATGGCAAAAAGGTATGCATTCTTTTTATTTTTGGGCAAAAAGGCAGAAATTCCCCGTATTTAGGAGCAAAATTGCAGAAATTCCCCTAATTGTGGAACAAAAAGGCAGAAATTCCCTATATGTTAGGGCAAAAAGACAGAAATTCTCCTTATTTTGGGGCAAAACTCAGAGATTCCACATATTTTGGGGCAAAATTTTAGAAATTTCCCTCATTTTGAGGGAAAACTCAGAAATTTCTCTTATTTTGGGGCAAAATTGAAGAAATTTCACTTATTTAAGAAAAAAGAAAAGCAGAAATTTTCTTATTTTTGCGCAAAAAGTCAGAAATTTCTTTTACTTTGGTACAAAATTGCAGAAATTTTTCTTATTTTGTGGCAAAAAGGCAGAATTTTTCCATATTTTGGGGCAAAAATGCAGAAATTCCCCTTATTTTGAGGTAAAAAGGCTGAAATTCTTCTTATTTGGGGGCAAAAAGGCAGAAATTTCCCTTATTTTGGGGCAAAATTGCAGAAATTTCACTTACTTTAGGGTAATAAGTCAGAAATTTTCCTTATTTTGGGGCAAAAATACAGAATTTCCCTTTGTTTTGGGGGAAAAAGACAGAAATTCCACTTATTTAGAGGCAAAAATGTAGAAATTCCCCTTATTTTGGAGCAAAAATGAAGAAATTTCCCTTTTTTATGGCAAAAAGGTATGCATTCTTCTTATTTTCGGGCAAAAAGGCAGAAATTCCTTATATTTTGGAGCAAAATTGCAGAAATTCCCCTAATTGTGGGGCAAAAAGGCAGAAATTCCCTATATGTTAGGACAAAAATACAGAAATTTTCCTTATTTTGAGGCAAAACTCAGAAATTTCACTTATTTTGTGGCAAAATTGCAGAAATTTCACTTATTTCAGGGAAAAAAAGCAAAAATTTTCTTATTTTGGGGCAAAAAAGCAGAAATTTATTTTATTTTGGTACAAAATTGCAGAAATTTTTCTTATTTTGGGTAAAAAAACAGAAATTTCCCATATTTTGGGGCAAAAATGCAGAAATTCCTTTTATTTTGAGGTAAAAAGGCTGAAATTCCCCTTATTTGGGGGCAAAAAGGCAGAAATTCCCCTTATTTTGGGGCAAAAAGCAGACATTTCCCTTATGTTGGGGAAAAATTTTAGAAATTTAACTTATTTCAGGGCAAAAAGTCAGAAATTTCCCTTATTTTGGGGCAAAAAGACAGAATTTCCTTTTATTTTTGGGGAAAAGTCAGAAATTGCACTTATTTTGAGCCAAAAGGCGAAAAATCACCTTATTTTGGGGTAAAAATGAAGAAATTTCCTTTTTTTATGGCAAAAAAATATACATTCTCTTTATTTTCGGGCAAAAAGGCAGAAATTCCCCGTATTTTGGAGTAAAATTGTAGAAATTCCCCTAATTTTGGGACCAAAACGCAGAACTTCCCCTTATTTTAGGGTAAAACTGCAGAAATTTCACTTATTTCGCGGCAAAATGGAAGAAATTCCCTTTATTTTCGGCGAAAAAGGCCGAAAATCCCCGTATATTGGAGCAAAATTGCAGAAATTCACCTAATTTTGGGGTAAAACATGCAGTAATTTTCTTTATTTTGGGGCAAAAGGGCAGAAATTCTTCGTTTTTTTGGGCAAAAAGCAGAAATTCCCCTTATTTCAGGGCAAAATTGCAGAAATTTCCCTTATTTGGGGACAAAAAACATAAATTCCCTATATTTTGGGGCAAAATTGCAGAAAATTCCTTTATTTTGGGAAAAAATTGCAGAAATTTCTTTTATTTTAAGGCAAAATTGCAGAAATTTCACTTATTTCAGAGAAAAAAGCAAAAATTTTTGTTATTTTAGGGCAAAATGCAGAAATTCCCATTATTTTGGGGCAAAAAGGCAGAAATTCACCTTATTTTGGGGTAAAATTGCAGACATTTCACATATTTCAGGGCAAAAATGTAGAAATTCCCCTTATTTGGGGGCAAAAAGGCAGAAATTCCCCTTATTTTGGGATAAAATTGCAGAAATTTCCTTGTTTGGGGGCAAAAAGGCAGAAAATCCCCTTAATTTTGGGCAAAAAGGCAGAAATTCCCCGTATTTTAGAGCAAAATTGCAGAAATTCCCCTAATGTTGGGGCAAAAATGCAGAAATTCCCTTTATTTGCGCAAATCGGCAGAAGTTCCCCTTATTTTCAGGAAAAGAGGCAGAAATTCCCTGTATTTTGAAGTAAAATTACAGAAACTCCCCTAATTTTGGGGCAAAAAGGCAGAAATTCCCTTTATTTTGGGGCAAAAATACAGAAATTCTCCTTATTTCTGGGCAAAAATTAGAAATTTCCCTATTTTTGGGACAAAATTTTAATAATTTCTTTTATTTTGGTACAGAATTGCAGAAATTTTTCTTATTTTGTGGCAAAAAGGCAGAAATTTTCTATATTTTGGTGCAAAAAGGCTGAAATTTCCCTTTTTTTGAGGTAAAATGCTGAAATTCCCCATATTTTGGGGCAAAAAGGCAGAAATTTTCTATATTTTGGTGCAAAAAGGCTGAAATTCCCCTTTTTTTGAGGTAAAATGCTGAAATTCCCCTCATTTTGGGGCAAAAAGGCACAAATTTTCCTTATTTTCGGGCCAAATTGCATGAATTTCATTTATTTCAGGGCAAAAGTCAGAAATTACTTTTATTTTGGGGCAAAAAGCAGAAATTTCTTTTATTTTGGTACAAATTGAAGAAATTTTCCTTATTTTGGAACAAAAAGTCAGAAATTCCCCATATTTTGGGCAAAAGACAGAAATTCCCCTTATTTTGAGGTAAAAAGTTTGAAATTCCCATTATTTTGGGGCAAAAAGGCAGAAATTCCCCTTAGTCTCGGTGAAAATGGCAGAAAATCTCCGTATTTTGGAGCAAAATTGCAGAAATTCACCTAATTTTAGGAAAAAAAATACAGTAATTTTCTTTAATTTGTGACAAAAAGGCAGAAATTCTCCTTATTTTGGGGCAAAAGGCAGAAATTCCCCTTATTTTAGGGCAAAATTGCAGAAATTTCCCTTATTTGGGGGAAAAAACAGAAATTCCCCTTATTTTAGGGAAAAATTGCAGAAATTTCCCTTATTATGGGGAAAAATTGCAGAAATTTCCCTTATTTTAGGGCAAAATTGCAGAAATTTCACTTATTTCAGAGAAAAAAAGCAAAAATTTTTCTTATTTTGTGGCAAAAAGCAGAAATTTCCCTTATTTTGAGGTAATAAGTCTGAAATTCCGCTTATTTTGAGGCAAAACGGCAGAAATTCCCCTTATTTTGTGGTAAAATTGCAGAAATTTCAAATATTTCAAAGCAAAATTGCATAAATTCTTCTAATTTTGGGGCAAAAAGGCAGAAATTCCCTTATTTTGGGGTAAAACTGCAGAAATTTCACTAATTTTGCGGCAAAATGGCAGAAATTCTTCTTATTCTCGGCGAAAATGGCAAAAAATCTCCGTATTTTGGAGCAAAATTGCAGAAATTCACCTAATTTTGGGGTAAAAAATACAGTAATTTTCTTTATTTTGTGACAAAAAGGCAGAAATTCCCCTTATTTTGGGGCAAAAGGCAGAAATTCCCCTTATTTTAGGGCAAAATTGCAGAAATCTCCCTTATTTGGGGGAAAAACAGAAATTCCCCTTATTTTGGGGAAAAATTACAGAAATTTCCCTTATTATGGGGAAAAATTGCAGAAATTTTCCTTATTTTAGGACAAAATTGCAGAAATTTCACTTATTTCAGAGAAAAAAAAGCAAAAATTTTTCTTATTTTGGGGCAAAAAGGCAGAAATACCCATTATTTTAAGGCAAAAAGGCAGAAATTCACCTTATTTTGGGGTAAAATGCTGAAATTCCCCATATTTTGGGGCAAAAGGCAGAAATTCCTTTCATTTTGGGGCAAAAAGGCACAAATTTCCTTTATTTTCGGGAAAAATTGCAGAAATTTCATTTATTTTAGGGTAAAAAGTCAGAAATTCCTTATATTTTGTGGCAAAAAGCAGAAAATTCCCTTATTTTGAGGTAATAAGGCTGAAATTCCCCTTATTTTGGGGCAAAAAGGCAGAAATTCCCCTTATTTTGTGGTAAAATTGCAGAAATTTCAAATATTTCAGGGCAAAATGGCAGAAATTCCTTTTATTTTGGGGCAAAAAGATGAAATCCCTAATTTTTGGCTAAAATTGAAGAAATTTCACTTATGTTGGGACAAAAAGGCAGAAATTCCACTTAATTTCGGGCAAAAAGGCAGAAATGACCTGTATTTTGGAGCAAAATTGCAGAAATTCTTTAATATTGGTGAAAAATGCAGAAATTCTCTTTATTTTGGGGCAAAAAGGCAGAAATTCTCCATATTTTGGTGCAAAAAGGCTAAATTCCCCTTATTTTGATGTAAAATGCTAAAATTCCCCATATTTTGGGGCAAAAGGCAGAAATTCCCAAAATTTGGGGTAAAAAGGCACAAATTTCCCTTATTTTCGGGCAAAATTGCAGAAATTTCATTTATTTCAGGGCAAAAAGTCAGCAATTCCCCATATTTTGGGGCAAAAAGCAGAAATTTCTTTTATTATGGTACAAAATTGAAGAAATTTTCCTTATTTTGGAACAAAAAGGCAGAAATTCCCCATATTTTGGAGCAAAAGGGAGAAATTCTTCTTATTTTGAGGTAAAATGCAGAAATTCCCCAAATATTGGGGGAAAATGCAGAAATTCCCTTTATTTTGGGGCTAAAAGGCAGAAATTCCCCGTATTTTGCAGCAAAATTGCAGAAATTCTCATAATTTTCGGGCAAAAAGGCAAAAATTCTCCTTATTTTGTGGCAAAAAGACAGAAAATCTCCTTTTTTCGGGAGCAAAAAGTCAGAGATTCCCCTTATTTTGGGGCAAAATTGCAGAAATTTTCTTTACATTTAGGCAAAATTGCAGAAATTTCTCTTATTTTGGGGCAAAATTGCAGAAATTTCACTTATTTCAGGGAAAAAAGAAAAAAATTTTCCTTATTTTGGGGCAAAAAGGCAGAAATTCCTAATATTTTGTGGCAAAAATGCAGAAATTCTCCTTATTTTGAGGTAAAAAGGCTGAAATTCCCCTTATTTGGGGGCAAAAAGGCAGAAATTTCCCTTATTTTGGGGCAAAATTTAGAAATTTCACTTATTTCAGTGTAATAAGTCAGAAATTCCCCTTATTTTGGGGCAAAAAAGACAGAAATTCCCTTTGTTTTGGGGGAAAAAGACAGAAATTTCACTTATTTAGGGGCAAAAAGGCAGAAATTCCCCTTATTTTGGAGCAAAAATAAAGAAATTTCCCTTTTTTTATGGCAAAAAGTTATGCATTCCCCTTATTTTCGGGCAAAAATGCAAAAATTCCCCGTATTTGAAGCAAAATTGCAGAAATTCTTCTAATTTTGGGGCAAAAGGCAGAAATTCCCTTTATTTTGGGGCAAAAATCAGAAATTCCCCTTATTTTGGGGCAAAAATCCAGAAATTTCCCTTATTTTGGGGCAAAATTGCCGGAATTTACCTTATTTTGGTGCAAAATTGCCGAAATTTCCCTTATTTGGGGCAAAATTGCAGAAATTTCACTTATTTTCAAGGAAAACAAATGAAATTTACTTTATTTTGGGGCAAAAAGGGAGAAATACCCCTTATTTTGGGGCAAAATTGCAGAAATTTTTCTTATTTTGGGGCAAAAAGGCAGAAATTCCTTATATTTTGGGGCAAAAAGGCAGAAATTCCCCTTATTTTGAGTTAATAAGGCTGAAATTCCCCTTATTTTGGGGCAAAAAGGCAGAAATTCCTCTTATTTTGAGGTAAAATTGCAGAGATTTCAAATATTTCAGGGCAAAATGGCAGAAATTCTCCTTATTTTGGGGCAAAAAGATGAAATCCCTAATTTTTGGCTAAAATTGAAGAAATTTCACTTATTTCGGGACAAAAAGGCAGAAATTCCACTTAATTTCGGGCAAAAAGGCAGAAATGACCCGTATTTTGGAGCAAAATTGCAGAAATTCCTATAATATTGGTGAAAAATGCAGAAATTCCATTTATTTTGGGGAAAAATGCAGAAATTCTCCATATTTTGGTGTAAAAAGGCTGAAATTCCCCTTATTTTGAGGTAAAATGCTGAAATTCCCCATATTTTGGGGCAAAAGGCAGAAATTCCCAAAATTTGGAGTAAAAAGGCACAAATTTCCCTTATTTTTGGGCAAAATTGCAGAAATTTCATTTATTTCAGGGTAAAAAGTCAGAAATTCCCCATATTTTGGGGCAAAAAGCAGAAACTTCCTTTATTATGGTACAAAATTGAAGAAATTTTCCTTATTTTGGAACAAAAAAGGCATTTCCTCATATTTTGGGCCAAAAGGCAGAAATTCTTCTTATTTTGAGGTAAAATGCAGAAATTCCTCTTATTTAGAGGTAAAATGCAGAAATTCCCCAAATATTGGGGGAAAATGAAGAAATTCCCTTTATTTTGGGGCTTAAAGGCAGAAATTCCCCGTATTTTGAAGCAAAATTGCAGAAATTCTCATAATTTTCGGGCAAAAAGGCAGAAATTCTCCTTATTTTGGGGCAAAAAGACAGAAAATCTCCTTTTTTTGGGAGCAAAGAGTCAGAAATTCCCCTTATTTTGGGTCAAAATTGCAGAAATTTCCTTTACATTTGGGCAAAATTGCAGAAATTTCCCTTATTTTGGGGCAAAATTGCAGAAATTTCACTTATTTCAGAAAAAAAGCAGAAATTTTCTTATTTTGGGGCAAAAAGGCAGAAATTTCTTTTATTTTGGTATAAAATTGCAGAAATTTTTCTTATTTTGGGGAAAAAGGCAGATATTCCCCATATTTTGGGGCAAAAATGCAGAAATTCCCGTTATTTTGAGGTAAAAAGGCTGAAATTCCCCTTATTTTCGGGCAAAAAGTCAGAAATTCCTCTTATGTTGGGGCAAAAAGACAGAAATTTGGTTTATTTTTGGGGAAAAGGCAGAAATTGCACTTATTTTGAGTCAAAAAGGCGAAAAATCCCCTTATTTTGGGGCAAAAATGAAGAAGTTTCCCTTTTTTATGGCAAAAAGGTATACGTTCCCTTTATTTTCGGGCAAAAAGGCAGAAATTCCCCGTATTTTGGAGCAAAATTGCAGAAATTCCCCTAATCTTGAAGAAAAAGGCAGAAATTCCCCTTATTTTGAGGTAAAACTGCAGAAATTTCACTAATTTCTCGGCAAAATGGCAGAAATTCCCCTTATTCTCGGCGAAAATGGCAGAAAATCTCCGTATTTTGGAGCAAAATTGCAAAAATTCACCTAATTTTGGGAAAAAATACAGTAATTTTCTTTATTTTGTGACAAAAAGGCAGAAATGCTCCTTATTTTGGGGCAAAAGGCAGAAATTCCCCTTATTTTAGGGCAAAATTGCAGTAATTTCCCTTTATGGGGGCAAAAAACAGAAATTCTTATTATTTTGGGGAAAATTGCAGAAATTTCCCTTATTATGGGGAAAAATTGCAGAAATTTCCCTAATTTTAGGGCAAAATTGCAGAAATTTCACTTATTTCAGATAACAAAAAGCAAAAATTTTTCTTATTTTGGGGCAAAAAGGCAGAAATTCCCATTATTTTGGGGCAAAAAGGCAGAAATTCACTTTATTTTGGGGTAAAATGCTGAAATTCCCCATATTTTGGGGCAAAAGGCCGAAAATCCCCTCATTTTGGGGCAAAAAGGCACAAGTTTCCCTTATTTCGGGCAAAATTGCAGAAATTTCATTTATTTCAGGGTAAAAAGTCAGAAATTCCTTATATTTTGTGGCAAAAAGCAGAAATTTCACATATTTTGAGGTAATAAGGCTGAAATTCTCCTTATTTTGGGGCAAAAAGGCAGAAATTCCCTTTATTTTGGGGTAAAATTGCAGAAATTTCAAATATTTCAGGGCAAAATGGCAGAAATTCCCCTTATTTTGGGGCAAAAAGACGAAATCCCTAATTTTTGGCTAAAATTGAAGAAATTTCACTTATTTCGGGACAAAAAGGCAGAAATTCCACTTAATTTCGGGCAAAAAGGCAGAAATGACCAGTATTTTGGAGCAAAATTGCAGAAATTCCCCTAATATTGGTGCAAAAATGCAGAAATTCTTTTTATTTTAGGGAAAAAAGGCAGAAATTCTCCATATTTTGGTGCAAAAAGGCTGAAATTCCCCTTACTTTAAGGTAAAATGCTGAAATTCCCCATATTTTGGGGCAAAAAGCAGAATTCCCCTTATTTTGGGGCAAAAAGCCCAAATTTCTCTTATTTTCAGGCAAAATTGCAGAAATTTCATTTATTTCAGGGCAAAAGTCAGCAATTCCCCATATTTTGGGGCAAAAAGCAGAAATTTCTTTTATTATGGTACAAAATGGAAGAAATTTTCCTTATTTTGGAACAAAAAGGCAGAAATTCCCCATATTTTGTGGCAAAAGGAAGAAATTCTTCTTATTTTGAGGTAAAATGCAGAAATTCACCAAATATTGGAAGAAAATGCAGAAATTCCCTTTATTTTGGGGCTAAAAGGCAGAAATTCCTTGTATTTTGAAGCAAAATTGCAGAAATTCTCATAATTTTCGGGCAAAAAGGCAGAAATGCTCCTTATTTTGGGGCAAAAAGACAGAAAATCTCCTTTTTTTCGGGAGCAAAAAGTCAGAAATTCCCCTTATTATGGGTCAAAATTGCAGAAATTTCCTTTACATTTGGGCAAAATTGCAGAAATTTCCCTTATTTTGGGGCAAAATTGCAGAAATTTCACTTATTTCAGAAAAAAGGCAGAAATTTTCTTATTTTGGGGCAAAAAGGCAGAAATTTCTTTTATTTTGTTACAAAATTGCAGAAATTTTTCTTATTTTGAGGCAAAAAGACAGAAATTCCCCATATTTTGTGGCAAAAAGGCAGAAATTCCCCTTATTTTGAGGTAAAAAGGCTGAAATTCCCCTTATTTTCGGGCAAAAAGTCAAAAATTCCCTTTATTTTGGGGCAAAATACAAAAATTATGTTTATTTTTGGGGAAAAGGCAGAAATTGCACTTATTTTGAGTCAAAAAGGCAGAAAATCCCCTTATTTTGGGGCAAAAATAAAGAAATTTCCTGTTTTAAGGCAAAAAGGTATACATTTACTTTATTTTCAGGCAAAAAGGCAGAAATTCTTCGTATTTTGGAGCAAAATTGCAGAAATTCCCCTAATTGTGGGGCAAAAAGGCATAAATTCCTTATATTTTACGGCAAAAAGACAGAAATTCTCCTTATTTTGGGGCAAAAGTCAGAAATTCCCCTTATTTTAGGGCAAAATTGCAGAAATTTCCCTTATTATGGGGAAAAATTGCAGAAATTTCCCTTATTTTAGGGCAAAATTGCAGAAATTTCACTTATTTCAGAGAAAAAAAGCAAAAATTTTTTTTATTTTGGGGCAAAAAGAAAGAAATTCACCTTAATTTGGGCTTAAATTGCAGAAATTTCACATATTTCAGGGCAAAAAAGCAGAAATTTCCCTTATTTTAAGGCAAAATTGCAGAAATTTCATATATTTCAGGGTAAAAAGAAATTTTCTTTATTTTGGGGCAAAAAAGAAAGAAATTCCCTTTGTTTTGGGTTAAAATCAGAAATTCCACTTATTTAGAGGCAAAAATGCAGAAATTCCTTTTATTTTGGAGCAAAAATGAAGAAATTTCCCCTTTTTATGGCAAAAAGTTATGCATTCCCCTTATTTTTGGACAAAAAGGAAGAAATTCCCCGTATTTTGGAGCAAAATTGCAGAAATTCCCCTAATTGTGGGGCAAAAAGGCAGATATTCTCTATATGTTGGGGCAAAAAGACAGAAATTCTCCTTATTTTAGGGCAAAACTCAGAAATTCCACTTATTTTGGGGCAAAATTCCAGAAATTTCCCTTCTTTTGGGGCAAAATTGCAGAAATTTCACTTATTTCAGTGAAAAAAGGAAGAAATTTTCCTTATCTTGGGGAAAAAAGGCAGAAATTCTACTTATTTTGGGGCAAAAAGACAGAAAACCTCCTATTTTCGGGAGCAAACAGTCAGAAATTCCCCTTATTTTGGGTCAAAATTGCAGAAATTTCCTATACATTGGGACAAAATTGCTGAAATTTCCCTTATTTTGGGGCAAAATTGCAGAAATTTTACTTATTTCAGGGAAAACAGGCAAAAATTTTCTTATTTTGGGGCAAAAAGGCAGAAATTTCTTTTATTTTGGTACAAAATTGCAGAAATTTTTCTTATTTTGAAGCAACAAGTCAGAAATTCCTTATATTTTGGGGCAAAAAGGCAGAAATTCCCCTTATTTTGAGGTTAAAAAGGCTGAAATTCCCCTTATTTTGGGGCAAAAAGTCAGAAATTCCCCTTATTTTGGGGCAAAAAGACAGAAATTTCGTTTATTTTTGGGGAAAAGGCAGAAATTGCACTTATTTTGAGTCAAAAAGGCGGAAAATCTCCTTGTTTTGGGTCAAAAATGAAGAAATATCCCTTTTTAAGGCAAAAGGTATACATTCCTTTAATGTTCGGGCAAATAGACAGAAATTCCCCTAATTTTTGGGCAAAATTGCAGAAATTCCTTTAATTTTGGGGCAAAAAGGCAGACATTCCCCTTATTTTGGAGTAAAACTGCAGAAATTTCACTTATTACGCGGCAAAATGGCAGAAATTCCCCTTATTTTCGGCGAAAAAGGCATAAAATCTCCGTATTTTGGAGCAAAATTGCAGAAATTCACCAAATTTTGGGGTAAAAATACAATAATTTTCTTTATTTTGGGGCAAAAAAGCAGAAATTCCCCATATTTTGGGGCAAAAAGGCAGAAATTCCCCTTATTTTGAGGTAAAAAGGCTGAAATTCTCTTTATTTTGGGGCAAAAAGGCAGAAATTCCCCTTATTTTGGGGCAAAAAGCAGACATTTCCCTTATTTTGGGAAAAAATTTTAGAAATTTCACTTATTTCAGGGCAAAAAGTCAGAAATTTCTCTTATTTTGGAGCAAAAAGACAGAAATTCCATTTATTTTTGGGGAAAAGGCAGAAATTGCACTTTTTTGGATTCAAAAAGGCGGAAAATCCCCTTTTTTTGGGGCAAAAGTGAAGAAATTTCCTTTTTTTATGGCAAAAAGGTATACATTCTCTTTATTTTTGGGCAAAAAGGCAGAAATTCCCTGTATTTTGGAGCAAAATTGCAGAAATTCCCCTAATTTAGGGGCAAAAAGGGAGAAATTCTTCTTATTTTCGGGTAAAACTGCAGAAATTTCACTTATTTCGCGGCAAAATGGCAGAAATTCCCTTTATTTTCTGCGAAAAAGGCAGAAAATCCCCGTATTTTGGAGCAAAATTGCAGTAATTCACCTAATTTTTGGGGTATAAAATGCAGTAATTTTCTTTATTTTTGGTCAAAATGGCAGAAATTTCTCTTAATTCGAAGCAAAAGGCAGAAATTCCCCTTATTTTAGAGCAAAAGTGCAGAAATTTCCCTTATTTGGAAGCAAAAAACAGAAATTCCCCTTATTTTCGGGCAAAATTGCAGAAATTTCCCTTATTATGAAGAAAAATTGCAGAAATTTCCCTTATTTTAGGGCAAAATTGCAGAAATTTCACTTATTTTAGAGAAAAAAAAGCAAAAATTTTTCTTATTTTGGGGCAAAAAGGAAGAAATTCCCATTATTTTGGGGCAAAGAGGTAGAAATTCACCTTATTTTGGGGTAAAATTGCAGAAATTTCACATATTTCAGGGCAAAAAGGCAGAAATTCCCCTTATTTTAAGGCAAAAAGGCAGAAATTCCTCTTATTTTGGGATAAAATTGCAGAAATTTCTTTTGTTTGGGGGCAAAAGGGCAGAAAATTCCCTTAATTTCAGGCAAAAAGGCAGAAATTCCCCGTATTTTGGAGCAAAATTGCAGAAATTCCCCTAATATTGGGGCAAAAATGCACAAAAAGGCAGAAGTTCCCCTTATTTTCGGGAAAAGAGGCCGAAATTCCCTGTATTTTGAAGCAAAATTGCAGAAACTCCCCTAATCTTGGGGCAAAAAAGCTGAAATTCCCTATATGTTGGGGCAAAAAGACAGAAATTCTCCTTATTTTGGGGCAAAACTCAGAAATTCCCCTTATTTTTGGGGTAAAATTCCAGAAAATCCTCTTATTTTGGTGCAAAACTACAGAAATTTCACTTATTTTGGGGCAAAATTTCAGAAATTTCACTTATTTCAGAAAAAAGGCAGAAATTTTCTTATTTGGGGCAAAAAGGCAGAAATTTCTTTTATTTTGGTACAAAATTGCAGAAATTTTTTGTATTTTGGGGCAAAAAGGCAGAAATTCCCCATATTTTGAGGCAAAAATGCAGAAATTTACCTTATTTTGAGGTAAAAAGGCTGAAATTCCCCTTATTTTCGGGCAAAGAGTCAGAAATTCCCCTTATTTTGAGACAAAAAGACAGAAATTTCATTTATTTTTGGGGAAAAGGCAGAAATTGCACTTATTTTGAGTCAAAAAGGCGGAAAATCCCCTTATTTTGAGGCAAAAGTGAAAAAATTTCCCTTTTTTTATGGCAAAAAGATATACATTCCCTTTATTTTCGAACAAAAAGGTAGAAAATCCCCATATTTTGGAGCAAAATTGCAGTAATTCACCTAATTTTCGGGTAAAAAATACAGTAATTTTCTTTATTTTGGGGCAAAAAGGCAGAAGTTCTACTTATTTTGGGGCAAAAGGCAGAAATTCCCTTTATTTTATGGCAAAATTGCAGAAATTTCCCTTATTTGGGGGCAAAACACAGAAATTTTCCTTATTTTGGGGCAAAATTGAAGAAATTTCCTTTATTATGGGGAAAAATTGCAGAAATTTCCTTTATTTTAGGGCAAAATTGCAGAAATTTCACTAATTTCAGAGAAAAAAGCATAAATTTTTCTTATTTTTGTGCAAATGCAGAATTTCGATTATTTTGGCGCAAAAAGGCAGAAATTCACCTTATTTTGGGCTAAAATTGCAGAAATTTTACATATTTCAAGGCAAAAAGGCAGAAATTTCCCTTATTTTGGGGCAAAATTGCAGAAATTTCGCTTATTTCAGGGTAATAAGTCAGAAAATTTTTTTTATTTTGGGGCAAAAAAGACAGAAATTCTCTTTGTTTTGGAGCAAAAATGAAGAAATTTCCCTTTTTTTATGGCAAAAAGGTATGCATTCCCCTTATTTTCGGGTAAAAAGGCAGAAATTCCCCGTATTTTGGAGCAAAAATGAAGAAATTGTTTTTTTTTATGGCAAAAAGGTATGCATTCCCCTTATTTTCGGGCAAAAAGGCAGAAATTCCCCGTATTTTGGAGCAAAATTGCAGAAATTTCCCTAATTGTGTGGCAAAAAGGCAGAAATTCTCTATATGTTGGGGCAAAAAGACAGAAATTCTCCTTATTTTAGGGCAAAACTCAGAAATTCTACTTATTATGGGGCAAAATTCCAGAAATTTTACTTATTTTGGGGCAAAATTGCAGAAATTTCACTTATTTTGGGGCAAAATTGCAGAAATTTCACTTATTTCAGGGAAAAAAGGCAGAAATTTTCCTTATTTTGGCGCAAAAAGGCAGAAATTCCTAATATTTTGTGGCAAAAATGCAGAAATTCCCCTTATTTTGAGGTAAAAATGCTGAAATTCCCTTTATTTGGGGGTAAAAAGGCAGAAATTTTTTTTATTTTGGGGCAAAATTGCAGAAATTTACCTTATTTTGGGGCAAAATTGCAGAAATTTCCTTTATTTGGGGCAAAATTGCAGAAATTTCACTTATTTTCAGGTAAAAATCTGAAATTTCTTTTATTTTGGGGCAAACAGAGACAAATTCCCTTTATTTTGGGGCAAAATTGTAGAAATTTTTTTTATTTTGGGGCAAAAAGGCAGAAATTCTTTATATTTTGTGTCAAAAAGGCAGATATTTCCCTTATTTTGTGGTAATAAGGCTGAAATTCCCCTTATTTTGGGGCAAAAAAGCAGAAATTCCTTTTATTTTGGGGTAAAATTGCAGAAATTTCAAATATTTCAGGACAAAACGGCAAAAATTCCCCTTATTTTGGGGCAAAAAGATGAAATCCCTAATTTTTGGCTAAAATTGAAGAAATTTCACTTATTTCGAAACAAAAAGGAAGAAATTCCACTTAATTTCGGGCAAAAAGGCAGAAATGACCCGTATTTTGGAGCAAAATTGCAGAAATTCCCCTAATATTGGTGCAAAAATGCAGAAATTCCCTTTATTTTGGGGCAAAAAGGCAGAAATTCTCCATATTTTGGTGCAAAAAGGCTGAAATTCCCCTTATTTTGAGGTAAAATGCTGAAATTCCCCATATTTTGGGGCAAAAGGCAGAAATTCCCCTCATTTTGGGGCAAAAAGGCACAAATTTCTCTTATTTTTGGGCAAAATTGCAGAAATTTCATTTATTTCAGGGCAAAAAGTCAGAAATTCCCCTTATTTTGGGGCAAAAGCAGAAATTTCTTTTATTATGGTACAAAATTGAAGAAATTTTCCTTATTTTGGAACAAAAAGGCAGAAATTCCCCATATTTTGGAGCAATAGGCAGAAATTCTTTTTATTTTGAGGTAAAATGCAGAAATTCCCCTTATTTAGAGGTAAAATGCGGAAATTCCCCAAATATTGGGGGAAAATGCAGAAATTCCCTTTATTTTTGAGGCTAAAAGGCAGAAATTCCCCATATTTTGAAGCAAAATTGCAGAAATTCTCTTAATTTTCGGGCAAAAAGGCAGAAATTCTCCTTATTTTAGAACAAAAAGACAGAAAATCTCCTTTTTTCGGGAGCAAAAAGTCAGAAATTCCCCTTATTTTGGGGCAAAATTGCAGAAATTTCCTTTACATTTGGGCAAAATTGCAGAAATTTCCCTTATTTTGGGGCAAAATTGCAGAAATTTCACTTATTTCAGAAAAAAGGCAGAAATTTTCTTATTTTAGGGCAAAAAGGCAGAAATTTCTTTTATTTTTGTACAAAATTGCAGAAATTTTTCTTATTTTGGGGCAAAAAGGCAGAAATTCCCCATATTTTTGGGCAAAAAGGCAGAAATTCCCCTTATTTTGAAGTAAAAAGGCTGAAATTCCCCTTATTTTAGGGCAAAAAGTCAAAAATTCCCTTTGTTTTGAAGCAAAAAGACAGAAATTTCGTTTATTATTGGGGAAAAGGCAGAAATTGCACTTATTTTGAGTCAAAAGGGCGGAAAATCCCCTTATTTTGGGGCAAAAATGAAGAAATTTCCCTTTTTTATGGCAAAAATGTATACATTCCCTATATTTTCGGGCAAAAAGGCAGAAATTCCTCGTACTTTGGAGCAAAATTGCAGAAATTCCCCTAATTTGGGGGCAAAAAGGCAGAAATTCCCCTTATTGTGGGGTAAAACTGCAGAAATTTCACTTATTTCGCGGTAAAATGGCAGAAATCCCCCTTATTATCGGCGAAAAAGGCAGAAAATCCCGTATTTTGAAGCAAAATTGAAGAAATTCACCTAATTTTGGGGTAAAAAATACAGTAATTTTCTTTATTTTGGGGCAAAAACGCAGAAACTCTCTTTTTTGTGGCAAAAGGCAGGAATTCCCCTCATTTAAGGGCAAAATTGCAGAAATTTCTCTTATTTGGGGGCAAAAAACAGAAATGCCCCATATTTTGGGGCAAAATTGCAGAAATTTCCCTTATTATAGGGAAAAATTGCAGAAATATCCCTTATTTTAGGGCAAAATTGCAGAAATTTCACTTATTTCAGAGAAAAAAAGCAAAAATTTTTCTTATTTTGGGGCAAAAAGGCAGAAATTCCCATTATTTTTGGGCAAAAAGGCAGAAATTCACCTTATTTTGGGGTAAAATGGCAGAAATTTCACATATTTCAGGGAAACAGGCAGAAATTTCCCTTATTTTGGGGCAAAATTGCAGAAATTTTACTTATTTTTGGGTAACATTGCAGAAATTTCACTTATTTCAGGGAAAAAAGGCAGAAATTTTTTTTATTTTGTGGCAAAAAGGCAGAAATTCCTAATATTTTGTGGCAAAAATGCAGAAATTCCCCTTATTTTGAGGTAAAAAGGCTTAAATTCCCCTTATTTGGGGGCAAAAAGGCAGAAATTTCCCTTATTTTGGGGCAAAATTGCAGAAATTTCACTTATTTCTGGGTAATAACTCAGAAATTCCCCTTATTTTGGTGCAAAAAAGACAGAAATTACTTTTGTTTTGGGGGAAAAAGACAGAAATTCCACTTATTTTGACGCAAAAAGGCAGAAATTCCCCTTAATTTGAAGCAAAAATGAAGAAATTTCCCTTTTTTTATGGCAAAAAGGTATGCATTCCCCTTGTTTTCGGGCAAAAAGGCAGAAATTCCCCTTATTTTGGAGCAAAATTGCAGAAATTCCCCTAATTTTGGGCCAAAAGTCAGAAATTCTCTTTATTTTGGGGCAAAAATCAGAAATTCTCCTTACTTTGCGGCAAAATTCCAGAAATTTCCTTTATTTTGGGGCAAAATTGCAGGAATTTACCTTATTTTGGGGCAAAATTGCAGAAATTTCCTTTATATGGGCAAAATTGCAGAAATTTCACTTATTTTCAGGTAAAAAGGGTGAAATTTTCTATATTTTGGGGCTAAAAGGGAGAAATACCCCTTATTTTGGGGCACAATTGCAGAAATTTTCCTTATTTTGGGGCAAAGAAGACAGAAATTCCCTTTGTTTTGGGGGAAAGAGACAGAAATTCCCCTTATTTTGGAGCAAAAAGAGAGAAATTTGGGTTATTTTTGGAGAAAAGGCATAAATTGCACTTATTTGGAGTCAAAAAGGCGGAAAATCCCCTTATTTTGGGGCAAAAGTGAAGAAATTTCCTTTTTTTATGGCAAAAAGTTATACATTCTGTTTATTTTCGGGCAAAAAAGCAGAAATTCCCTGTATTTTGGAGCAAAATTGCAGAAATTCCACTAATTTAGGGGCAAAAAGGCAGAAATTCTTCTTATTTTCGGGTAAAACTGCAGAAATTTTACTTATTTCGCGGCAAAATGGCAGATATTCCCCTTATTTTCAGCGAAAAAGGCAGAAAATCCCCATATGTTGGAGCAAAATTGCAGTAATTCACCTAATTTTTGGGGTATAAAATGCAGTAATTTTCTTTATTTTTGGGCAAAATGGCAGAAATTTCCCTTAATTCGGGGCAAAAGGCAGAAATTCCCCTTATTTTAGAGCAAAATTGCTGAAATTTCCCTTATTTGGAAGCAAAAAACAGAAATTCTTCTTATTTTCGGGCAAAATTGCAGAAATTTTCCTTATTATGGGGAAAAATTGCAGAAATTTCCCTTATTTTAGGACAAAATTGCAGAAATTTCACTTATTTCAGAGAAAAAAAAAAACAAAAATTTTTCTTATTTTGGGGCAAAAATGCAAAAATTCCCATTATTTTGGGGCAAAGAGGCAGAAATTTACCTTATTTTTGAGTAAAATTGCAGAAATTTCACATATTTCAGGGCAAAAAGGCAGAAATTCCCCTTATTTTAAGGCAAAAAGGCAGAAATTTCCCTTATTTTGGGATAAAATTGCAGAAATTTTCTTTGGGGGCAAAAAGGCAGAAAATCCCATTAATTTCAGGCAAAAAGGCAGAAATTCCTTGTTTTTTGAAGCAAAATTGCAGAAATTCCCCTAATATTGGGGCAAAAATGCACAAAAATGCAGAAGTTCCCTTTATTTTCGGGAAAAGAAGGAGAAATTCCCTGTATTTTGAAGCAAAATTGCAGAAACTCCCCTAATCTTGGGGCAAAAAGGCAGAAATTCCCTATATGTTGGGGCAAAAAGACAGAAATTCTCCTTATTTTGGGGCAAAACTCAGAAATTCCACTTATTTTGGGGCAAAATTCCAGAATATTCTCTTATTTGGGGCAAAATTGCAAAAATTTCACTTATTTTGGGGCAAAATTTCAGAAATTTTAATTATTTCAGGAAAAAAAGGCAGAAATTTTCCTTATTTTGGGGCAAAAAGGCAGAGATTCCTAATATTTTGTGGCAAAAATGCAGAAATTCCCCTTATTTTGAGGTAAAAAGGCTGAAATTTCCCTTTATTGGGGGCAAAAAGGCAGAAATTTCCCTTATTTTGGGGCAAAATTGGAGAAATTTCACTTATTTCAGGGTAATAAGTCAGAAATTCCCTTTATTTTGGGGCAAAAAAGACAGAAATTCCCTTTGTTTTGGGGGAAAAAGACAGAAATTCCACTTATTTAGAGGCAAAAAGGCAGAAATTCTCCTTATTTGGGAGCAAAAATAAAGAAATTTCCCTTTTTATGGCAAAAAGGTATGCATTCCCCTTATTTTCGGGCAAAAAGGCAGAAATTTCCCGTATTTTGGAGCAAAATTGCAGAAATTCCCCTAATTTTGGGGCAAAAGGCAGAAACTCTTTTTACTTTGGGGCAAAAATCAGAAATTCTTTTAATTTTGGGCCAAAATTCCAGAAATTTCCTTTATTTTGTGGCAAAATTGCAGAAATTTCCCTTATTTGGGGCAAAATTGCAGATATTTCACTCATTTTCAGGTTAAAAGTCAGAAATTTCCTTTATTTTGGGGCAAAAATGAGAAATTTCCCTTATTTTGGGGCAAAAAGGCAGAAATTCCCCTTATTTTGAGGTAATAAGGCTGAAATTCCCCATATTTTGGGGCAAAAAGGCAGAAATTCTCCTTATTTTGGGGTAAAATTGCAGAAATTTCAAATATTTCAGGGAAAAAGGCAGAATTTCCCATTATTTTGGGGCAAAAAGGCAGAAATTTTCCGTATTTTGGAGCAAAATTTCAGAAATTCCCTTAATATTGGGGCAAAAATGCTCAAAAGGGCAGAAGTTTCCCTTATTTTCGGGAAAAGAGGCACAAATTCCCTGTATTTTGAAGCAAAATTGCAGAAACTCAGCTAATATTGGGGCAAAAAGGTAGAAATTCCCTATATGTTGGGGCAAAAAGACAGAAATTCTCCTTATTTTGGGGCAAAACTCAGACATTCCACTTATTTTGGGGCAAAATTCCAGAAATTTCTCTTATTTTGGGGCAAAATTGGAAAAATTTCACTTATTTTGGGGCAAAATTGCAGAAATTTCACTTATTTTGGGGCAAAATTGCAGAAATTTCACTTATTTTAGGGAAAAAAGGCAGAAATTTTCCTTATTTTGGGGCAAAAAGGCAGAAATTCCTAATATTTTGTGGCAAAAATGCAGAAATTCCCCTTATTTTGAGGTAAAAAGGCTGAAATTCCCCTTATTTGGGGGCAAAAAGTCAGAAATTCCACTTATTTTGGGGCAAAAAGACAGAAATTTTGTTTATTTTTGGGGAAAAGGCAGAAATTGCACTTATTTTGAGTCAAAAAGGCGTAAAATCCCCTTATTTTGGTTCAAAAATGAAGAAATTTTCCTTTTTTTATTGCAAAAGTTATATATTCCCTTTATTTTCGGGCAAAAAGGCAGAAATTCCCCGTATTTTGGAGCAAAATTGCAGAAATCCAGCTAATTTTTGGGTAAAAATACAGTAATTTTCTTTCTTTTGGGGCAAAAAGGCAGAAATTCTTCTTAATTTGGGGCATAAGGCAGAAATTCCCCTTATTTTAGGGCAAAATTGCAGAAATTTCCCTTATTTGGGGGCAAAAAACAGAAATTCCTCTTATTTTGGGGCAAAATTGCAGAAAATTTCCTTATTATAGGGAAAAAGTGCAGAAATTTCGCTTATTTTAGGGCAATATTGCAGAAATTTCACTTATTTCAGAAAAAAAAGCAAAAATTTTTCTTATTTTGGGGCAAAAAGGCAGAAATTCACCTTAGTTTGCAGTAAAATTGCAGAAATTTCACATATTTGAGGGCAAAAAGGCAGAAATTCCCCTTATTTTCGGTCAAAAAGGCAGTAATTTCTTTTATTTTGGTACAAAATTAAAGAAATTTTCCTTATTTTTGGCAAAAAAGTAGAAATTCCTCATATTTTGGGACAAAAAGGAAGAAATTCCCCTTATTTTGAGGTAAAAATGCTGAAATTCCCTTTATTTTGGGGCAAAAGGCAGAAATTTCCTTCATTTTGGGGCAAAAAGCAGACATTTCCATTATTTTGGGGACAAATTTTAGAAATTTCACTTATTTCAGGGCAAAAAGTCACAAATTCCCATTATTTTGGGGCAAAAATACAGAAATTCCATTTATTTTTGGGGAAAAGGCAGAAATTGCACTTATTTGGAGTCAAAAAGGCAAAAAATCCCCTTATTTTGGGGCAAAAGTGAAGAAATTTCCCTTTTTTATGGCAAAAAGGTATACATTCCCATTATTTTCGGGCTAAAAGGCAGAATTTCCCCGTATTTTGGAGCAAAATTGCAGAAATTCCCCTAATTTTGGGGCAAAAAGGTAGAAATTCTTCTTATTTTTGGGTAAAACTGCAGAAATTTCACTTATTTCGAGGCAAAATAGCAGAAATTCCCCTTCTTTTCGGCGAAAAAGGCAAAAAATCCCCGTATTTTGGAGCAAAATTGCAGTAATTCACCTAATTTTTGGGGTATAAAATGCAGTAATTTTCTTTATTTTTGGGCAAAATGGCAGAAATTGCCCTTAATTTGGGGCAAAAGGCAGAAATTCATCTTATTTTAGAGCAAAATTGCAGAAATTTCCATTATTTAAAAGCAAAAAACAGAAATTCCCCTTATTTTCGGGCAAAATTGCAGAAATTTCACTTATTTCAGAGAAAAAAAGGCAAGAATTTTTCTTATTTTGGGGCAAAAAGGCAGAAATTCCCATTATTTGGGGGCAAAGAGGCAGAAATTCACCTTATTTTGGGGTAAAATTGCAGAAATTTCACATATTTTAGGGCAAAAAGGCAGAAATTCCCCTTATTTTAAGGCAAAAAGGCAGAAATTCCCCTTATTTTGGGATAAAATTGCAGAAATTTCCTTTGTTTGGGGGAAAAAGGCAGAAAATCCCCTAAATTTCACGGAAAAAATAAGAAATTCCCCTATTTTGAAGCAAAATTGCAGAAATTCCCCTAATATTGGGGCAAAAATGTAGAAATTTTCTTCATTTGGGGCAAAAAGGCTGAAGTTTCACTTATTTTCGGGAAAAGAGGCAGAAATTTCCTGTATTTTGAAGCAAAATTGCAGAAACTTTCCTAATCTTGGTGCAAAAAGGCAGAAATTCCCTATATGTTGGGGCAAAAAGACAGAAATTCTCCTTATTTTGGGACAAAACTCAGAAATTCCACTTATTTTGGGGCAAAATTGCAGAAATTTCACTTATTTTGGGGCAAAATTGAAGAAATTTCACTTATTTCAGGGAAAAAAGGCAGAAATTTTCCTTATTTTGGGGCAAAAAGGCAGAAATTCCTAATAATTTGTGGAAAAAATGCAGAAATTCCCCTTATTTTGAGGTAAAAAGGCTGAAATTTCCCTTTTTTGGGGGCAAAAAGGCAGAAATTTCCCTTATTTTGGGGCAAAATTGCAGAAATTTCACTTATTTCAGGGTAATAAGTCAGAAATTCCCCTTATTTTGGGCCAAAAAAGACAGAAATTCCCTTTGTTTTGGTGGAAAAAGACAGAAATTCCACTTATTTAGAGGCAAAAAGGCAGAAATTCCCCTTATTTTGGAGCAAAAATGAAGAAATTTTCCTTTTTTATTGCAAAAAGGTATGCATTCCCCTTATTTTCGGGCAAAAAGGCAGAAATTTCCCGTATTTTGAAGCAAAATTGCAGAAATTCCCCTAATTTTGGGACAAAAGGCAGAAATTCCCTTCATTTTGGGGCAAAAATCAGAAATTCCCCTTACTTTGGGGCAAAATTCCAGAAATTTCCTTTATTTTGGGGCAAAATTGCAGGAATTTACCTTATTTTGGGGCAAAATTGCAGAATTTTTTTTTATTTTGAAGCAAAATTGTAGAAATTTCTTTTATTTTGTTATAGAATTGCAGAAATTTTTCTTATTTTGTGGCAAATAAGCAGAAATTCCCCTCATTTTGTGGCAAAAAGGCACAGATTTTTCTTATTTTCGGGCAAAATTGCAGAAATTTCATTTATTTCAGGGCAAAGTCAGAAATTCCTTTTATTTTGGGGCAAAAAGCAGAAATTTCTATTATTTTGGCACAAAATTGAAGAAATTTTCCTTATTTTTGAACAAAAAGATAGAAATTCCCTATATTTTGGGGCAAAAGGCAGAAATTCCCTTTATTTGGAGGTAAAAAGGCTGAAATTCCTTTTATTTTGGGGCAAAAAGGCAGAAATTTCCTTTACTTTGTGGCAAAAAAGGCAGAAAGTCTCGTTAATTGGGGCAGAAAAGAAGAAATTTCCCTCATTTGAGGGCAATAAGGCAGACATTCCCCATATTTTGTGGCAAAAGGCAGAAATTCCCCTTATTTGGAGGTAAAATGCTGAAATTCCCCATATTTTGGGCAAAAAGGCAGAAATTCCCCTTATTTTGGGCAAAATTGCAGAAATTTCATTTATTTCCGGGTAAAAAGTCAGAAATTCCCTTTAGTAGGGGCAAAATTGCAGAAATTTCACTTATTTTCAGGTAAAGAGGCTGAAATTTCCTTTATTTTGGGGCAAAAAGGGAGAAATTCCTCTTAATATGGAACAAAATTGCAGAAATTTTTCTTATTTTGGGGCAAAATTGCAGAAATTTCACAAATTTTGAGGCAAAATTGCAGAAATTTCACTTATTTCAGGAAAAAAGGCAGAAATTTTCTTTATTTTGAGGCAAAAGGCAGAAATTCCTAATATTTTGTGGCAAAAATGAAGAAATTCCCCTTATTTTGAGGTAAAAAGGCTGAAATTTTCCTTATGTAAGGGCAAAAAGGCAGAAATTTTCCTTATTTTGGGGCAAAATTGCAGAAATTTCACTATTTTTAAGGTAATAAGTCAGAAATTTTCCTCATTTTGGGGCAAAAAAACAGAAATTCCCTTTGTTTTGGGGGAAAAAGACAGAAATTTTCATTATTTTGGGGCAAAAATGCAGAAATTCACTTTATTTTGGGCTAAAATTGCAGAAATTTCTCATATTTCAGGGCAAAAAGGCAGAAATTTCCCTTATTTTGGGGCAAAAGTGGAGAAATTTCACTTTTCAGGGTAATAAGTCAGAAATTTTCCTCATTTTGGAGCAAAAAAGAAAAAAATTCTCTTTGTTTTGGGGGAAAAAGACAGAAATTCCACTTATTTAGAGGCAAAAAGGAAGAAATTCCCCTTATTTTGGAGCAAAAATGAAGAAATTTCCCTTTTTTATGACAAAAAGTTATGCATTCCCCTTATTTTCGGGCAAAAAGGCAGAAATTCCCTGTATTTTGGAGCAAAATTGCAGAAATTTCCCTAATGGTGGGGCAAAAAGGCAAAAATTCTCTATATGTAGGGACAAAAAAACAGAAATTCTCCTTATTTTGGTGCAAAACTCAGAAATTCCACTTATTTTGGGGCAAAATTCCAGAAATTTCCCATATTTAGGGGCAAAATTGCAAAAATTTCACTTATTTTGGGACAAAATTGCAGAAATTTCACTTATTTCAGGGAAAAAAGGCAGAAATTTTCCTTATTTTGGGGCAAAAAAGCAGAAATTCCTAATATTTTGTGGCAAAAATGCAGAAATTCCCCTTATTTTGAGGTAAAAAGGCTGAAATTTCCCTTATTTGGGGGCAAAAAGGCAGAAATTTCCCTTATTTGGGGCAAAATTGCAGAAATTTCACTTATTTCAGGGAAAAAAGGCAGAAATTTTCCTTATTTTGGGGCAAAAAGGCAGAAATTCCTAATAATTTGTGGAAAAAATGCAGAAATTCCCCTTATTTTGAGGTAAAAAGGCTGAAATTTCCCTTTTTTGGGGGCAAAAAGGCAGAAATTTCCCTTATTTTGGGGCAAAATTGCAGAAATTTCACTTATTTCAGGGTAATAAGTCAGAAATTCCCCTTATTTTGGGCCAAAAAAGACAGAAATTCCCTTTGTTTTGGTGGAAAAAGACAGAAATTCCACTTATTTAGAGGCAAAAAGGCAGAAATTCCCCTTATTTTGGAGCAAAAATGAAGAAATTTTCCTTTTTTATTGCAAAAAGGTATGCATTCCCCTTATTTTCGGGCAAAAAGGCAGAAATTTCCCGTATTTTGAAGCAAAATTGCAGAAATTCCCCTAATTTTGGGACAAAAGGCAGAAATTCCCTTCATTTTGGGGCAAAAATCAGAAATTCCCCTTACTTTGGGGCAAAATTCCAGAAATTTCCTTTATTTTGGGGCAAAATTGCAGGAATTTACCTTATTTTGGGGCAAAATTGCAGAATTTTTTTTTATTTTGAAGCAAAATTGTAGAAATTTCTTTTATTTTGTTATAGAATTGCAGAAATTTTTCTTATTTTGTGGCAAATAAGCAGAAATTCCCCTCATTTTGTGGCAAAAAGGCACAGATTTTTCTTATTTTCGGGCAAAATTGCAGAAATTTCATTTATTTCAGGGCAAAGTCAGAAATTCCTTTTATTTTGGGGCAAAAAGCAGAAATTTCTATTATTTTGGCACAAAATTGAAGAAATTTTCCTTATTTTTGAACAAAAAGATAGAAATTCCCTATATTTTGGGGCAAAAGGCAGAAATTCCCTTTATTTGGAGGTAAAAAGGCTGAAATTCCTTTTATTTTGGGGCAAAAAGGCAGAAATTTCCTTTACTTTGTGGCAAAAAAGGCAGAAAGTCTCGTTAATTGGGGCAGAAAAGAAGAAATTTCCCTCATTTGAGGGCAATAAGGCAGACATTCCCCATATTTTGTGGCAAAAGGCAGAAATTCCCCTTATTTGGAGGTAAAATGCTGAAATTCCCCATATTTTGGGCAAAAAGGCAGAAATTCCCCTTATTTTGGGCAAAATTGCAGAAATTTCATTTATTTCCGGGTAAAAAGTCAGAAATTCCCTTTAGTAGGGGCAAAATTGCAGAAATTTCACTTATTTTCAGGTAAAGAGGCTGAAATTTCCTTTATTTTGGGGCAAAAAGGGAGAAATTCCTCTTAATATGGAACAAAATTGCAGAAATTTTTCTTATTTTGGGGCAAAATTGCAGAAATTTCACTTATTTTGAGGCAAAATTGCAGAAATTTCACTTATTTCAGGAAAAAAGGCAGAAATTTTCTTTATTTTGAGGCAAAAGGCAGAAATTCCTAATATTTTGTGGCAAAAATGAAGAAATTCCCCTTATTTTGAGGTAAAAAGGCTGAAATTTTCCTTATGTAAGGGCAAAAAGGCAGAAATTTTCCTTATTTTGGGGCAAAATTGCAGAAATTTCACTATTTTTAAGGTAATAAGTCAGAAATTTTCCTCATTTTGGGGCAAAAAAACAGAAATTCCCTTTGTTTTGGGGGAAAAAGACAGAAATTTTCATTATTTTGGGGCAAAAATGCAGAAATTCACTTTATTTTGGGCTAAAATTGCAGAAATTTCTCATATTTCAGGGCAAAAAGGCAGAAATTTCCCTTATTTTGGGGCAAAAGTGGAGAAATTTCACTTTTCAGGGTAATAAGTCAGAAATTTTCCTCATTTTGGAGCAAAAAAGAAAAAAATTCTCTTTGTTTTGGGGGAAAAAGACAGAAATTCCACTTATTTAGAGGCAAAAAGGAAGAAATTCCCCTTATTTTGGAGCAAAAATGAAGAAATTTCCCTTTTTTATGACAAAAAGTTATGCATTCCCCTTATTTTCGGGCAAAAAGGCAGAAATTCCCTGTATTTTGGAGCAAAATTGCAGAAATTTCCCTAATGGTGGGGCAAAAAGGCAAAAATTCTCTATATGTAGGGACAAAAAAACAGAAATTCTCCTTATTTTGGTGCAAAACTCAGAAATTCCACTTATTTTGGGGCAAAATTCCAGAAATTTCCCATATTTAGGGGCAAAATTGCAGAAATTTCACTTATTTTGGGACAAAATTGCAGAAATTTCACTTATTTCAGGGAAAAAAGGCAGAAATTTTCCTTATTTTGGGGCAAAAAAGCAGAAATTCCTAATATTTTGTGGCAAAAATGCAGAAATTCCCCTTATTTTGAGGTAAAAAGGCTGAAATTTCCCTTATTTGGGGGCAAAAAGGCAGAAATTTCCCTTATTTGGGGCAAAATTGCAGAAATTTCACTTATTTCAGGGTAATAAGTCAGAAATTCTCCTTATTTTGGGGCAAAAAAGACAGAAGTTCCCTTTGTTTTGGGTGAAAAAGACAGAAATTCCACTTATTTAGAGGCAAAAAGGCAGAAATTTCCCTTATTTTGGAGCAAAAATGTAAAAATTTCCCTTTTTTATGGCAAAAAGTTATGCATTCCCCTTATTTTCGGGCAAAAATGCAGAAATTCCCCGTATTTTGAAGCAAAATTGCAGAAATTCCCATAATTTTGGGGCAAAAAGCAGTAATTCCCTTTATTTTGGGGCAAAAATCAGAAAATCCCCTTATTTTGGGGCAAAATTCCAGAAATTTCCTTTATTTTAGGGCAAAATTGCAGGAATTTACCTTATTTTCTGGCAAAATTGCAGAAATTTCTCTTATTTGGGGCAAAATTGCAGAAATTTCACTTATTTTAAAAAAAAGGCTGAAATTTCCTTTATTTTGGGGCAAAAAGGGAGAAATACCCCTTATTTTGGGGCAAAACTTGCAGAAATTTTTCTTATTTTGGGGCAAAAAGGCAGAAATTCCTTATATTTTGGGGCAAAAAGTCAGAAATTCCCCTTATTTTGAGGTAATAAGGCTGAAATTCTTATTTTGGGGCAAAAGGCAGAAATTCCCCTTATTTTGGGGTAAAATTACAGAAATTTCAAATATTTCAGGGCAAAATGGCAGAAATTCTCCTTATTTTGGGGCAAAAAGATGAAATCCCTAATTTTTGGCTAAAATTGAAGAAATTTCACTTATTTCGGGACAAAAAGGCAGAAATTCCATTTAATTTCGGGCAAAAAGGCAGAAATGACCCGAATTTTGGAGCAGAATTGCAGAAATTCCCATAATATTGGTGCAAAAATGTAGAAATTTCCTTTATTTTGGGGAAAAATGCAGAAATTCTCCATATTTTGGTGCAAAAAGGCTGAAATTCCCCTTATTTTGAGGTAAAATCCTGAAATTCCCCATATTTTGGGGCAAAAGGCAGAAATTCCCCTCATTTTGGGTCAAAAAGGCACAAATTTCACTTATATTTGGGCAAAATTGCAGAAATTTCATTTATTTCAGGGTAAAAAGTCAGAAATTCCCCTTATTTTGGGGCAAAAAGCAGAAATTTTTTTTATTATGGTACAAAATTGAAGAAATTTTCCTTATTTTGGAACATAAAGGCAGAAATTCCCCATATTTTGAGGCAAAAGGCAGAAATTCTTCTTATTTTGAAGTAAAATGCAGAAATTCCTCTTATTTAGAGGTAAAATGCAGAAATTCCCCAAATATTGGGGGAAAATGCAGAAATTCCCTTTATTTTGGGGCTAAAAGGCAGAAATTCCCCGTATTTTGAAGCAAAATTGCAGAAATTCCCCTAATTGTGGGGCAAAAATACAGAAATTCTCCTTATTTTGGGGCAAAAAGACAGAAAATCTCCTTTTTTCGGGGGCAAAATGTCAGAAATTCCCAGTATTTTGGGTCAAAATTGCAGAAATTTTTTTTACATTTGGGCAAAATTGCAGAAATTTCCCTTATTTTGGGGCAAAATTGCAGAAATTTCACTTATTTCAGAAAAAATGCAGAAATTTTCTTATTTTGGTGCAAAAAGGCAGAAATTTCTTTTATTTTGGTACGAAATTGCAGAAATTTTTCTTATTTTGGGGAAAAAGGCAGGAATTCCCCATATTTAGGGGCAAAAAGGCAGAAATTCCCTTTATTTTGAGGTAAAAAGTCTGAAATTCCCCTTATTTTCGGACAAAAAGTCAGAAATTCATCTTATATTGGGGCAAAAAGACAGAAATTTGGTTTATTTTTGGTGAAAAGGCAGAAATTGCACTTATTTTGAGTTAAAAAGGTGGAAAATCCCCTTATTTTGGGGCAAAAATAAAGAAATTTCTCTATTTTATGGAAAAAGCTATACATTCCCTTTATTTTCGTGCAAAAAGGCAGAAATTCCCCGTATTTTGGAGCAAAATTGCAGAAATTCCCCTAATTTTGGGTCAAAAAGGAAGAAATTCCCCTTATTTTGGGTTAAAACTGCAGAAATTTCAGTAATTTCGCGGCAAAATGGCAGAAATTTCCCTTATTCTCGGCGAATATGGCACTAAGTCTCCGTATTTTGGAGCAAAACTGCAGAAATTCACCTAATTTTGGGGTAAAAACTACAGTAATTTTCTTTATTTTGTGACAAAAAGGCAGAAATTCTCCTTATTTTGGGGCAAAAGGCAGAAATTCCCCTTATTTTGGGTTAAAACTGCAGAAATTTCAGTAATTTCGCGGCAAAATGGCAGAAATTTCCCTTATTCTCGGCGAATATGGCACTAAGTCTCCGTATTTTGGAGCAAAATTGCAGAAATTCACCTAATTTTGGGGTAAAAAATACAGTAATTTTCTATATTTTGTGACAAAAAGGCAGAAATTCTCCTTATTTTGGGGCAAAAGGCAGAAATTCCCCTTATTTTAGGGCAAAATTGCAGAAATTTCCCTTATTTGGGGGCAAAAACAGAAATTCCTTTTATTTTGAAGAAAAATTGCAGAAATTTCCCTTATTATGGGGAAAAAATTGCAGAAATTTCCCTTATTTTAGGGCAAAATTGCAGAAATTTCACTTATTTCAGAGAAAAAAAGCAAAAATTTTTCTTATTTTGGGGCAAAAAGGCAGAAATTCCCATTATTTTGGGGCAAAAAGGAAGAAATTCACCTTATTTTGGGGTAAAATGCTGAAATTCCCTATATTTTGGGGCAAAAGGCAGAAATTCCCCTCATTTTGAGGCAAAAAGGCACAAATTTCCCTTATTTTCGGGCAAAATTGCAGAAATTTCATTTATTTCAGGGTAAAAAGTCAGAAATTCCTTATATTTTGTGGCAAAAAGCAGAAATTTCCCTTATTTTGAGGTAATAAGGCTGAAATTCCCCTTATTTTGGGGCAAAAAGGCAGAAATTCCCCTTATTTTGGGGTAAAATTGCAGAAATTTCAAATATTTCAGGGGAAAATAGCAGAAATTTTCCTTATTTTGGGGCAAAAAGATGAAATCCCTAATTTTTGGCTAAAATTGAAGAAATTTCACTTATTTCGGGACAAAAAGGCAGAAATTCCACTTAATTTCGGCCAAAAAGGCAGAAATGACCCGTATTTTGGAGCAAAATTGCAGAAATTCCCCTAATATTGGTGCAAAAATGCAGAAATTCCCTTTATTTTTCGGCAAAAAGGCAGAAATTCTCTATATTTTGGTGCAAAAAGGCTGAAATTCCCCTTATTTTGAGGTAAAATGCTGAAATTACCCATATTTTGGGGCAAAAGGCAGAAAATCCCCTTATTTTGGGGCTAAAAGGCAGAAATTCCCCGTATTTTGAAGCAAAATTGCAGAAATTCTCATAATTTTCGGGCAAAAAGGCAGAAATTCTCTTTATATTGGGGCAAAAAGACAGAAAATCTCCTTTTTTCGGGAGCAAAAAGTCAGAAATTCCTTTTATTTTGGGGCAAAATTGCAGAAATTTCCTTTACATTTGGGCAAAATTGCAGAAATTTCCCTTATTTTGGGGCAAAATTGCAGAAATTTCACTTATTTCAGAAAAAAGGCAGAAATTTTCTTATTTTGGGGCAAAAAGGCAGAAATTTCTTTTATTTTGGTACAAAATTGCAGAAATTTCCCTTATTTTCAGGCAAAAAGGCAGAAATTCCCCATATTTTGGGGCAAAAAGGCAGAAATTCCCCTTATTTTGAGGTAAAAAGGCTGAAATTCCCCTTATTTTCGGACAAAAAGTCAGAAATTCATCTTATATTGGGGCAAAAAACAGAAATTTGGTTTATTTTGGGGGAAAAGGCAGAAATTGCACTCATTTTGAGTTAAAAAGGCGGAAAATCCCCTTAGTTTGGGGCAAAAATAAAGAAATTTCTCTTTTTTATGGAAAAAGCTATACATTCCCTTTATTTTCGTGCAAAAAGGCAGAAATTCCCCGTATTTTAGAGCAAAATTGCAGAAATTCCCCTAATTTTGGGGCAAAAAGGCAGAAATTCCCCTTATTTTGGGTTAAAACTGCAGAAATTTCAGTAATTTCGTGGCAAAATGGCAGAAATTTCCCTTATTCTCGGCGAATATAGCACTAAGTCTCCGTATTTTGGAGCAAAATTGCAGAAATTCACCTAATTTTGGGGTAAAAAATACAGTAATTTTCTTTATTTTGTGACAAAAAGGCAGAAATTCTCCTTATTTTGGGGCAAAAGGCAGAAATTCCCCTTATTTTAGGGCAAAATTGCAGAAATTTCCCTTATTTGGGGGCACAAAAGAGAAATTCCTTTTATTTTGAAGAAAAATTGCAGAAATTTCCCTTATTATGGGGAAAAATTGCAGAAATTTCCCTTATTTTAGGGCAAAATTGCAGAAATTTCACTTATTTCAGAGAAAAAAAGCAAAAATTTTTCTTATTTTGGGGCAAAAAGGCAGAAATTCCCATTATTTTGGGGCAAAAAGGAAAAAATTTACCTTATTTTGGGGTAAAAGGCTGAAATTCCCTATATTTTGGGGCAAAAGGCAGAAATTCCCCTCATTTTTAGGCAAAAAGGCACAAATTTCCCTTATTTTCGGGCAAAATTGCAGAAATTTCATTTATTTCAGGGTAAAAATTCAGAAATTCCTTATATTTTGTGGCAAAAAGCAGAAATTTCCCTTATTTTGAGGTAATAAGGCTGAAATTCCCCTTATTTTGGGGCAAAAAGGCAGAAATTCCCCTTATTTTGGGGTAAAATTGCAAAAATTTCAAATATTTCAGGGGAAAATAGCAGAAATTTTCCTTATTTTGGGGCAAAAAGATGAAATCCCTAATTTTTGGCTAAAATTGAAGAAATTTCACTTATTTCGGGACAAAAAGGCAGAAATTCCACTTAATTTCGGGCAAAAAGGCAGATATGACCCGTATTTTGGAGCAAAATTGCAGAAATTCCCCTAATATTGGTGCAAAAATGCAGAAATTCCCTTTATTTTTCGGCAAAAAGGCAGAAATTCTCTATATTTTGGTGCAAAAAGGCTGAAATTCCCCTTATTTTGAGGTAAAATGCTGAAATTACCCATATTTTGGGGCAAAAGGCAGAAAATCCCCGTATTTTGGGGCTAAAAGGCAGAAATTCCCTGTATTTTGAAGCAAAATTGCAGAAATTCTCATAATTTTCGGGCAAAAAGGCAGAAATTCTCTTTATTTTGGGGCAAAAACACAGAAAATCTCCTTTTTTTCGGGAGCAAAAAGTCAGAAATTCCTTTTATTTTGGGGCAAAATTGCAGAAATTTCCTTTACATTTGGGCAAAATTGCAGAAATTTCCCTTATTTTGGGGCAAAATTGCAGAAATTTCACTTATTTCAGAAAAAAGGCAGAAATTTTCTTATTTTGGGGCAAAAAGGCAGAAATTTCTTTTATTTTGGTACAAAATTGCAGAAATTTTTCTTATTTTGGGGCAAAAAGGCAGAAATTCCCCATATTTTGGGGCAAAAAGGCAGAAATTCCCCTTATTTTGAGGTAAAAATGCTGAAATTTCTCTTATTTTCGGGCAAAAAGTCAGAAATTTCCCTTATTTTGAGGCAAAAATCAGAAATTTCGTTCATTTTTGGGGAAAAGGCAGAAATTGCACTTATTTTGAGTCAAAATGGCGGAAAATCCCCTTATTTTGGAGCAAAAATAAAGAAATTTCCCTTTTTTATGGCAAAAAGGTATACATTCCCTTTATTATCAGGCAAAAAGGCAGAAATTCCCCGTATTTTGGAGCAAAATTGCAGAAATTCCCCTAATTTTGGGGCAAAAATGCAGAAATTCCCCGTATTTTGGGGTAAAACTGCAGAAATTTCACTTATTTTGTGGCAAAATGGCAGAAATTCCCCTTATTTTCGGCGAAAAAGCAGAAAATCCCCGTATTTTGGAGCAAAATTGCAGAAATTCACCTAATTTTGGGGTAAAAAATACAGTAATTTTCTTTATTTTGGGTTAAAAAGGCAGAAATTCTTCTTATTTCGGGGTAAAATGCAGAAATTCCCCTTATTTTAGGGGAAAATTGCAGAAATTTCTTTTATTTGGGGGCAAAATACAGAAATTTCCCTTATTTTGGGGCAAAATTGCAGAAATTTCCCTTATTATGGGGAAAAATTGCAGAAATTTTCCTTATTTTAGGGCAAAATTGCAGAAATTTAACTTATTTCAGAGAAAAAAAGCAAAAATTTTTTTTATATTTGGGCAAAAAGGCAGAAATTTCCCTTATTTTGGGGCAAAATTGCAAAAATTTCACTTATTTCAGGGTAATAAATCAGAAATTTTATATATTTTGGGGCAAAATAGACAGAAATTCCCTTTGTTTTTGGGGAAAAAGACAGAAATTCCACTTATTTAGAGGCAAAAATAGAGAAATTCCCCTTATTTTGGAGCAAAAATGAAGAAATTTCCCATTTTTATTGCAAAAAGGTATGCATTCCTTTTATTTTTGGGCAAAAAGGCAGAAATTCCCCGTATTTTGGAGCAAAATTGCAGAAATTCCCCTAATTGTGGGGCAAAAATTCAGAAATTCTCTATATGTTGGGGCAAAAAGACAGAAATTCTCTTTATTTTAGGGCAAAAGTCAGAAATTCCACTTATTTTGGGACAAAATTCCAGAAATTTATTTTACTTTGGGGCAAAATTGCAGAAATTTCCCTTATTTTGGGGCAAAATTGCAGAAATTTCACTTATTTCAGAAAAAATGCAGAAATTTTCTTATTTTGGGGCAAAAAGGCAGAAATTTCTTTTATTTTGGTACGAAATTGCAGAAATTTTTCTTATTTTGGGGAAAAAGGCAGAAATTCCCCATATTTAGGGGCAAAAAGGCAGAAATTCCCTTTATTTTGAGGTAAAAAGGCTGAAATTCCCCTTATTTTCGGACAAAAAGTCAGAAATTCATCTTTTATTGGGGCAAAAAGACAGAAATTTGGTTTATTTTTGGGGAAAAGGCAGAAATTGCACTCATTTTGAGTTAAAAAGGCGAAAATCCCCTTATTTTGGGGCAAAAATAAAGAAATTTCTCTTTTTTATGGAAAAAGCTATACATTCCCTTTATTTTCGTGCAAAAAGGCAGAAATTCCCCGTATTTTGGAGCAAAATTGCAGAAATTCCCCTAATTTTGGGGCAAAAAGGCAGAAATTCCCCTTATTTTGGGTTAAAACTGCAGAAATTTCAGTAATTTCGCGGCAAAATGGCAGAAATTTCCCTTATTCTCGGCGAATATGCCACTAAGTCTCCGTATTTTGGAGCAAAACTGCAGAAATTCACCTAATTTTGGGGTAAAAACTACAGTAATTTTCTTTATTTTGTGACAAAAAGGCAGAAATTCTCCTTATTTTGGGGCAAAAGGCAGAAATTCCCCTTATTTTGGGTTAAAACTGCAGAAATTTCAGTAATTTCGCGGCAAAATGGCAGAAATTTCCCTTATTCTCGGCGAATATGGCACTAAGTCTCCGTATTTTGGAGCAAAATTGCAGAAATTCACCTAATTTTGGGGTAAAAAATACAGTAATTTTCTTTATTTTGTGACAAAAAGGCAGAAATTCTCCTTATTTTGGGGCAAAAGGCAGAAATTCCCCTTATTTTAGGGCAAAATTGCAGAAATTTCCCTTATTTGGGGGAAAAACAGAAATTCCTTTTATTTTGAAGAAAAATTGCAGAAATTTCCCTTATTATGGGGAAAAATTGCAGAAATTTCCCTTATTTTAGGGCAAAATTGCAGAAATTTCACTTATTTCAGAGAAAAAAAGCAAAAATTTTTCTTATTTTGGGGCAAAAAGGCAGAAATTCCCATTATTTTGGGGCAAAAAGGAAGAAATTCACCTTATTTTGGGGTAAAATGCTGAAATTCCCTATATTTTGGGGCAAAAGGCAGAAATTCCCCTCATTTTGAGGCAAAAAGGCACAAATTTCCCTTATTTTCGGGCAAAATTGCAGAAATTTCATTTATTTCAGGGTAAAAAGTCAGAAATTCCTTATATTTTGTGGCAAAAAGCAGAAATTTCCCTTATTTTGAGGTAATAAGGCTGAAATTCCCCTTATTTTGGGGCAAAAAGGCAGAAATTCCCCTTATTTTGGGGTAAAATTGCAGAAATTTCAAATATTTCAGGGGAAAATAGCAGAAATTTTCCTTATTTTGGGGCAAAAAGATGAAATCCCTAATTTTTGGCTAAAATTGAAGAAATTTCACTTATTTCGGGACAAAAAGGCAGAAATTCCACTTAATTTCGGGCAAAAAGGCAGAAATGACCCGTATTTTGGAGCAAAATTGCAGAAATTCCCCTAATATTGGTGCAAAAATGCAGAAATTCCCTTTATTTTTGGGCAAAAAGGCAGAAATTCTCTATATTTTGGTGCAAAAAGGCTGAAATTCCCCTTATTTTGAGGTAAAATGCTGAAATTACCCATATTTTGGGGCAAAAGGCAGAAAATCCCCTTATTTTGGGGCTAAAAGGCAGAAATTCCCCGTATTTTGAAGCAAAATTGCAGAAATTCTCATAATTTTCGGGCAAAAAGGCAGAAATTCTCTTTATATTGGGGCAAAAAGACAGAAAATCTCCTTTTTTCGGGAGCAAAAAGTCAGAAATTCCTTTTATTTTGGGGCAAAATTGCAGAAATTTCACTTATTTCAGAAAAAAGGCAGAAATTTTCTTATTTTGGGGCAAAAAGGCAGAAATTTCTTTTATTTTGGTACAAAATTGCAGAAATTTTTCTTATTTTGGGGCAAAAAGGCAGAAATTCCCCATATTTTGGGGCAAAAAGGCAGAAATTCCCCTTATTTTTAGGTAAAAAGGCTGAAATTTCCCTTATTTTCAGGCAAAAAGTCAGAAATTTCCCTTATTTTGAGGCAAAAAACAGAAATTTCGTTCATTTTTGGGGAAAAGGCAGAAATTGCACTTATTTTGAGTCAAAATGGCGGAAAATCCCCTTATTTTGGAGCAAAAATAAAGAAATTTTCCTTTTTTATGGCAAAAAGGTATACATTCCCTTTATTATCAGGCAAAAAGGCAGAAATTCCCCGTATTTTGGAGCAAAATTGCAGAAATTCCCCTAATTTTGGGGCAAAAAGGCAGAAATTCCCCTTATTTTGGGTTAAAACTGCAGAAATTTCAGTAATTTCGCGGCAAAATGGCAGAAATTTCCCTTATTCTCGGCTAATATGCCACTAAGTCTCTGTATTTTGGAGCAAAACTGCAGAAATTCACCTAATTTTGGGGTAAAAACTACAGTAATTTTCTTTATTTTGTGACAAAAAGGCAGAAATTCTCCTTATTTTGGGGCAAAAGGCAGAAATTCCCCTTATTTTGGGTTAAAACTGCAGAAATTTCAGTAATTTCGCGGCAAAATGGCAGAAATTTCCCTTATTCTCGGCGAATATGGCACTAAGTCTCCGTATTTTGGAGCAAAATTGCAGAAATTCACCTAATTTTGGGGTAAAAAATACAGTAATTTTCTTTATTTTGTGACAAAAAGGCAGAAATTCTCCTTATTTTGGGGCAAAAGGCAGAAATTCCCCTTATTTTAGGGCAAAATTGCAGAAATTTCCCTTATTTGGGGGCAAAAACAGAAATTCCTTTTATTTTGAAGAAAAATTGCAGAAATTTCCCTTATTATGGGGAAAAATTGCAGAAATTTCCCTTATTTTAGGGCAAAATTGCAGAAATTTCACTTATTTCAGAGAAAAAAAGCAAAAATTTTTCTTATTTTGGGGCAAAAAGGCAGAAATTCCCATTATTATGGGGCAAAAAGGAAGAAATTCACCTTATTTTGGGGTAAAATGCTGAAATTCCCTATATTTTGGGGCAAAAGGCAGAAATTCCCCTCATTTTGAGGCAAAAAGGCACAAATTTCCCTTATTTTCGGGCAAAATTGCAGAAATTTCATTTATTTCAGGGTAAAAAGTCAGAAATTCCTTATATTTTGTGGCAAAAAGCAGAAATTTCCCTTATTTTGAGGTAATAAGGCTGAAATTCCCCTTATTTTGGGGCAAAAAGGCAGAAATTCCCCTTATTTTGGGGTAAAATTGCAGAAATTTCAAATATTTCAGGGGAAAATAGCAGAAATTTTCCTTATTTTGGGGCAAAAAGATGAAATCCCTAATTTTTGGCTAAAATTGAAGAAATTTCACTTATTTCGGGACAAAAAGGCAGAAATTCCACTTAATTTCGGGCAAAAAGGCAGAAATGACCCGTATTTTGGAGCAAAATTGCAGAAATTCCCCTAATATTGGTGCAAAAATGCAGAAATTCCCTTTATTTTTCGGCAAAAAGGCAGAAATTCTCTATATTTTGGTGCAAAAAGGCTGAAATTCCCCTTATTTTGAGGTAAAATGCTGAAATTACCCATATTTTGGGGCAAAAGGCAGAAAATCCCCTTATTTTGGGGCTAAAACGCAGAAATTCCCCGTATTTTGAAGCAAAATTGCAGAAATTCTCATAATTTTCGGGCAAAAAGGCAGAAATTCTCTTTATATTGGGGCAAAAAGACAGAAAATCTCCTTTTTTCGGGAGCAAAAAGTCAGAAATTCCTTTTATTTTGGGGCAAAATTGCAGAAATTTCCTTTACATTTGGGCAAAATTGCAGAAATTTCCCTTATTTTGGGGCAAAATTGCAGAAATTTCACTTATTTCAGAAAAAAGGCAGAAATTTTCTTATTTTGGGGCAAAAAGGCAGAAATTTCTTTTATTTTGGTACAAAATTGCAGAAATTTTTCTTATTTTGGGGCAAAAAGGCAGAAATTCCCCATATTTTGGGGCAAAAAGGCAGAAATTCCCCTTATTTTGAGGTAAAAAGGCTGAAATTTCCCTTATTTTCGGGCAAAAAGTCAGAAATTTCCCTTATTTTGAGGCAAAAAACAGAAATTTGGTTTATTTTTGGGGAAAAGGCAGAAATTGCACTTATTTTGAGTCAAAATGGCGGAAAATCCCCTTATTTTGGAGCAAAAATAAAGAAATTTCCCTTTTTTATGGCAAAAAGGTATACATTCCCTTTATTATCAGGCAAAAAGGCAGAAATTCCCCGTATTTTGGAGCAAAATTGCAGAAATTCCCCTAATTTTGGGGCAAAAATGCAGAAATTCCCCGTATTTTGGGGTAAAACTGCAGAAATTTCACTTATTTTGTGGCAAAATGGCAGAAATTCCCCTTATTTTCGGCGAAAAAGCAGAAAATCCCCGTATTTTGAAGCAAAATTGCAGAAATTCACCTAATTTTGGGGTAAAAAATACAGTAATTTTTTTTATTTTGGGTTAAAAAGGCAGAAATTCTTCTTATTTCGGGGTAAAATGCAGAAATTCCCCTTATTTTAGGGGAAAATTGCAGAAATTTCTTTTATTTGGGGGCAAAATACAGAAATTTCCCTTATTTTGGGGCAAAATTGCAGAAATTTCCCTTATTATGGGGAAAAATTGCGGAAATTTTCCTTATTTTAGGGCAAAATTGCAGAAATTTTACTTATTTCAGAGAAAAAAAGCAAAAATTTTTTTTATATTGGGGCAAAAAGGCAGAAATTCCCATTATTTTGGGGCAAAAAGGCAGAAATTCACCTTATTTTGTGCTAAAATTGCAGAAATTTCACATATTTCAGGGCAAAAAGGCAGAAATTTCCCTTATTTTGGGGCAAAATTGCAAAAATTTCACTTATTTCAGGGTAATAAATCAGAAATTTTATATATTTTGGGGCAAAATAGACAGAAATTCCCTTTGTTTTTGGGGAAAAAGACAGAAATTCCACTTATTTAGAGGCAAAAATAGAGAAATTCCCCTTATTTTGGAGCAAAAATGAAGAAATTTCCCATTTTTATTGCAAAAAGGTATGCATTCCTTTTATTTTTGGGCAAAAAGGCAGAAATTCCCCGTATTTTGGAGCAAAATTGCAGAAATTCCCCTAATTGTGGGGCAAAAATGCAGAAATTCTCTATATGTTGGGGCAAAAAGACAGAAATTCTCCTTATTTTAGGGCAAAAGTCAGAAATTCCACTTATTTTGGGACAAAATTCCAGAAATTTATTTTATTTTGGGGCAAAATTGCAGAAATTTCCCTTATTTTGGGGCAAAATTGCAGAAATTTCACTTATTTCAGAAAAAATGCAGAAATTTTCTTATTTTGGGGCAAAAAGGCAGAAATTTCTTTTATTTTGGTACGAAATTGCAGAAATTTTTCTTATTTTGGGGAAAAAGGCAGAAATTCCCCATATTTAGGGGCAAAAAGGCAGAAATTCCCTTTATTTTGAGGTAAAAAGGCTGAAATTCCCCTTATTTTCGGACAAAAAGTCAGAAATTCATCTTATATTGGGGCAAAAAGACAGAAATTTGGTTTATTTTTGGGGAAAAGGCAGAAATTGCACTCATTTTGAGTTAAAAAGGCGGAAAATCCCCTTATTTTGGGGCAAAAATAACGAAATTTCTCTTTTTTATGGAAAAAGCTATACATTCCCTTTATTTTCGTGCAAAAAGGCAGAAATTCCCCGTATTTTGGAGCAAAATTGCAGAAATTCCCCTAATTTTGGGGCAAAAAGGCAGAAATTCCCCTTATTTTGGGTTAAAACTGCAGAAATTTCAGTAATTTCGCGGCAAAATGGCAGAAATTTCCCTTATTCTCGGCGAATATGCCACTAAGTCTCCGTATTTTGGAGCAAAACTGCAGAAATTCACCTAATTTTGGGGTAAAAACTACAGTAATTTTCTTTATTTTGTGACAAAAAGGCAGAAATTCTCCTTATTTTGGGGCAAAAGGCAGAAATTCCCCTTATTTTGGGTTAAAACTGCAGAAATTTCAGTAATTTCGTGGCAAAATGGCAGAAATTTCCCTTATTCTCGGCGAATATGGCACTAAGTCTTCGTATTTTGGAGCAAAATTGCAGAAATTCACCTAATTTTGGGGTAAAAAATACAGTAATTTTCTTTATTTTGTGACAAAAAGGCAGAAATTCTCCTTATTTTGGGGCAAAAGGCAGAAATTCCCCTTATTTTAGGGCAAAATTGCAGAAATTTCCCTTATTTGGGGGCAAAAACAGAAATTCCTTTTATTTTGAAGAAAAATTGCAGAAATTTCCCTTATTATGGGGAAAAATTGCAGAAATTTCCCTTATTTTAGGGCAAAATTGCAGAAATTTCACTTATTTCAGAGAAAAAAAGCAAAAATTTTTCTTATTTTGGGGCAAAAAGGCAGAAATTCCCATTATTTTGGGGCAAAAAGGAAGAAATTCACCTTATTTTGGGGTAAAATGCTGAAATTCCCTATATTTTGGGGCAAAAGGCAGAAATTCCCCTCATTTTGAGGCAAAAAGGCACAAATTTCCCTTATTTTCGGGCAAAATTGCAGAAATTTCATTTATTTCAGGGTAAAAAGTCAGAAATTCCTTATATTTTGTGGCAAAAAGCAGAAATTTCCCCTATTTTGAGGTAATAAGGCTGAAATTCCCCTTATTTTGGGGCAAAAAGGCAGAAATTCCCCTTATTTTGGGGTAAAATTGCAGAAATTTCAAATATTTCAGGGGAAAATAGCAGAAATTTTTCTTATTTTGGGGCAAAAAGATGAAATCCCTAATTTTTGGCTAAAATTGAAGAAATTTCACTTATTTCGGGACATAAAGGCAGAAATGACCCGTATTTTGGAGCAAAATTGCAGAAATTCCCCTAATATTGGTGCAAAAATGCAGAAATTCCCTTTATTTTTGGGCAAAAAGGCAGAAATTCTCTATATTTTGGTGCAAAAAGGCTGAAATTCCCCTTATTTTGAGGTAAAATGCTGAAATTACCCATATTTTGGGGCAAAAGGCAGAAAATACCCTTATTTTGGGGCTAAAAGGCAGAAATTCCCCGTATTTTGAAGCAAAATTGCAGAAATTCTCATAATTTTCGGGCAAAAAGGCAGAAATTCTCTTTATTTTGGGGCAAAAAGAAAGAAAATCTCCTTTTTTCGGGAGCAAAAAGTCAGAAATTCCTTTTATTTTGGGGCAAAATTGCAGAAATTTCCTTTACATTGGGGCAAAATTGCAGAAATTTCCCTTATTTTGGGGCAAAATTGCAGAAATTTCACTTATTTCAGAAAAAAGGCAGAAATTTTCTTATTTTGGGGCAAAAAGGCAGAAATTTCTTTTATTTTGGTACAAAATTGCAGAAATTTTTCTTATTTTGGGGCAAAAAGGCAGAAATTCCCCATATTTTGGGGCAAAAAGGCAGAAATTCCCCTTATTTTGAGGTAAAAAGGCTGAAATTTCCCTTATTTTCGGGCAAAAAGTCAGAAATTTCCCTTATTTTGAGGCAAAAAACAGAAATTTCGTTCATTTTTGGGGAAAAGGCAGAAATTGCACTTATTTTGAGTCAAAATGGCGGAAAATCCCCTTATTTTGGAGCAAAAATAAAGAAATTTTCCTTTTTTATGGCAAAAAGGTATACATTCCCTTTATTATCAGGCAAAAAGGCAGAAATTCCCCGTATTTTGGAGCAAAATTGCAGAAATTCCCCTAATTTTGGGGCAAAAATGCAGAAATTCCCCGTATTTTGGGGTAAAACTGCAGAAATTTCACTTATTTTGTGGCAAAATGGCAGAAATTCCCCTTATTTTCGGCGAAAAAGCAGAAAATCCCCGTATTTTGGAGCAAAATTGCAGAAATTCACCTAATTTTGGGGTAAAAATTACAGTAATTTTCTTTATTTTGGGTTAAAAAGGCAGAAATTCTTCTTATTTCGGGGTAAAATGCAGAAATTCCCCTTATTTTAGGGGAAAATTGCAGAAATTTCTTTTATTTGGGGGCAAAATACAGAAATTTCCCTTATTTTGGGGCAAAATTGCAGAAATTTCCCTTATTATGGGGAAAAATTGCAGAAATTTTCCTTATTTTAGGGCAAAATGGCAGAAAATTTACCTATTTCAGAGAAAAAAAGCAAAAATTTTTTTTATATTGGGGCAAAAAGGCAGAAATTCCCATTATTTTGGGGCAAAAAGGCAGAAATTCACCTTATTTTGGGCTAAAATTGCAGAAATTTCACATATTTCAGGGCAAAAAGGCAGAAATTTCCCTTATTTTGGGGCAAAATTGCAAAAATTTCACTTATTTCAGGGTAATAAATCAGAAATTTTCTATATTTTGGGGCAAAATAGACAGAAATTCCCTTTGTTTTTGGGGAAAAAGACAGAAATTCCACTTATTTAGAGGCAAAAATAGAGAAATTCCCCTTATTTTGGAGCAAAAATGAAGAAATTTCCCATTTTTATTGCAAAAAGGTATGCATTCCTTTTATTTTTGGGCAAAAAGGCAGAAATTCCCCGTATTTTGGAGCAAAATTGCAGAAATTCCCCTAATTGTGGGGCAAAAATGCAGAAATTCTCTATATGTTGGGGCAAAAAGACAGAAATTCTCCTTATTTTAGGGCAAAAGTCAGAAATTCCACTTATTTTGGGACAAAATTCCAGAAATTCATTTTATTTTGGGGCAAAATTGCAGAAATTTCACTTATTTTGTGGCAAAATTGCAGAAATTTCACTTATTTCAGGGAAAAAAGGCAGAAATTTTTCTTATTTTTGGCAAAAACTCAGAAATTCCTAATATTTTGTGGCAAAAATGCAGAAATTCCCTTTATTTTGAGGTAAAAAGGCTGAAATTTCCTTTATTTGGGGGCAAAAAGGCAGAAATTTTTTTTATTTTGGGGCAAAATTGCAGGAATTTACCTTATTTTTGGGCAAAATTGCAGAAATTTCCTTTATTTGGGGCAAAATTGCAGAAATTTCACTTATTTTCAGGTAAAAAGCCTGAAATTTCTTTTATTTTGGGGCAAAAAGAGAGAAATTCCATTATTTTTGGCAAAATTGCAGAAATTTTCCTTATTTTGGGGCAAAAAGGCAGAAATTTTTTATATTTTCGGGCAAAAGGCAGAAATTTCCCTTATTTTGAGGTAATAAGGCTGAAATTCCCCTTATTTTGGGGCTAAAAGGCAGAAATTCCCCTTATTTTTGGGTAAAATTGAAGAAATTTCAAATATTTCAGGGCAAAATGGCAGAAATTTCCCTTATTTTGGGGTGAAAAATGAAATTTCTAATTTTTGGCTAAAATTGAAGAAATTTCACTTATTTCGGGACAAAAAGGCAGAAATTCCACTTAATTTCGGGCAAAAAGGCAGAAATGACCCGTATTTTGGTGCAAAATGGCAGAAATTCCCCTAATATTGGTGCAAAAATGCAGAAATTCCCTTTATTTTGGGGCAAAAAGGCAGAAATTCTTCATATTTTGGTGCAAAAAGGCTGAAATTCCCCTTATTTTGAGGTAAAATCCTGAAATTCCCCATATTTTGGGGCAAAAGGCAGAAATTCCCCTCATTTGGGGGCAAAAAGGCACAAATTTCCTTTATTTTCGGGCAAAATTGCAGAAATTTCATTTATTTCAGGGCAAAAAGTCAGCAATTCCCCATATTTTGGGGCAAAAAGCAGAAATTTCTTTTATTATGGTACAAAATTGAAGAAATATTCCTTATTTGGAAAAAAGGCAGAAATTCCCCATATTTTGGGTCAAAAGGAAGAAATTCTTATTTTGAGGTAAAATGCAGATATTCCCCAAATATTGGGGAAAAATGCAGAAATTCCCTTTATTTTGGGGCTAAAAGGCAGAAAATCCCCATATTTTGAAGCAAAATTGCAGAAATTCTCATAATTTTCGGGCAAAAAGGCAGAAATTCTCCTTATTTTGGGGCAAAAAGACAGAAAATCTTTCTTCGGGAGCAAAAAGTCAGAAATTTCCCTTATTTTGGGGCAAAATTGCAGAAATTTCCTTTACATTTGGGCAAAATTGCAGAAATTTCCCTTAGTTTGGGGCAAAATTGCAGAAATTTACTTATTTCAGAAAAAAGATAGAAATTTTTATATTTTGGGGCAAAAAGGCAGAAATTTCTTTTATTTTGGTACAAAATTGCAGAAATTTTTCTTATTTTGGGGCAAAAAGGCAGAAATTCCCCATATTTTGTGGCAAAAAGTCAGAAATTCCCTTTATTTTGAGGTAAAAAGGCTGAAATTTCCCTTATTTTTGGGCAAAAAGTCAGAAATTCCCCTTATTTTGAGGCAAAAAGACAGAAATTTTGTTTATTTTTGGAGAAAAGGCAGAAATTGCACTTATTTTGAGTCAAAAAGGCGGAAAATCCCCTTATTTTAAAGCAAAAATAAAGAAATTTCCCTTTATTATGGCAAAAAGGTATACATTCCCTTTATTTTCAGGCAAAAAGGCAGAAATTCCCCATATTTTGGAGCAAAATTGCAGAAATTCTTCTAATTTTGGGTCAAAAATGCAGAAATTCCCCGTATTTTGGGGTAAAACTGCAGAAATTTCACTTATTTTGCAGCAAAATGGCAAAAATTCCCCTTATTTTCGGTGAAAAAGCAGAAAATCCCCATATTTTGGAGCAAAATTGAAGAAATTCACCTAATTTTGGGGTAAAAAAATACAGTAATTTTCTTAATTTTGGGTTAAAAAGGCAGAAATTCTTCTTATTTTAGGGTAAAAGGCAGAAATTCCCCTTATTTTAGGGCAATATTGCAGAAATTTCTTTTATTTGGGGCAAAAAACAGAAATTTCCCTTATTTTGGGGCAAAATTGCAGAAATTTTCCTTATTATGGGGAAAAATTGCAGAAATTTCCCTTATTTTAGGGCAAAATTGCTGAAATTTTACTTATTTCAGAGAAAAAAAGCAAAAATTTTTCTTATATTGGGGCAAAAGACAGAAATTCCCATTATTTTGGGGCAAAAAGGCAGAACTTCACCTTATTTTGGGCTAAAATTGCAGAAATTTCACATATTTCAGGGCAAAAAGGCAGAAATTTCCCTTATTTTGGGGCAAAATTGCAAAAATTTCACTTATTTCAGGGTAATAAGTCAGAAATTTTCCTTATTTTGGGGCAAAAAAGACAGAAATTCCCTTTGTTTTGGGGGAAAAAGACAGAAATTCCACTTATTTAGAGGCAAAAATGCAGAAATTCCCCTTATTTTGGAGCAAAAATGAAGTAATTTCCCATTTTTAGGGCAAAAAGGTATGCATTCCCCTTATTTTTGGGCAAAAAGGCAGAAATTCCTCGTATTTTGGAGCAAAATTGTAGAAATTCCCCTAATTGTGGGGCAAAAAGGCAGAAATTCTCTATATGTTGGGGCAAAAAGACAGAAATTCTCCTTATTTTAGGGCAAAAGTCAGAAATTACACTTAGTTTGGGGCAAAATTCCAGAAAGTTATTTTATTTTGGGGCAAAATTGCAGAAATTTCACTTATTTTGGGGCAAAATTGCAGAAATTTCACTTATTTCAGAAAAAAAGGCAGAAATTTTCCTTATTTTGGGGCAAAAAGTCAGAAATTCCTAATATTTTTGGTAAAAATGCAGAAATTCCTTTTATTTTGAGGTAAAAAGGCTGAAATTTCTCTTATTTGGGGGCAAAAAGGCAGAAATTTTTTTTATTTTCAGGCAAAATTTCAGGAATTTACCTTATTTTTGGGCAAAATTGCAGAAATTTCCTTTATTTGGGGAAAAATTGCAGAAATTTCACTTATTTTCAGGTAAAAAGGCTGAAATTTCTTTTATTTTGGGGCAAAAAGAGAGAAATTCCTCTTATTTTGGGGCAAAATTGCAGAAATTTTCCTTATTTTGGGGCAAAAAGACAGAAATTCCTTATATTTTGGGGCAAAAAGGCAGAAATTTCCCTCATTTTGAGGTAATAAGGCTGAAATTCCCCTTATTTTGGGGCAAAAAGGCAGAAATTCCCCTTATTTTGGGGTAAAATTGCAGAAATTTCAAATATTTCTGGGCAAAATGGTGGAAATTTTTTTTTATTTTGGGGCAAAAATATGAAATCCATAATTTTTGGCTAAAATTGAAGAAATTTCACTTATTTCGGGACAAAAAGGCAGAAATTCCACTTAATTTCGGGCAAAAAGGCAGAAATAACCCGTATTTTGGAGCAAAATGGGAGAAATTCCCCTAATATTGGTGCAAAAATGCAGAAATTCCCTTTATTTTGGGGCAAAAAGGCAGAAATTCTCCATATTTTGATGCAAAAAGGCTGAAATTCCCCTTATTTTGAGGTAAAATCCTGAAATTCCCCATATTTTGGGGCAAAACGCAGAAATTGCCTATATTTTGGGGAAAAAAGGCTCAAATTTCCCTTATTTTCGGGCAAAATTGCAGAAATTTCATTTATTTCAGGGTAAAAAGTCAGAAATTCCCCTTGTTTTGGGGCAAAAAGCAGAAATTTCTTTTATTATGGTACAAAATTGAAGAAATTTTCCTTATTTTGGAACAAAAAGGCAGAAATTCCTCATATTTTGGGGCAAAAGGCAGAAATTCTTCTTATTTTTAGTAAAATGCAGAAATTTTCCTTATTTAGAGGTAAAATGCAGAAATTCCCCAAATATTGGGGGAAAATGCAGATATTCCCTTTATTTTGGGGCTAAAAGGCAGAAATTCCCTGTATTTTGAAGCAAAATTGCAGAAATTCTCATAATTTTCGGGCAAAAAGTAAAAAATTCCTTTTATTTTGGGGCAAAATTGCAGAAATTTCCTTTACATTTGGGAAAAATTTCAGAAATTTCCCTTATTTTGAGGAAAAATTGCAGAAATTTCACTTATTTCAGAAAAAAGGCAGAAATTTTCTTATTCTGGGGCAAAAAGGCAGAAATTTCTTTTATTTTGGTACAAAATTGCAGAAATTATTCTTATTTTGGGGCAAAAAGGCAGAAATTCCCCATATTTTGGGGCAGAAAGGCAGAAATTCCCCTTATTTTGAGGCAAAAAGGCAGAAATTCCCCTTATTTTGAGGTAAAAAGGCTGAAATTTCTCTTATTTTTGGGAAAAATGTCAGAAATTCCCCCTATTTTGGGGTAAAAAGACAGAAATTTCGTTTATTTTTAAGGAAAAGGCAGAAATTGCACTTATTTTGAGTCAAAAAGGCGGAAAATCCTTTTATTTTGGGGCAAAAATAAAGAAATTTCCCTTTTTTATGGCAAAAAGGTATACATTCCCTTTATTTTCGGGCTTAAAGGGAGAAATTCCTTGTATTTTGGAGCAAAATTGCAGAAATTCCCCTAATTTTGGGGCAAAAAGGCAGAAATTCCTTGTATTTTGGGGTAAAACTGCAGAAATTTCACTTATTTTGTGGCAAAATGGCAGAAATTCGCGTTATTTTCGGCGAAAAAGGCAGAAAATCCCAATATTTTGGAGCAAAATTGCAGAAATTCACCTAATTTGGGGTAAAAAATACAGTAATTTTCTTTATTTTGGGGCAAAAAGGAAGAAATTCTCCTTATTTTGGGGCAAAAGGCAGAAATTCCTCTTATTATAGGGTAAAATTGCAGAAATTTCTTTTATTTGGGGGCAAAAAACAGAAATTCCCCTTATTTTGGGGTAAAATTGCAGAAATTTCCCTTATTATGAAGAAAAATTGCAGAAATTTCCCTTATTTTAGGGCAAAATTGCAGAAATTTCACTTATTTCAGAGAAAAAAAGCATAAATTTTTCTTATTTTGGGGCAAAAAGGCAGAAATTCCCATTATTTAGGGGCAAAAAGGCAGAAATTCACCTTATTTTGGGCTAAAATTGCAGAAATTTCACATATTTCAGGGCAAAAAGGCAGAAATTTCCCCTATTTTGGGGCAAAATTGCAGAAATTTCACTTATTTCAGGGTAATAAGTCAGAAATTTTCTTTATTTTGGGGCAAAAAAGACAGAAATTCCCTTTGTTTTGGGGGAAAATGACAGAAATTCCACTTATTTAGAGGCAATAAGGCAGAAATTCCCCTTATTTGGGAGCAAAAATAAAGAAATTTCTCTTTTTTATGGCAAAAATGTATGCATTCCCCTTATTTTTATGCAAAAATGCAGAAAATCCCCGTATTTTGGAGCAAAATTGCAGAAATTCCCCTAATTGTAGGCCAAAAAGGCAGAAATTCTCTATATGTTGGGGCAAAAAGACAGAAATTCTCCTTATTTTAGGGCAAAACTCAGAAATTTCACTTATTTTGGGGCAAAATTCCAGAAATTTCTTTTATTTTTGGGCAAAATTTGCAGAAATTTCACTTATTTTGGGGCAAAATTGCAGAAATTTCACTTATTTCAGGGAAAAAAGGCAGAAATTTTCCTTATTTTGGGGCAAAAAGTCAGACATTCCTAATATTTTGTGGCAAAAATGCAGAAATTTCCCTTATTTTGAGGTAAAAAGGCTGAAAGTTCCCTTATTTGGGGTCAAAAAGGCAGAAATTTTTTTTATTTTGGGGCAAAATTGCAGGAATTTACCTTATTTTGGGGCAAAATTGCAGAAATTTTTTCTATTTGGGGCAAAATTGCAGAAATTTCACTTATTTTCAGGTAAAAAGGCTGAAATTTTTTTTATTTTGGGGCAAAAGAGAGAAATTCCCCTTATTTTGGGGCAAAATTGCAGAAATTTTCCTTATTTTTGGGTAAAAATGCAGAAATTCCTTATATTTTGTGGCAAAAATGCAGAAATTTCCCTCATTTTGAGGTAATAAGGCTGAAATTCTCCTTATTTTGGGGCAAAAAGGCAAAATTCCCCTCATTTTGGGGTAAAATTGCAGAAATTTCAAATATTTCAAGGCAAAATGGCAGAAATTTTTCTTATTTTGGGGCAAAAAGATGAAATCCCTAATTTTTAGCTAAAATTGAAGAAATTTCACTTATTTCGGGACAAAAAGGCAGAAATTCCACTTAATTTCGGGCAAAAAGGCAGAAATGACCCGTATTTTGGAGCAAAATTGCAGAAATTCCCCTAATATTGGTGCAAAAATGCAGAAATTCCCTTTATTTTGGGGCAAAAAGGCAGAAATTCTCCATATTTTGGTGCAAAAAGGCTAAAATTCCCTTATTTTGAGGTAAAATGCTGAAATTCCCCATTTTTTGGGGCAAAAGGCAGAAATTCCCCTCATTTTGGAGCAAAAAGCAGAAATTTCTTTTATTATGATACAAAATTGAAGAAATTTTCCTTATTTTGGAACAAAAAGGCAGAAATTCCCCATATTTTGGGGCAAAAGGCAGAAATTCTTCTTATTTTGAGGTAAAATGCAGAAATTCCATTTATTTAGAGGTAAAATGCAGAAATTCCCCAAATATTGGGGGAAAATGCAGAAATTCCCTTTATTTTGGGGCTAAAAGGCAGAAATTCCCCATATTTTGAAGCAAAATTGCAAAAATTCTCATAATTTTCGAGCAAAAAAGGCAGAAATTCTCCTTATTTTGGGGAAAAAGACAGAAAATCTCCCTTTTTCGTGAGCAAAAAGTAAGAAATTCCCCTTATTTTGGGTCAAAATTGCAGAAATTTCACTTATTTCAGAGAAAAAAAGCAAAAATTTTTCTTATTTTGGGGCAAAAAGGCAGAAATTCACTTTATTTTGGGCTAAAATTGCAGAAATTTCACATATTTCAGGGCAAAAAGGCAGAAATTTCCCTTAATTTGGGGCAAAAATGAAGAAATTTCTCTTTTTTATGGCAAAAATATATGCATTCCCCTTATTTTCAGGCAAAAAGGCAGAAATTCCCCGTATTTTGGAGCAAAATTACAGAAATTCCCCTAATTGTGGGGCAAAAAGGCAGAAATTCTCCTTATTTTGGGGCTAAACTCAGAAATTCCACTTATTTTGGGGCAAAATTCCAGAAATTTCCCTTATTTTGGGGCAAAATTGCAGAAATTTCACTTATTTTGGGGCAAAATTGCAGAAATTTCACTTATTTTGGGGCAAAATTGCAGAAATTTCACTTATTTCAGGGAAAAAAAGCAGAAATTTTCCTTATTTTGGGGCAAAAAGGCAGAAATTCCTAATATTTTGTGGCAAAAATGCAGAAATTCCTAATATTTTGTTGCAAAAATGCAGAAATTTCCCTTATTTTGAGGTAAAAAGGCTGAAATTTTCCATATTTGGGGGCAAAAAGGCAGAAATTTCCCTTATTTTGGGGCAAATTTGCAGAAATTTCACTTATTTCAGGGTAAAAAGTCAGAAATTTTCCTTATTTTGGTGCAAAAAAGACAGAAATTCCCTTTGTTTTGTGGGAAAAAGACAGAAATTCCACTTATTTAGAGGCAAAAAGCAAAAGTTCCCCTTATTTTGGAGCAAAAATGAAGAAATTTCTTCTTTTTATGGCAAAAAGGTATGCATTCTTCTTATTTTCGGACAAAAAGGCAAAAATTCCCCATATTTTAGGACAAAAGGCAGAAATTCCTTTTATTTTGGAGCAAAATTGCAGAAATTTCCCTAATTTTGGGGCAAAAAACAGAAATTCCCCTTTTTTTGAAGCAAAATTTCAGAAATTTCCCTCATTATGGGGAAAAATTGCAGAAATTTCTCTTATTTTAGGGCAAAATTGCAGAAATTTCACTAATTGTGGGCAAAAAGGCAGAAATTCTCCTTATTTTGGGGCAAAACTCAGAAATTCCACTTATATTGGGGCAAAATTCCAGAAATTTTCCTTATGTTGGGGCAAAACTTCAGAAATTTTACTTATTTTGGGGCAAAGTTGCAGAAATTTCACTTATTTCAGGGAAAAAAGGCAGAAATTGTCCTTATTTTAAGGCAAAAATTCAGAAATTCCTAATATTTTGTGCCAAAATTCAGAAATTCGCCTTATTTTGAGGTAAAAAGTCTGAAATTCACCTTATTTGGGGGCAAAAAGGCAGAAATTTCCTTTATATTGGGGCAAAATTGCAGAAATTTCACTTATTTCAGGGTAATAAGTCAGAAATTTTCCTTATTTTGGGGCAAAAATGACAGAAATTCCCTTTGTTTTGGGGGAAAAAGATACAAATTCCACTTATTTAGAGGCAAAAAAGCAGAAATTCCCCTTAATTTAGGGCAAAATTGCAGAAATTTCCCTTATTTGGGGGCAAAAAAACAGAAATTCTTCTTATTTTGGAGCAAAATTTCAGAAATTTCCTTTATTATGGGGAAAAATTGCAGAAATTTCTTTTATTTTAGGGCAAAATTGCAGAAATTTCACTTATTTCAGAGAAAAAAAGCAAAAATTTTTCTTATTTTGGAGCAAAAAGGCAGAAATTCCCATTATTTTGGGGCAAAAAGGCAGAAATTCACCTTATTTTGGGCTAAAATTGCAGAAATTTCACATATTTCAGGGCAAAAAGGCAGAAATTTCCCTTAATTTGGGGCAAAACTGAAGAAATTTTCCTTTTTTATGGCAAAAAGGTATGCATTTTCCTTATTTTCGGGCAAAAAGGCAGAAATTCCCCGTATTTTGGAGCAAAATTGCAGAAATTCCCCTAATTGTGGGGCAAAAAGGCAGAAATTCCCCTTATTTTGGGGCAAAACTCAGAAATTCCACTTATTTTGGGGCAAAATTCCAGAAATTTCCCTTATTTTGGGGCAAAATTGCAGAAATTTCACATATTTTGGGGCAAAATTGCAGAAATTTCACTTATTTCAGGGAAAAAAAGGCAGAAATTTTCCTTATTTTGGGGCTAAAAGGCAAAAATTCCTAATATTTTGTAGCAAAAATGCAGAAATTCCTAATATTTTGTTGCAAAAATGCAGAAATTTTTTTCATTTTGAGGTAAAAAGGCTGAAATTCCCCATATTTGGAGGCAAAAAGGCAGAAATTTCCCTTATTTTGGGGCAAATTTGCAGAAATTTCACTTATTTCAGGGTAAAAAGTCAGAAATTTTCCTTATTTTGGTGCAAAAAAGACAGAAATTCCCTTTATTTTGGGGGAAAAAGACAGAAATTCCACTTATTTAGAGGCAAAAAGCAAAAGTTCCCCTTATTTTGGAGCAAAAATAAAGAAATTTCCCTTTTTTATGGCAAAAAGGTATGCATTCTTCTTATTTTCGGACAAAAAGGCAGAAATTCCCCATATTTTAGGACAAAAGGCAGAAATTCCTTTTATTTTGAAGCAAAATTGCAGAAATTTCTTTTATTATTGGGAAAAATTGCAGCAATTTCTCTTATTTTAGGGCATAATTGCAGAAATTTCATTAATTGTGGGCAAAAAGGCAGAAATTCTCTTTATTTTGGGGCAAAACTCAGAAATTCCACTTATTTTGGGACTAAATTCCAGAAATTTTTCTTATTTTGGGGCAAAATTGCAGAAATTTTACTTATTTTGGGGCAAAATTGCAGAAATTTCACTTATTTCAGGGAAAAAAGGCAGAAATTTTCCTTATTTTGGGGCAAAAAGGCAGAAATTCCTAATATTTTGTGCCAAAATTCAGAAATTCCCCTTATTTTGAGGTAAAAAGGCTGAAATTACCCTTATTTGGGGGCAAAAAAGCAGAAATTTCCCTTATATTGGGGCAAAATTGCAGAAATTTCACTTATTTCAGTGTAATAAGTCAGAAATTTTTTTTATTTTGGGGCAAAAATGACAGAAATTCCCTTTGTTTTGGAGTAAAAAGACAGAAATTCCACTTATTTAGAGGCAAAAAAGCAGAAATTCCCCTTAATTTAGGGCAAAATTGCAGAAATTTCTCTTATTTGGGGGCAAAAAAACAGAAATTCTTCTTATTTTGGGGCAAACTTGCAGAAATTTCCTTTATTATGGGGAAAAATTATATTAATTTCTTTTATTTTAGGGCAAAATTGCAGAAATTTCACTTATTTCAGGAAAAAAAGCAAAAATTTTTCTTATTTTGGGGCAAAAATGCAGAAATTCCCATTATTTTGGGGCAAAAAGGCAGAAATTCACCTTATTTTGGGGTAAAATTGCAGAAATTTCTTATATTTCAGTGCAAAAAGGCAGAAATTTCCCTTAATTTGGGGCAAAAATGAAGAAATTTTCCTTTTTTATGGCAAAAAGGTATGCATTCCCCTTATTTTCGGGCAAAAAGGCAGAAATTCCCCTTATTTTGGAGCAAAATTGCAGAAATTCCCCTAATTGTGGGGCAAAAAGGCAGAAATTCTCCTTATTTTGGGGCAAAACTCAGAAATTCCACTTATTTTGGGGCAAAATTCCAAAAATTTCCCTTATTTTGGGGCAAAATTGCAGAAATTTCACATATTTTGGGGCAAAATTGCAGAAATTCCACTTATTTCAGGGAAAAAAAGGCAGAAATTTTCCTTATTTTGGGGCAAAAAGGCAGAAATTTCTAATATTTTGTGGGAAAAATGCAGAAATTTTTAATATTTTGTTGCAAAAATGCAGAAATTTCCCTTATTTTGATGTAAAAAGGTTGAAATTCCCCATATTTGGAGGCAAAAAGGTAGAAATTTTCCTTATTTTGGGGCAAATTTGCAGAAATTTCACTTATTTCAGGGTAATAAGTCAGAAATTTTCCTTATTTTGGTGCAAAAAAGACAGAAATTCCCTTTGTTTTGAAAAAAAAAGACAGAAATTCCTCTAATTTAGAGGCAAAAAAGCAGACATTCCTTTTAATTTAGGGCAAAATTGCAGAAATTTCTCTTATTTGGGGGCAAAAAAAAGAAATTCCTTTTATTTTAAGGCAAAATTCCAGAAATTTCCTTTATTATGGGAAAAAATTGCAGAAATTTCTTTTATTTTAAGGCAAAATTGCAGAAATTTCACTTATTTCAGAGAAAAAAAGCAAAAATTTTTCTTATTTTGGGGCAAAAATGCAGAAATTCCCATTATTTTGAGGCAAAAAGGCAGAAATTCACCTTATTTTGGGCTAAAATTGCAGAAATTTCACATATTTCAAGGAAAAAGGCAGAAATTTCCCTTAATTTGGGGCAAAAATGATGAAATTTCCCTTTTTTATGGCAAAAAGTTATGCATTCTCCTTATTTTCGGGCAAAAAGGCAGAAATTCCTTGTATTTTGTAGCAAAATTGCAAAAATTCCCCTAATTGTGGGGCAAAAAGGCAGAAATTCTTCTTATTTTGGGGCAAAATTGCAGAAATTTCTCTTATTTCAAGGAAAAAAGGCAGAAATTTTCCTTATTTTGGTGTAAAAAAGCAGAAATTCTCCATATTTTGGTGCAAAAATCAGAAATTTCCCTTATTTTGAGGTAAAATGCTGAAATTCCCCTTATTTTTGGGAAAAAGGCAGAAATTTTCTTATTTTTGAGACAAATTTGCAGAAATTTCACTTATTTCAGGGTAATAAGTCACAAATTTTCCTTATTTTGGGGCAAAAAAGACAGAAATTCTCTTTGTTTTGGAAAAAAAATAACAGAAATTCCACTTATTTAGAGGCAAAAAGGCAAAAGTTCCCCTTATTTTAAAGCAAAAATGAAGAAATTTCCCTTTTTTATGGCAAAAAGGTATGCATTTTTCCTATTTTTGGACAAAAGGCAGAAATTCCTTTTATTTTGGAGCAAAATTGCAGAAATTTCCCTAATTGTGGGGCAAAAAACAGAAATTCCCCTTATTTTGAAGCAAAATTGCAGAAATTTCCCTTATTATGGGGAAAAATTGCAGAAATTTCTCATATTTTAGGGCAAAATTGCAGAAATTTCACTAATTGTGGGCAAAAAGGCAGAAATTCTCCTTATTTTGGGGCAAAACTCAGAAATTCCACTTATTTTGGGGCAAAATTCCAGAAATTTTCCTTATTTTGGGGCAAAATTTCAGAAATTTTACTTATTTTGGGGGAAAATTGCAGAAATTTCACTTATTTCAGGGAAAAAAGGCAGAAATTTTCTTTATTTTGGGGCAAAAAAGCAGAAATTCCTTATATTTTGTGCCAAAATTCAGAAATTCCCCTTATTTTGAGGTAAAAAGGCTGAATTTCCCCTTATTTGGGGGCAAAAAGGCAGAAATTTCTCTTATATTGGGGCAAAATTGCAGAAATTTCACTTATTTCAGGGTAATAAGTCAGAAATTTTCTTTATTTTTGGGCAAAAATGACAGAAATTCCCTTTGTTTTGGGGGAAAAAGACAGAAATTCCACTTATTTAGAGGCAAAAAAGCAGAAATTCCCCTTATTTTAGGGCAAAATTGCAGAAATTTCCTTTATTTGGGGGCAAAAAACAGAAATTCTTCTTATTTTGGAGCAAAATTCCAGAAATTTCCTTTATTATGGGGAAAAATTGCAGAAATTTCTTTTAATTTAGAACAAAATTGCAGAAATTTCACTTATTTCAGAGAAAAAAAGCAAAAATTTTTCTTATTTTGGGGCAAAAAGGCAGAAATTCACTTTATTTTGGGCTAAAATTGCAGAAATTTTACATATTTCAGGGCAAAAAGGCAGAAATTTCCCTTAATTTGGGGCAAAAATGAAGAAATTTCCCTTTTTTATGGCAAAAAGGTATGCATTCCCCTTATTTTCAGGCAAAAAGGCAGAAATTCCTCGTATTTTGGAGCAAAATTGCAGAAATTCCCTTAATTGTGGGGCAAAAAGGCAGAAATTCTCCTTATTTTGGGGCAAAACTCAGAAATTCCACTTATTTTGAAGCAAAATTCCAGAAATTTCCCTTATTTTGGGGGAAAATTGCAGAAATTTTACTTATTTTAAGGCAAAATTGCAGAAATTTCACTTATTTTGGGGCAAAATTGCAGAAATTTTATATTTCAGGGAAAAAAAGCAGAAATTTTCCTTATTTTGGGGCAAATAGGCAGAAATTCCTAATATTTTGTGGCAAAAATGAAGAAATTTCTAATATTTTGTGGCAAAAATGAAGAAATTTCCCTTATTTTGAGGTAAAAAGGCTGAAATTCCCCATATTTGGGGTCAAAAAGGCAGAATTTTCCCTTATTTTGGTGCAAATTTGCAGAAATTTCACGTATTTCAGGGTAATAAGTCAGAAATTTTCTTTATTTTTGGGCAAAAATGACAGAAATTCCCTTTGTTTTGGGGGAAAAAGACAGAAATTTCACTTATTTAGAGGCAAAAAAGCAGAAATTCCCCTTATTTTAGGGCAAAATTGCAGACATTTCCCTTATTTGGGGGCAAAAAAACAGAAATTCTTCTTATTTTGGGGCAAAATTTCAGAAATTTCCTTTATTATGGGGAAAAATTGCAGAAATTTCTTTTATTTCAGGGCAAAATTGCAGAAATTTCACTTATTTCAGAGAAAAAAAGCAAAAATTTTTCTTATTATGGGGCAAAAAGGCAGAAATTCACTTTATTTTGGGCTAAAATTGCAGAAATTTCACATATTTCATGGCAAAAGGCAGAAATTTCCCTTAATTTGGGGCAAAAATGAAGAAATTTCCCTTTTTTATGGCACAAAGGTATGCATTCCCCTTATTTTCAGGCAAAAAGACAGAAATTCCCTGTATTTTGGAGCAAAATTGCAGAAATTCCCCTAATTGTGGGGCAAAAAAAAGAAATTCCCCTTATTTTAAGGCAAAATTCCAGTTATTTCCTATATTATAAGGAAAAATTGCAGAAATTTCTTTTATTTAAGGGCAAATATGCAAAAATTTCACTTATTTCAGAGAAAAAAAGCAAAAATTTTTCTTATTTTGGAGCAAAAAGGCAGAAATTCCCATTATTTTGGGGCAAAAAGGTAGAAATTCACCTTATTTTGGGCTAAAATTGCAGAAATTTCACATATTTCAGGGCAAAAAGGCAGAAATTTCCCTTAATTTGGGGCAAAAATGAAAAAATTTCCCTTTTTTATGGCAAAAAGGTATGCATTCCCCTTATTTTCAGACAAAAAGGCAGAAATTCCCAGTATTTTGGAGCAAAATTGCAGAAATTCCCCTAATTGTGGGGCAAAAAGGCAGAAATTCTCCTTATTTTGTGGCAAAACTCAGAAATTCCACTTATTTTGAAGCAAAATTCCAGAAATTTCCCTTATTTTGGGGCAAAATTGCAGAAATTTCACTTATTTTGGGGCAAAATTGCAGAAATTTCACTTATTTTGGGGCAAAATTTCAGAAATTTTACTTATTTCAGGTAAAAAAAGCAGAAATTTTCCTTATTTTGGGGCAAAAGCAGAAATTCCTAATATTTTGTGGCAAAAATGCAGAAATTCCTAATATTTTGTTGCAAAAATGCAGAAATTAAACTTATTTTGAGGTAAAAAGGCTGAAATTCCCCATATTTGGAAACAAAAAGGCAGAATTTTCCCTTATTTTGGGGCAAATTTGCAGAAATTTCACTTATTTCAGGGTAAAAAGTCAGAAATTTTTCTTATTTTGGTGCAAAAAAGACAGAAATTCCCTTTGTTTTGGGGGAAAAAGACAGAAATTCCACTTATTTAGAGGCAAAAAGGCAAAAGTTCCCCTTATTTTGGAGAAAAAATGAAGAAATTTCCCTTTTTTATGGCAAAAAGGTATGCTTTCTTCTTATTTTCGGACAAAAAGACTGAAATTCCCCATATCTTAGGACAAAAGGCAGAAATTCCTTTTATTTCGGAGCAAAATTGCAGAAATTTCCCTAATTGTGGGGCAAAAAACAGAAATTCCCCTTATTTTGAAGCATAATTGCAGAAATTTCCCTTATTATGGGGAAAAATTGCAGAAATTTCTCTTATTTTAGGGCAAAATTGAAGAAATTTCACTAATTGTGGGCAAAAAGGCAGAAATTCTCCTTATTTTGGGGCAAAACTCAGAAATTCCACTTATTTTGGGGCAAAATTCCAGAAATTTCCCTTATTTTGGGGCAAAATTGCAGAAATTTTACTTATTTTGGGGCAAAATTGCAGAAATTTCACTTATTTCAGGGAAAAAAGGCAGAAATTGTCCTTATTTTGGGGCAAAAATGCAGAAATTTTTAATATTTTGTGCAAAAATTCAGAAATTCCCCTTATTTTGAGGTAAAAAGGCTGAAATTCACCTTATTTGGGGGCAAAAAAGCAGAAATTTCCCTTATATTGGGGCAAAATTGCAGAAATTTCACTTATTTCAGGGTAATAAGTCAGAAATTTTCCTTATTTTGGGGCAATAATGATAGAAATTCCCTTTGTTTTGGGAGAAAAAGACAGAAATTCCACTTATTTAGAGGCAAAAAAGCAGAAATTCCTTTTAATTTAGGGTAAAATTGCAGAAATTTCCCTTATTTAGGTGCAAAAAACCAGAAATTCCCCTTATTTTAAGGCAAAATTCCAGAAATTTCCTATAGTATAAGGAAAAATTGCAGAAATTTCTTTTATTTAAGGGCAAAAATGCAGAAATTTCACTTATTTCAGAGAAAAAAAGCAAAAATTTTTCTTATTTTGGAGCAAAAATGCAGAAATTCCCATTATTTTGGGGCAAAAAGGCAGAAATTCACCTTATTTTGGGCTAAAATTGCAGAAATTTCACATATTTCAGGGCAAAAAAGCAGAAATTTCTCTTAATTTGGGGCAAAAATGAAAAAATTTCCCTTTTTTATGGCAAAAAGGTATGCATTCCCCTTATTTTCAGGCAAAAAGGCAGAAATTCCCTGTATTTTGGAGCAAAATTGCAGAAATTCCCCTAATTGTGGGGCAAAAATGCAGAAATTTTCCATATTTTGGGGCAAAATTGCAGAAACTTCACTTATTTCAGGGAAAAACAGCAGAAAATTTTCTTATTTTGCTGCAAAAAGGTAGAAATTCTCCATATTTTGGTGCAAAATTCAGAAATTTCCCTTATTTTGAGGTAAAATGCTGAAATTCCTTTTATTTTTGTGCAAAAGGCAGAAATTTCCCTATTTTTGGGGCAAATTTGCAGAAATTTCACTTATTTCAGGGTAATAAGTCAGAAATTTTCCTTATTTTGGGGCAAAACAGACAGAAATTTTCTTTGTTTTGTTGGAAAAAAGGAGAAATTCCACTTATTTAGAAGCAAAAAGGCAAAAGTTCCCCTTATTTTGGAGCAAAAATGAAGAAATTTCCCCTTTTTATGGCAAAAAGATATGCATTGTTATTTTTGGACAAAAAGGCAGAAATTCCCCATATTTTGGGGCAAAAGGCAGAAATTCCCCTTATTTTGGGGCAAAATTGCAGAAATTTCCCTGATTTTGGGGCAAAAAATAGAAATTCCCCTTATTTTGAAGCAAAATTGCAGAAATTTCCCTTATTATGGGGAAAAATTGCAGAAATTTCCCTTATTTTAGGGCAAAATTGCAGAAATTTCACTAATTGTGGGGCAAAAAGGCAGAAATTCTTTTTTTTTTGGAAAAAAACTCAGAAATTCCACTTATTTTGGGTAAAAATTCTAGAAATTTCCCTTATTTTGGGGCAAAATTGCAGAAATTTTACTTATTATAGGGCAAAATTGCAGAAATTTCACTTATTTCAGGGAAAAAAGGCAGAAATTTTTTTTTATTTTGGGGCAAAAAGGCAGAAATTCCTAATATTTTGTGCCGAAATTCAGAAATTCCCCTTATTTTGAGGTAAAAAGGCTGAAATTCTCCTTATTTGGGGGCAAAAACGCAGAAATTTTCCTTATATTGGGGCAAAATTGCAGAAATTTCACTTATTTCAGGGTAATAAGTCAGAAATTTTCCTTATTTTGGGGCAAAAATGACAGAAATTCCCTTTGTTTTGGGGGAAAAAGACAGAAATTCCACTTATTTAGAGGCAAAAAGCAGAAATTCCCCTTATTTTAGGGCAAAATTGCAGAAATTTTCCTTATTTGTGCGCAAAAAACAGAAATTCCCCTTATTTTGGGACAAAATTCCAGAAATTATCTTTTTTATGGGGAAAAATTGCAGAAATTTCCCTTATTTTAGGGCAAAATTTCAGAAATTTCACTTATTTCAGAGAAAAATGCAAAAATTTTTCTTATTTTGGAGCAAAATGGCAGAATTTCCCATTATTTTGGGGCAAAAAGGCAGAAATTCACCTTATTTTGGGCTAAATATTCAGAAATTTTACATATTTCAGGGCAAAAAGGCAGAAATTTCCCTTAATTTGGGGCAAAAATGAAGAAATTTCCCTTTTTTATGGCAAAAAGGTATGCATTCCCCTTATTTTCAGGCAAAAAGGCAGAAATTCCTTGTATTTTGGAGCAAAATTGCATAAATTCTCCTAATTGTGGGGCAAAAGGCAGAAGTTCTCCTTATTTTGGGGCAAAACTCAGAAATTCCACTTATTTTGGGGCAAAATTGCAGAAATTTCTTTTATTTTGGGGCAATATTGGAGAAATTTCACTAATTTTGGGGCAAAATTGCAGAAATTTCACTTATTTCACGGAAAAAAAGGCAGAAATTTTCCTTATTTTGGGGCAAAAAGGCAGAAATTCCTAATATTTTGTTGCAAAAATGCAGAAATTTCCCCTATTTTGAGGCAAAAAGGCTGAAATTCCCCTTAATTCCCCTTATTTGGGGGCAAAAAGGCAGAAATTTTTCTTATTTTGGGCCAAATTTGCAGAAATTTCACTTATTTCAGGATTATAAGTCAGAAATTTTTCTTATTTTGGGGCAAAAAAAGACAAAAATTCCCTTTGTTTTTGGGAAAAAAGACAGAAATTCCACTTATTTAGAGGCAAAAAGGCAAAAGGTCCTCTTATTTTGGAGCAAAAATGAAGAAATTTCCCTTTTTTATGGCAAAAAGGTATGCATTCTTCTTATTTTCAGACAAAAAGGCAGAAATTCCCCATATTTTGGGGCAAAAGGCAGAAATTCCCCTTATTTTGAAACAAAATTGCAGAAATTTCCATTATTATGGAAAAAATTGCAGAAATTTCCCTTATTTTAGTACAAAATTGCAGAAATTTCCCAAATTGTGGGACAAAAAACAGAAATTCCCCTTATTTTGAAGCAAAATTGCAGAAATTTCCCTTATTATGGGGAAAAATTGCAGAAATTTCCCTTATTTTAGGGCAAAATTGTAGAAATTTCACTAATTGTGGGGCAAAAAGGCAGAAATCCTCCATATTTTGGGGCAAAACTCAGAAATTCCACTTATTTTGGGGCAAAATTCCAGAAATTTTTCTTATTTTGGGGCAAAATTTCAGAAATTTCACTTATTTCAGGGAAAAAAGGCAGAATTTTTTTTTTATTTTGGGGCAAAAAGGCAGAAATTCCTAATATTTGGTGCCAAAATTCAGAAATTCCACTTATTTTGAGGTAAAAAGGCTGAAATTCCCCTTATTTGGGGGCAAAAAGGCAGAAATTTCCCTTATATTGGGACAAAATTGCAGAAATTTCACTTATTTCAGGGTAATAAGTCAGAAATTTTCCTTATTTTGGGGCAAAAATGACAGAAATTCCCTTTGTTTTGGGGGAAAAAGACAGATATTCCACTTATTTAGAGGCAAAAAAGCAGAAATTCCCCCTATTATAGGGCAAAATTGCAGAAATTTCCCTTATTTGGGGGCAAAAAAACAGAAATTCCCTTTATTTTGTGGCAAAATTCCAGAAATTTCCCTTATTATAGAAAAAAATTTCAGAAATTTGCCTTATTTTAGGGCAAAATTGCAGAAATTTCACTTATTTCAGAGAAAAAAGGCAAAAATGTTTCTTATTTTGGGGCAAAAAGGCAGAAATTCCCATTATTTTGGGGCAAAAAGGCAGAAATTCACCTTATTTTGGACTAAAATTGAAGAAATTTCACATATTTCAGGCAAAAAGGCAGAAATTTCCATTAATTTGGGGCAAAAATGAAGAAATTTCCATTTTTTTATGGCAAAAAGTTACGCATTGCCCTTGTTTTCCGGCAAAAAGGCAGAAATTCCCCGTACTTTGGAGCAAAATTGCAGAAATTTCCCTAATTGTGGGGCAAAAAGGCAGAAATTCTCCTTATTTGGGGCAAAACTCAGAAATTCCACTTATTTTGGGGCAAAATTCCAGAGATTTTCCTTATTTTGGGGCAAAATTGCAGAAATTTCACTAATTGTGGGGCAAAAAACAGAATTTCCCCTTTATTTTGAAGCAAAATTTCAGAAATTTCCCTTATTATGGGAAAAATTGCAGAAATTTCCCTTATTTTAGGGCAAAATTGTAGAAATTACACTAATTGTGGGGCAAAAAGGCAGAAATCCTCCATATTTTGGGGCAAAACTCAGAAATTCCACTTATTTTGGGGCAAAATTCCAGAAATTTTCTTTATTTTGAAGAAAAATTGCAGAAATTTTACTTATTTTGGGACAAAATTGCAGAAATTTCACTTATTTCAGGGAAAAAAGGCAGAAATTTTCCTTATTTTGGGGCAAAAAGGCAGAAATTCCTAATGTTTTCTGCCAAAATTCAGAAATTCCTATTATTTTGAGGTAAAAAGGTTGAAATTCCCCTTATTTGGGGTCAAAAAGGCAGAAATTTCCCTTATATTGGGGCAAAATTGCAGAAATTTCAATTATTTCAGGGTAATAAGTCAGAAATTTTCCTTATTTTGGGGCAATAATGAAAGAAATTCCCTTTGTTTTGGGGGAATAAGACAGAAATTCCACTTATTTAGAGGCAAAAAAGCAGAAATTCCCCCTATTTTAGGGCAAAATTGCAGAAATTTCCCGTATTTGGGGGCAAAAAAACAGAAATTCTCCTTATTTTGAGGCAAAATTCCAGAAATTATCTTTATTATGGGGGAAAATTGCAGAAATTTCTTTTATTTTAGGGCAAAATTGCAGAAATTTCATTTATTTCAGAGAAAAAAAAGCAAAAATTTTTCTTATTTTGGGGCAAAAGGGCAGAAATTCTCATTATTTTGGGGCAAAAAGGCAGAAATTCACCTTATTTTGGGCTAAAATTGCAGAAATTTCACATATTTCCGGGCAAAAAGGCAGAAATTTCCCTTAATTTGGGGCAAAAGTGAAGAAATTTCCCTTTTTTATGGCAAAAAGGTATGCATTCCCCTTATTTTCAGGCAAAAAGGCAGAAATTCCCCATATTTTGGAGCAAAATTGCAGAAATTCCCCTAATTGTGGGGCAAAAATGCAGAAATTCTCCTTATTTTTGGACAAAACTCAGAAATTCCACTTATTTTGGGGCAAAATTGCAGAAATTTCCCTTATTTTGAGGCAAAATTGCAGAAATTTCACTTATTTCAGGAAATAAAGGAAAAAATATTCCTTATTTTGGGGCAAAAATGCAGAAATTCCTAATATTTTGTGGCAAAAATGCAGAAATTCCTAATATTTTGTTGCAAAAATGCAGAAATTTCCCTTATTTTGAGGTAAAAAGGCTGAAATTCCCCTTATATGGAGGCAAAAATGCAGAAATTTCCCTTATTTTGGTGCAAAATTGCAGAAATTTCACTTATTTTAGGGAAAAAACGGGAGAAATTTTCCTTATATTGGGGCAAAAAGGCAGAAATTCTCCATATTTTGGTGCAAAAATCAGAAATTTCCCTTATTTTGAGGTAAAATGCTGAAATTCCCCTTATTTGGGGCAAAAGGCAGAAATTTCCCTATTTTTGGGGCAAATTTGCAGAAATTTCACTTATTTCAGGGTAATAAGTCAGAAATTTTCCTTATTTTGGGGCAAAAATGACAGAAATTCCCTTTGTTTTGGGGGAAAAAGACAGAAATTCCACTTATTTGGAGGCAAAAAAGCAGAAATTCGCTTTATTTTAGGGCAAAATTGCAGAAATTTCCCTTATTTGGGGGCAAAAATACAGAAATTCCCCATATTTTGTGGCAAAATACCAGAAATTTCCCTTATTATGGGGAAAAATTGCAGAAATTTCCCTTATTTTCGGGCAAAATTGCAGAAATTTCACTTATTTCAGAGAAAAAAGGCACAAATTTTTCTTATTTTGGGGCAAAAAGGGAGAAATTCCCATTATTTTGGGGCAAAAAGGCAGAAATTCACCTTATTTTGGGCTAAAATTGCAGAAATTTCACATATTTCAGGGCAAAAAGGCAGAAATTTCCATTAATTTGGGGCAAAAATGAAGAAATTTCCCTTTTTTATGGCAAAAAGGTATGCATTCCCCTTATTTCGGGCAAAAGGCAGAAATTCCCCGTGTTTTGGAGCAAAATTGCAGAAATTCCCCTAATTGTGTGGCAAAATTCCAGAAATTTCCCTTATTTTCGGGCAAAATTGCAGAAATTTCCCTTATTTTAGGGCAAAATTGTAGAAATTTCACTAATTGTGGGGCAAAAAGGCAGAAATCCTCCATATTTTGGGGCAAAACTCAGAAATTCCACTTATTTTGGGGCAAAATTCCAGAAATTTTCTTTATTTTGAAGAAAAATTGCAGAAATTTTACTTATTTTGGGACAAAATTGCAGAAATTTTACTTATTTCAGGGAAAAAAGGCAGAAATTTTCCTTATTTTGGGGCAAAAAGGCAGAAATACCTAATGTTTTGTGCCAAAATTCAGAAATTCCTATTATTTTGAGGTAAAAAGGCTGAAATTCCCCTTATTTGGGGTCAAAAAGGCAGAAATTTCCCTTATATTGGGGCAAAATTGCAGAAATTTCAATTATTTCAGGGTAATAAGTCAGAAATTTTCCTTATTTTGGGGCAATAATGAAAGAAATTCCCTTTGTTTTGGGGGAATAAGACAGAAATTCCACTTATTTAGAGGCAAAAAAGCAGAAATTCCCCCTATTTTAGGGCAAAATTGCAGAAATTTCCCTTATTTGGGGGCAAAAAAACAAAAATTCTCCTTATTTTGGGGCAAAATTCCAGAAATTATCTTTATTATGGGGGAAAATTGCAGAAATTTCTTTTATTTTAGGACAAAATTGCGGAAATTTCATTTATTTCAGAGAAAAAAAAGCAAAAATTTTTCTTATTTTGGGTCAAAAGGGCAGAAATTCTCATTATTTTGGGGCAAAAAGGCAGAAATTCACCTTATTTTGGGCTAAAATTGCAGAAATTTCACATATTTCAGGGCAAAAAGGCAGAAATTTCCCTTAATTTGGGGCAAAAGTAAAGAAATTTCCCTTTTTTATGGCAAAAAGGTATGCATTCCCCTTATTTTCAGGCAAAAAGGCAGAAATTCCCCATATTTTGGAGCAAAATTGCAGAAATTCCCCTAATTGTGGGGCAAAAATGCAGAAATTCTCCTTATTTTTGGACAAAACTCAGAAATTCCACTTATTTTGGGGCAAAATTGCAGAAATTTCCCTTATTTTGAGGCAAAATTGCAGAAATTTCACTTATTTCAGGAAAAAAAGGCAGAAATTTTCCTTATTTTGGGGCAAAAATGTAGAAATTCCTAATATTTTGTGGCAAAAATGCAGAAATTCCTAATATTTTGTTGCAAAAATGCAGAAATTTCCCTTATTTTGAGGTAAAAAGGCTGAAATTCCCCTTATATGGAGGCAAAAATGCAGAAATTTCCCTTATTTTGGTGCAAAATTGCAGAAATTTCACTTATTTTAGGGAAAAAAAGGGAGAAATTTTCCTTATTTTGGGGCAAAAAGGCAGAAATTCTCCATATTTTGGTGCAAAAATCAGAAATTTCCCTTATTTTGAGGTAAAATGCTGAAATTCCCCTTATTTGGGGCAAAAGGCAGAAATTTCCCTATTTTTGGGGCAAATTTGCAGAAATTTCACTTATTTCAGGGTAATACGTCAGAAATTTTCCTTATTTTGGGGCAAAAATGACAGAAATTCCCTTTGTTTTTGGGGAAAAAGACAGAAATTCCACTTATTTAGAGGCAAAAAAGCAGAAATTCCCTTTATTTTAGTGCAAAATTGCAGAAATTTCCCTTATTTGGGGGCAAATAATACAGAAATTCCCCTTATTTTGTGGCAAAATACCAGAAATTTCCCTTATTATGGGGAAAAAATGCAGAAATTTCCCTTATTTTTGGGCAAAATTGCAGAAATTTCACTTATTTCAGAGAAAAAAGGCACAAATTTTTCTTATTTTGGGGCAAAAAGGCAGAAATTCCCATTATTTTGGGGCAAAAAGGCAGAAATTAACCTTATTTTGGGCTAAAATTGCAGAAATTTCACATATTTCAGGGCAAAAAGGCAGAAATTTCCATTAATTTGGGGCAAAAATGAAGAAATTTCCCTTTTTTATGGCAAAAAGGTATGCATTCCCCTTATTTCGGGCAAAAAGGCAGAAATTCCCCGTGTTTTGGAGCAAAATTGCAGAAATTCCCCTAATTGTGCGGCAAAATTCCAGAAATTTCCGTTATTTTGGGGCAAAATTGCAGAAATTTCACTTATTTTGGGGCAAAATTGCAGAAATTTCACTTATTTTGGGGCAAAATTGCAGAAATTTCACTTATTTCAGGGAAAAAAGGCAGAAATTTTCCTTATTTTGGGGCAAAAAGGCAGAAATTCTCTATATTTTGGTGCAAAAATCAGAAATTTCCCTTATTTTGAGGTAAAATGCTGAAATTCCCCATCTTTTGGGGCAAAAGACAGAAATTTCCCTTTTTTTGGGGCAAATTTGCAGAAATTACACTTATTTCCGGGAAAAAAAGCAGAAATTTTTCTTATTTTGGGGCAAAAAGGCAGAAATTCCTAATATTTTGTTGCAAAAATGCAGAAATTTCCCTTATTTTGAGATAAAAAGGCTGAAATTCCCCTTATTTGGGGGCAAAAAGGCAGAAATTTTTCTTATTTTGGGGCAAATTTGCAGAAATTTCACTTTTTTCAGGGTTATAAGTCAGAAATGTTCTTTATTTTGGGGCAAAAAAGACAGAAATTCCCTTTGTTTTGGGGGAAAAAGACAGAAATTCCACTTATTTAGAGGCAAAAAGGCAAAAGGTCCCCTTATTTTAGAGCAAAAATGAAGAAATTTCTTTTTTTATGGCAAAAAGGTATGCATTCTTCTTATTTTCAGACAAAAAGGCAGAAATTCCCCATATTTTGGGGCAAAAAGGCAGAAATTTCCCTTATTTTTGGGCAAAATTGCAGAAATTTCCCTAATTGTGGGGCAAAAAACAGAAATTCCCCTTATTTTTAAGCAAAATTGCAGAAATTTCCCTTATTATGAGGAAAAATTGCAGAAATTTCCCTTATTTTACGGCAAAATTGCAGAAATTTCACTAATAGTGGCGTAAAAAGGCAGAAATTCTTCTTATTTTGGGGCAAAACTCAGAAATTCCACTTATTTTGGGGCAAAATTCCAGAAATTTCTCTTATTTTGGAGCAAAATTGCAGAAATTTTACTTATTTTGGGGCAAAATTGCAGAAATTTCACTTATTTCAGGGAAAAAAGCAGAAATTTTCCTTATTTTGGGGCAAAAAGGGAGAAATTCCTAACATTTTGTGCCAAAATTCAGAAATTCCTCTTATTTTGAGGTATAAAGGCTGAAATTCCCCTTATTTGGGGGCAAAAAGGCAGAAATTTCCCTTATATTGGGGCTAAATTGCAGAAATTTCACTTATTTCAGGGTCATATGTCAGAAATTTTCCTTATTTTGGGGCAAAAATGACAGAAATTCCCTTTGTTTTGGGGGAAAAAGACAGAAATTCCTCTTATTTAGAGGCAAAAAAGCAGAAATTCCCTTTATTTTAGGGCAAAATTGCAGAAATTTCCCTTATTTGGGGGCAAAAAAACAGAAATTCCCCTTATTTTGTGGCAAAATTCCAGAAATTTCCCTTATTATGGGGAAAAATTGCAGAAATTTCCCTTATTTTAGGGCAAAATTGCAGAAATTTCACTTATATCAGAGAAAAAATGCAAAAATTTTTCTTATTTTGGGGCAAAAAGGCAGAAATTCCCATTATTTTGGGGCAAAAGGCAGAAATTCACCTTATTTTGGGCTAAAATTGCAGAAATTTCACATATTTCAGGGCAAAAAGTCAGAAATTTCCCTTAATTTGGGGCAAAAATGAAGAAATTTCCCTTTTTTATTGCAAAAAGGTATGCATTCCCCTTATTTCGGGCAAAAAGGCAGAAATTCCCCATATTTTGGATCAAAATTGCAGAAATTCCCCTAATTGTGGGGCAAAATTCCAGAAATTTTCCTTATTTTGTGGCAAAATTGCAGAAATTTCACTTATTTTGGGGCAAAATTGCAGAAATTTCACTTATTTCAGGGAAAAAAGGCAGAAATTTTCCTTATTTTGGGGCAAAAAGGCAGAAATTCTCCATATTTTGTTGCAAAAATTAGAAATTTCCCTTATTTTGAGATAAAATGCTGAAATTCCCCTTATTTTGGGGCAAAAGGCAGAAATTTTCCTTTTTGGGGGCAAATTTGCAGAAATTCCCCTTATTTTGGGGCAAAAGGCAGAAATTTCCCTTTTTTTTGGGGCAAAAAGGCAGAAATTTCTAATATTTTGTGGCAAAAATGCAGAAATTCCTAATATTTTGTTGCAAAAATGCAGAAATTTCCCTTCTTTTGAGATAAAAATGCTGAAATTCCCCTTATTTGGGGGCAAAAAGGCAGAACTTTTTCTTATTTTGGGGCAAATTTGCAGAAATTTCACTTATTTCAGGGTTATAAGTCAGAAATTTTCCTTATTTTGGGGCAAAAAAGACAGAAATTCCCTTCGTTTTGAGGGAAAAAGACAGAAATTCCACTTATTTAGAGGCAAAAAGGCAAAAGTTCCCCTTATTTTGGAGCAAAAATGAAGAAATTTCCCTTTTTTATGGCAAGAAGGTATGCATTCTTCTTATTTTCAGACCAAAAGGCAGAAATTCCACATATTTTGGGGCAAAAGACAGAAATTTCCCTTATTTTTGGGCAAAATTGGAGAAATTTCCCTAATAGTGAGGCAAAAAACAGAAATTCCCCTTTTTTGGGGGCAAAATTGCAGAAATTTCCCTTATTATAAGGACAAATTGCAGAAATTTCCCTTATTTTACGGCAAAATTGCAGAAATTTCACTAATTGTGACGCAAAAAGGCAGAAATTCTCCTCATTTTGGGGCAAAACTCAGAAATTCCACTTATTTTGGGGCAAAATTCCAGAAATTTCCCTTATTTTGAGGGAAAATTGCAGAAATTTTACTTATTTTGGGGCAAAATTGCAGAAATTTCACTTATTTCAGGGAAAAAAGCAGAAATTTTATTTATTTTGCGTCAAAAAGGCAGAAATTCCTAATATTTTGTGCCAAAATTCAGAAATTCCCCTTATTTTGAGGTAAAAAGGCTGAAATTCCCCTTATTTGGGGGCAAAAAGGCAGAAATTTCCCTTATATTGGGGCAAAATTGCAGAAATTTCACTTATTTCAGGGTAATAAGTCAGAAATTTTCCTTATTTTGGGGCAAAAATGACAGAAATTCCCTTTGTTTTGGGGGAAAAAGACAGAAATTCCACTTATTTAGAGGCAAAAAAGCAGAAATTCCCCTTATTTTTGGGCAAAATTGCAGAAATTTCCTTTATTTGGGGGCAAAAAAACAGAAATTCCCCTTATTTTGTGGCAAAATTCCAGAAATTTCCCTTATTATGGGGAAAAATTGCAGAAATTTCCCTTATTTTAGGGCAAAATTGCAGAAATTTCACTTATTTCAGAGAAAAAATGCAAAAATTTTTTCTTATTTTGGGGCAAAAAGGCAGAAATTCCCATTATTTTGGGGCAAAAAGGCAGAAATTCACTTTATTTTGGGCTAAAATTGCAGAAATTTCACATATTTCAGGGCAAAAAGTCAGAAATTTCCCTTTATTTGGGGCAAAAATGAAGAAATTTCTCTTTTTTTTATGGCAAAAAGGTATGCATTCCCCTTATTTCGGGCAAAAAGGTAGAAATTCCCCGTATCTTGGAGCAAAATTGCAGAAATTCCCCTAATTGTGGGGCAAAATTCCAGAAATTTTCCTTATTTTGGGGCAAAATTGGAGAAATTTCACTTATTTTGGGGCAAAATTGCAGAAATTTTACTTATTTCAGGGAAAAAAGGAAGAAATTTTCCTCATTTTTGGGCAAAAAGGCAGAAATTCTCCATATTTTGGTGCAAAAATCAGAAATTTCACTTATTTTGAGGTAAAATGCTGAAATTCCCCTTATTTTGGGGCAAAAGGCAGAAATTTCCCTTTTTTTGGGTCAAATTTGCAAAAATTTCACTTATTTCCGGGAAAAAAGGCAGTAATTTTCCTTATTTTGGGGCAAAAAGTCAGAAATTCCTAATACTTTGTGGCAAAAATGCAGAAATTCCTAATATTTTGTTGCAAAAATGCAGAAATTTCCCTTATTTTGAGATAAAAAGGCTGAAATTCCCCTTATTTTAAGGCAAAAAGGTAGAAATTTTTCTTATTTTGGGGCAAATTTGCAGAAATTTCACTTATTTCAGGGTATAAGTCAGAAATTTTCCTTATTTTTGGGCAAAAAAAAACAGAAATTTTCTTTGTTTTGGGGGAAAAGGACAGAAATTCCACTTATTTAGAGGCAAAAAGGCAAAAGTTCCCCTTATTTTGGAGCAAAAATGAAGAAATTTCCCTTTTTTATGGCAAAAAGGTATGCATTCTTCTTATTTTCAGACAAAAAGGCAGAAATTCCCCATATTTCGGGGCAAAAGGCAGAAATTTCCCTCATTTTTGGGCAAAATTGCAGAAATTTCCCTAATTGTGGGGCAAAAAACAGAAATTCTTCTTATTTTGGGGCAAAATTGCAGATATTTCCCTTATTATGAGGCAAAATTGCAGAAATTTCCCTTATTTTACGGCAAAATTGGAGAAATTTCACTAATTTTTGCGCAATAATGCAGAAATTCTCTTTATTTTGGAGCAAAACTCAGAAATTCCACTTATTTTTGGGCAAAATTCCAGAAATTTCCTTATTTTGGGGCAAAATTGCAGAAATTTTACTTATTTTGGGGCAAAATTGCAGAAATTTCACTTATTTCAGGGAAAAAAGCAGAAATTTTTATTATTTTGGGGCAAAAAGGCAGAAATTCCTAATATTTTGTGCCAAAATTCAGAAATTCCCCTTATTTTGAGGTAAAAAGGCTGAAATTCCCCTTATTTGAAGGCAAAAAGGCAGAAATTTCCCTTATATTTGGGAAAAATTGCAGAAATTTCACTTATTTCAGGGTAATAAGTCAGAAATTTCCCTTAATTTGGGGCAAAAATGAAGAAATTTCTTTTTTTTATGGCAAAAAGGTATGCATTCCCCTTATTTCGGGCAAAAAGGCAGAAATTCCCTGTATTTTGGAGCAAAGTTGCAGAAATTCCCCTAATTGTGGGGCAAAATTGCAGAAATTTCACTTATTTCAGGGAAAAAAGGCAGAAATTTTCCTTATTTTGGGGCAAAAAGGCAGAAATTTTACATATTTTGGTGAAAAAATCAGAAATTTCCCTTATTTTGAGGTAAAATGCTGAAATTCCCCTTATTTTGGGGCAAAAGGCAGAAATTTCCCTTTTTTGGGGGCAAATTTGCAGAAATTTCACTTATTTCCGGGAAAAAAGGCAGAAATATTCCTTATTTTGGGCCAAAAAGGCAGAAATTCCTAATATTTTGTGGCAAAAATGCAGAAATTCTTAATATTTTGTTGCAAAAATGCAGAAATTTCCCTTATTTTGAGATAAAAATGCTGAAATTCCCCTTATTTGGGGGCAAAAAGGCAGAAATTTTTCTTATTTTGGGGCAAACTTGCAGAAATTTCACTTATTTCAGGGCTATAAGTCAGAAATTTTTCTTATTTTGGGGCAAAAAAGACAGAAATTGCCTTTGTTTTGGGGGAAAAGGACAGAAATTCCACTTATTTAGAGGCAAAAAGGCAAAAGTTCCCCGTATTTTGGAGCAAAAATGAAGAAATTTCCCTTTTTTATGGCAAAAAGGTATGCATTTTTCTTATTTTCAGACAATAAGACAGAAATTCCACTTATTTAGAGGCAAAAAAGCAGAAATTTTCTTTATTTTAGGGCAAAATTGCAGAAATTTCCCTTATTTGGGGGCAAAAAAACAGAAATTCCCCTTATTTTGGGGCAAAATTCCAGAAATTTCCCTTATTATGGGGAAAAATTGAAGAAATTTCCCTTATTTTATGGCAAAATTGCAGAAATTTCACTAATTGTGGCGCAAAAATGCAGAAATTCTCCTTATTTTGGGGCAAAACTCAGAAATTCCACTTAATTTGGGGAAAAATTCCAGATATTTCCCTTATTTTGGGGCAAAATTGCAGAAATTTTACTTATTTCAGGTGAAAAAGGCAGAAATTTTTTCTATTTTGGGGCAAAAGCAGAAATTCCTAATATTTTGTGGAAAAAATGCAGAAATTCCCCTTATTTTGAGGTAAAATGCTGAAATTTTCCTTATTTTGGGGCAAAAGGCAGAAATTTTCCTATTTTTGGGACAAATTTGCAGAAATTTCACTTATTTCATGGTAATAGTTCAGAAATTTTTCTTATTTTGGGGCAAAAAGGCAGAAATTCTCTTTGTTTTGAGGGAAAAAAAAGAAATTCCTCTTATTTAGAGGCAAAGAGGCAAAAGTTACCCTTATTTTAGAGCAAAAATGAAGAAATTTCCCTTTTTAATGGGAAAATAGTATGCATTTTTCTTATTTTCGGACAAAAAGTCAGAAATTCCCCATATTTTGGGGCAAAAGGCAGAAATTCTCCTTATTTTGGGCAAAATTGCAGAAATTTCCCTAATTGTGGGGCAAAAAACAGAAATTCCCCTTATTTAGTGGCAAAATTGCAGAAATGTCCCTTATTATGGAGAAAAATTGCAGAAATTTCCCTTATTTTAGGGCAAAATTGCAGAAATTTCACTTATTTCAGAGAAAAAAGGCAAAAATTTTTCTTATTTTGAGGCAAAAAGGCAGAAATTCACCTTATTTTTGGCTAAAATTGCAGAAATTTCACATATTTCAGGGCAAAAAGTCAAAAATTTCCCTTAATTTGGGGCAAAAATGAAGAAATTTCCCTTTTTTATGGCACAAAGGTATGCATTCCCCTTATTTTGGGCAAAAAGGCAGAAATTCCCTGTATTTTGGAGCAAAATTGCAGAAATTCCCCAAATTGTGGGGCAAAATTCCAGAAATTTTCCTTATTTTAGGGCAAAATTGCAGAAATTTAACTTATTTTGGGGCAAAATTGCAGAAATTTCACTTATTTCAGGGAAAAAAGGCAGAAATTTTCCTTATTTTGGGGCAAAAAGGCAGAAATTTTCCATATTTTGGTGCAAAAATAGGAAATTTCTCTTATTTTGAGGTAAAATGCTGAAATTCCCCTTATTTTGGGGCAAAAGGCAGAAATTTCCCTTTTTGGGAGGCAAATTTGCAGAAATTTCACTTATTTCCGGGAAAAAAGGCAGAAATTTTCCTTATTTTGGGCCAAAAAGGCAGAAATTCCTAATATTTTGTGGCAAAAAATGCAGAAATTCCTAATATTTTGTTGCAAAAATGCAGAAATTTCCCTTATTTTGAGATAAAAAGGCTGAAATTCCCCTTATTTGGGGGCAAAAAGGCAGAAATTTTTCTTATTTTGGGGCAAATTTGCAGAAATTTCACTTATTTCAGGGTTATAAGTCAGAAATTTTCCTTATTTTGGGGCAAAAAGACAGAAATTGCCTTTGTTTTGGGGGAAAAGGACAGAAATTCCACTTATTTAGAGGCAAAAAGGCAAAAGTAACCCTTATTTTAGAGCAAAAATGAAGAAATTTTCCTTTTTTATGGCAAAAAGGTATGCATTCTTCTTATTTTCATACAAAAAGACAGAAATTCCACTTATTTAGAGGCAAAAAAGCAGAAATTCCCCTTATTTTTGGGCAAAATTGCAGAAATTTCTTTAATTGTGGGGCAAAAAAAAGAAATTCCCCATATTTTGGGGCAAAATTGCAGAAATTTCCCTTATTATGAGGAAAAATTGCAGAAATTTCTCTTATTTTACGGCAAAATTGCAGAAATTTCACTAATTGTGGCGCAAAAATGCAGAAATTCTCCTTATTTTGGGGCAAAACTCAGAAATTCCACTTATTTTGGGGCAAAATTCCAGAAATTTCCCTTATTTTGGGGCAAAATTGCAGAAATTTTACTTATTTTGAGGCAAAATTGCAGAAATTTCACTTATTTCAGGGAAAAAAGCAGAAATTTTCCTTATTTTGGGGCAAAAAAGCAGAAATTCCTAATATTTTGTGCCAAAATTCAGAAATTCCCCTTATTTTGAGGTAAAAAGGCTGAAATTCTTCTTATTTGGGGGCAAAAAGGCAGAAATTTTCCTTATATTGGGGCAAAATTGCAGAAATTTCACTTATTTCAGGGTAATAAGTCAGAAATTTTCCTTATTTTGGGGCAAAAATGATAGAAATTCCCTTTGTTTTGGGGGAAAAAGACAGAAATTCCACTTATTTAGAGGCAAAAAAGCAGAAATTCCCCTTATTTTAGGAGAAAATTGCAGAAATTTCCCTTATTTGGAAGCAAAAAAACAGAAATTCCTCTTATTTTGGGGCAAAATTCCAGAAATTTCCCTTATTATGGGGAAAAATTGCAGAAATTTCCTTTAAATAGGGCAAAATTGCAGAAATTTCACTTATTTCAGAGAAAAAAGGCAAAAATTTTTCTTATTTTGGGAAAAAAAGCAGAAATTCCCATTATTTTGGGGCAAAAAGGCAGAAATTCACCTTATTTTGGGCTAAAATTGCAGAAATTTCACATATTTCAGGGCAAAAAGGCAGAAATTTCCCTTAATTTGTGGCAAAAATGAAGAAATTTCCCTTTTTTATGGCAAAAAGGTATGCATTCCCTTTATTTTCGGGCAAAAAGGCAGAAATTCCCCGTATTTTGGAGCAAAATTGCAGAAATTCCCCTAATTGTGGGGCAAAAATGCAGAAATTCTCCTTATTTTTGAAAAAAACTCAGAAATTCCACTTATTTTGGGGCAAAATTGCAGAAATTTCCCTTATTTTGGGGCAAAATTGCCGTAATTTCACTTATTTTAAGGCAAAATTGAAGAAATTTCACTTATTTCAGAGAAAAAAGGCAGAAATTTTTCTTATTTTGGGGCAAAAAGGCAGAAATTCCCCTTATTTTGAGGGAAAATGCTGAAATTTTACTTATTTTGGGGCAAAAGGCAGAAATTTTCCTATTTTTGGGACAAATTTGCAGAAATTTCACTTATTTCATGGTAATAAGTCAGAAATTTTTTTTATTTTGGGGCAAAAAAGACAGAAATTCTCTTTGTTTTGGGGAAAAAAAAACAGAAATTCCTCTAAATTAGAGGCAAAAAGGCAAATGTTCCCCTTATTTTGGAGCAAAAATGAAGAAATTTCCCTTTTTTATGGCAAAAAGGTATGCATTTTTCTTATTTTCAGACAAAAAGGCAGAAATTCCCCATATTTTGGGGTAAAAGGCAGAAATTCTCCTTATTTTGGGGCAAAATTGCAGAAATTTCCCTAATTGTGGGGCAAAAAACAGAAATTCCCCTTATTTTGTGGCAAAATTGCAGAAATTTCCCTTATTATGGGGAAAAATTGCAGAAATTTCCCTTATTTTGGGCTAAAATTGCAGAAATTTCACATATTTCAGGGCAAAAAGTCAGAAATTCCCCTCAAATTGGGGCAAAAATGAAGAAATTTCCTATTTTTATGGCAAAAAGGTATGCATTCCCCTTATTTTGGGCAAAAAGGCAGAAATTCCCCGTATTTTGGAGCAAAATGGCAGAAATTCTCCTAATTGTGGGGCAAAATTCGAGAAATTTTCTTTATTTTGGGACAAAAGTGCAGAAATTTCACTTATTTTGGGGCAAAATTGCAGAAATTTCACTTATTTCAGGAAAAAAGGCATAAATTTTTCCTTATTTTGGGGCAAAAGCAGAAATTCCTAATATTTTGTGGCAAAAATGCAGAAATTTCTAATATTTTGTTGCAAAAATGCAGATATTTCCCTTATTTTGAAATAAAAAGGCTGAAATTCCCCTTATTTAGGGGCAAAAAGGCAGAAATTTTTCTTATTTTGGGGCAAAATTGCAGAAATTTCACCTATTTCAGGGTAATAAGTCAGAAATTTTCCTTATTTTGGGGCGAAAATGACAGAAATTCCCTTTGTTTTGGGGGAAAAAGACAGAAATTCCACTTATTTAGAGGAAAAAAAGCAGAAATTCTCCTTATTTTAGGGCAAAATTGCAGAAATTTCCCTTATTTGGGAGCAAAAAAACAGAAATTCCCCTTATTTTGTGGCAAAATTTTAGAACTTTCCCTTATTATGGGAAAAAATTGCAGAAATTTCCCTTATTTTAGGGCAAAATTGCAGAAATTTCAGTTATTTCAGAGAAAAAAGGCAAAAATTTTTCTTATTTTGAGGCAAAAAGGCAGAAGTTCCCATTATTTTGGGGCAAAAAGGCAGAAATTCACCTTATTTTAGGCTAAAATTGCAGAAATTTAACATATTTCAGTGCAAAAATTCTGAAATTTCCATTAATTTGGGGCAAAAATGAAGAAATTTCCCTTTTTTATGGCAAAAAGGTATGCATTCCCTCTATTTTGGGCAAAAAGGCAGAAATTCCCCGTATTTTGGAGCAAAATTGCAGAAATTCCCCTAATTGTGGGGCAAAATTCCAGAAATTTTCCTTATTTTGGGGCAAAATTGCAGAAATTTCACTTATTTTGGGGCAAAATTGCAGAAATTTCACTTATTTCAGGGAAAAAAGGCAAAAATTTTCCTTATTTTGGGGAAAAAGTCAGAAATTCTCCATATTTTGGTGCAAAAATTAGAAATTTCCCTTATTTTTGGGCAAAATTGCAGAAATTTCCCTAATTGTGGGACAAAAACAGAAATTCCCCTTATTTTGGGGCAAAATTGCAGAAATTTCCCTTATTATGAGGAAAAATTGCAGAAATTTCCCTTATTTTACGGCAAAATTGCAGAAATTTCACTAATTGTGGCGCAAAAAGGCAGAAATTCTCCTTATTTTGGGGCAAAACTCAGAAATTCCACTTAATTTGGGGAAAAATTCCAGAAATTTCCCTTATTTTGGGGCAAAATTGTAGAAATTTTACTTATTTTGGGGCAAAATTTCAGAAATTTCACTTATTTTGGTGCAAAATTGCAGAAATTTCACTTATTTCAGGAAAAAAAGGCAGAAATTTTCCTTATTTTGGGGAAAAAGGCAGAAATTCTCCATATTTTGGGGCAAAAATCAGAAATTTCCCTTATTTTGAGGTAGAATGCTGAAATTCCTCTTATTTTGGGGCAAAAGGCAGAAATTTCCCTTTTTTGGGGGAATATTTGCAGAAATTTCACTTATTTCCAGGAAAAAAGGCAGAAATTTTCCTTATTTTGCGGCAAAAAGGCAGGAATTCCTAATATTTTGTGGCAAAAATGCAGAAATTCCTAATATTTTGTTGCAAAAATGCAGAAATTTCCCTTATTTTGAGATAAAAAGGCTGAAATTCCCTTTATTTAGGGCCAAAAAGGCAGAAATATTTCTTATTTTGGGGCAAATTTGCAGAAATTTCAGTTATTTCAGGGTTATAAGTCAGAAATTTTCCTTATTTTGGGGCAAAAAAGACAGAAATTGCCTTTTATTTGGGGGAAAAGGACAGAAATTCCACTTATTTAGAGGCAAAAAGGCAAAAGTTCCCCTTATTTTGGAGCAAAAATGAAGAAATTTCCCTTTTTTATGGCAAAAAGGTATGCATTCTTCTTATTTTAAGACAAAAAGGCAGAAATTCCCCATATTTTGTGGCACAGGGCAGAAATTTCCCTTATTTTTGGGCAAAATTGCAGAAATTTCCCTAATTGGGGGGCAAAAAACAGAAATTCCCCTTATTTTGGGGCAAAATTGCAGAAATTTCCCTTATTATGAGGAAAAATTGCAGAAATTTCCCTTATTTTACGGCAAAATTGCAGAAATTTCACTAATTGTGGCGCAAAAAGGCAGAAATTCTCCTTATTTTGGGGCAAAACTCAGAAATTCCACTTATTTTGGGGCAAAATTCCAGAAATTTCCCTTATTTTGGGGCAAAATTGCAGAAATTTTACTTATTTTGGGGCAAAATTGCAGAAATTTCACTTATTTCAGGGAAAAAAGCAGAAATTTTCCTTATTTTGGGGCAAAAAGGCCGAAATTCCTAATATTTTGTGCCAAAATTCAGAAATTCCCCTTATTTTGAGGTAAAAAGGCTGAAATTCCCCTTATTTGGGTGCAAAAAGACAGAAATTTCCCTTATATTGGGGAAAAAGTGCAGAAATTTCACTTATTTCAGGGTAATAAGTCAGAAATTTTCCTTATTTTGGGGCAAAAATGACAGAAATTCCCTTTGTTTTGGGGGAAAAAGACAGAAATTCCACTTATTTAGAGGCAAAAAGCAAAAATTCCCCTTATTTTGGGGCAAAATTGCAGAAATTTCCCTTATTAGGGGGCAAAAAAACAGAAATTCCCCTTATTTTGTGGCAAAATTCCAGAAATTTCCCTTATTATGGGGAAAAATTGCAGAAATTTCCCTTATTTTAGGGCAAAATTGCAGAAATTTCACTTATTTCAGAGAAAAAAGGCAAAAATTTTTCTTATTTTGGGGCAAAAAGGCAGAAATTCCCATTATTTTGGGGCAAAAAGGCAGAAATTCACCTTATTTTGGGCTAAAATTGCAGAAATTTCACATATTTCAGGGCAAAAAGTCAGAAATTTCCCTTAATTTGGGGCAAAAATGAAGAAATTTCCCTTTTTATGGCAAAAAGGTATGCATTCCCTTTATTTCGGGATAAAAGGCAGAAATTCCCCGTATTTTGGAGCAAAATTGCAGAAATTCTCCTAATTGTGGGGCAAAATTCCAGAAATTTTCCTTATTTTGGGGCAAAATTGCAGAAATTTCACTTATTTTGGGGCAAAATTGCAGAAATTTGACTTATTTCACGGAAAATAGGCAGAAATTTTCCTTATTTTGGGGCAAAAAGGCAGAAATTCTCCATATTTTGGTGCAAAAATCAGAAATTTCCCTTATTTTGAGGTAAAATGCTGAAATTCCCCTTATTATGGTGCAAAAGGCAGAAATTTCCCTTTTTTTGGGGCAAATTTGCAGAAATTTCACTTATTTCCGGGAAAAAAGGCAGAAATTTTTCTAATTTTGGGGCAAAAATGAAGAAATTCCTAGTATTTTGTGGCAAAAATGCAGAAATTCCTAATATTTTGTTTCAAAAATGCAGAAATTTCCCTTATTTTGAGATAAAAAGGCGGAAATTCCCCTTATTTGAGGGCAAAAAGGCAGAAATTTTTCTTATTTTGGGGCAAATTTGCAGAAATTTCACTTATTTCAGGGTTATACGTCAGAAATTTTCCTTATTTTGGAGCAAAAAAGAAAGAAATTCCCTTTGTTTTGGGGGGAAAAGACAGAAATTCCACTTATTTAGAGGCAAAAAGGCAAAAGTTCCCCTTATTTTGGAGCAAAAATGAAGAAATTTCCCTTTTTTATGGCAAAAAAAGTTATGCATTCTTCTTATTTTCAGACAAAAAAGCAGAAATTCCCCATATTTTGGGGCAAAAGGCAGAAATTTCCCTTATTTTAGGGCAAAATTGCAGAAATTTCACTTATTTCAGAGAAAAAAGGCAAAAATTTTTCTTATTTGGGGCTAAAAGGCAGAAATTCCCATTATTTTAGGACAGAAAGGCAGAAATTCACCTTATTTTGGGCTAAAATTGCAGAAATTTCACATATTTCAGGGCAAAAAGTCAGAAATTTCCCCTAATTTGGGGCAAAAATGAAGAAATTTTTTTTTTTATGGCAAAAAGGTATGCATTCCCCTTATTTTGGGCAAAAAGGCAGAAATTCCCCGTATTTTGGAGCAAAATTGCAGAATTTCCTTTAATTGTGGGGCAAAATTCCAGAAATTTTCCTTATTTTGGGGCAAAATTGCAGAAATTTCACTTATTTTGGGGCAAAATTGCAGAAATTTCACTTATTTCAGGGAAAATAGGCAGAAATTTTTTTTATTTTGGGGCAAAAAGGCAGAAATTCTCCATATTTTGTGGCAAAAATGCAGAAATTCCCCTTATTTTGAGGTAAAATGCTGAAATTCCCCTTATTTTGGGGCAAAAGGCAGACATTTCCCTATTTTTGGGGCAAATTTGCAGAAATTTCACTACTTTCAGGGTTATACATCAGAAATTTTCCTTATTTTGGGGCAAAAAGACAGAAATTCTCTTTGTTTTGGGGGAAAAAAACTGAAATTCCACTTATTTAGAGGCAAAAAGGCAAAAGTTCCCCTTATTTTGGAGTAAAAATGAAGAAATTTCCCTTTTTTATGGCAAAAAGGTATGCATTTTTCTTATTTTCGGACAAAAATAAGAAATTCCCCATATTTTGGGGCAAAAGGCAGAGATTCCCATTATTTTGGAGCAAAATTGCAGAAATTTCCCTAATTGTGGGGCAAAAAACAGAAATTCCCCTTATTTTGTAAAAAAATTCCAGAAATTTCCCTTATTATGGGGAAAAATTGCAGAAATTTTCCTTATTTTAGGGCAAAATTGCAGAAATTTTACTTATTTTGGGGCAAAATTGCAGAAATTTCAATTATTTCAGGGAAAAAAGCAGAAATTTTAATTATTTTGGGGCAAAAAGGCAGAAATTCCTAATATTTTGTGCCATAATTCAGAAATTCCCCTTATTTTGAGGTAAAAAGCTGAAATTCCCCTTATTTGTGAGCAAAAAGGCAGAAATTTCCCTTATATTGGGGAAAAATTGCAGAAATTTCACTTATTTCAGGGTAATAAGTCAGAAATTTCCCTTAATTTGGGGCAAAAATGAAGAAATTTCTCTTTTTTATGGCAAAACGGTATGCATTCCCCTTATTTCGGGCAAAAAGGCAGAAATTTCCCTTATTTTAGGGCAAAATTGCAGAAATTTCCCTTTTTTGGGAGCCAAAAAATAGAAATTCCCCTTATTTTGTGGCAAAATTCCAGAAATTTCCCTTATTATTGGGAAAAATTGCAGAAATTTCCCATATGTAGGGCAAAATTGCAGAAATTTCACTTATTTCAGAGAAAAAAGGCAAAAATTTTTCTTATTTTGGGGCAAAAAAAGCAGAAATTCCCATTATTTTGGGGCAAAAAGGCAGAAATTCACCTTATTTTGGGCTAAAATTGCAGAAATTTCACATATTTCAGGGCAAAAAGTCAAAAATTTCCCTTAATTTGGGGCAAAAATGAAGAAATTTCTCTTTTTTATGGCACAAAGGTATGCATTCCCCTTATTTTGGGCAAAAAGGCAGAAATTCCCTGTATTTTGGAGCAAAATTGCAGAAATTCCCCTAATTGAGGGGCAAAATTCCAGAAATTTTCCTTATTTTAGGGCAAAATTGCAGAAATTTCACTTATTTTGGGGCAAAAAATCAGAAATTTCACTTATTTCAGGGAAAAAAGGCAGAAATTTTCCTTATTTTGGGGCAAAAAGGCAGAAATTTTCCATATTTTGGTGCAAAAATAGGAAATTTCCCTTATTTTGAGGTAAAATGCTGAAATTCCCCTTATTTTGGGGCAAAAGGCAGAAATTTCCCTTTTTTGGGGGCAAATTTGCAGAAATTTCACTTATTTCCGGGAAAAAAGGCAGAAATTTTCCTTATTTTGGGCCAAAAAGGCAGGAATTCCTAATATTTTGTGGCAAAAATGCAGAAATTCCTAATATTTTGTTGCAAAAATGCAGAAATTTCCCTTATTTTGAGATAAAAAGGCTGAAATTCCCCTTACTTGGGGGCAAAAAGGCAGAAATTTTTCTTATTTTGGGGCAAATTTGCAGAAATTTTACTTATTTCACGGTTATAAGTCAGAAATTTTCCTTATTTTGGGGCAAAAAAGACAGATATTGCCTTTGTTTTTGGGGAAAAGGACAGAATTTCCACTTATTTAGAGGCAAAAAGGCAAAAGTTCCCCTTATTTTGGAGCAAAAATTAAGAAATTACCCTTTTTTATGGCAAAAAGGTATGCATTCTTCTTATTTTCAGACAAAAAGACAGAAATTCCACTTATTTTGAGGCAAAAAAGCAGAAATTCCCCTTATTTTTGGGCAAAATTGCAGAAATTTCTTTAATTGTGGGGCAAACAAAAGAAATTCCCCTTATTTTGGGGCAAAATTGCAGAAATTTCCATTATTATGAGGAAAAATTGCAGAAATTTCTCTTATTTTACGGCAAAATTGCAGAAATTTCACTAATTGTGGCGCAAAAAGGCAGAAATTCTCCTTATTTCGGGGCAAAACTCAGAAATTCCACTTATTTTGGGGCAAAATTCCAGAAATTTCCCTTATTTTGGGGCAAAATTGCAGAAATTTTACTTATTTTGGGGCAAAATTGCAGAAATTTCACTTATTACAGGGAAAAAAGCAGAAATTTTCCTTATTTTGGGGCAAAAAGGCAGAAATTCCTAATATTTTGTGCCAAAATTCAGAAATTCCCCTTATTTTGAGGTAAAAAGGCTGAAATTCCCCTTATTTGGGGGCAAAAAGGCAGAAATTTTTCTTATATTGGGGCAAAATTGCAGAAATTTCACTTATTTCATGGTAATAAGTCAGAAATTTTCCTTATTTTGGGGCAAAAATGATAGAAATTCCCTTTGTTTTGGAGGAAAAAGACAGAAATTCCACTTATTTAGAGGCAAAAAAGCAGAAATTCCCCTTATTTTAGGAGAAAATTGCAGAAATTTCCCTTATTTGGGGGCAAAAAAACAGAAATTCCTCTTATTTTGGGGCAAAATTCCAGAAATTTCCCTTATTATGGGGAAAAATTGCAGAAATTTCCTTTAAATAGGGTAAAATTGCAGAAATTTTACTTATTTCAGAGAAAAAAGGCAAATTTTTTTTTTATTTTGGGGCAAAAAGGCAGAAATTCCCATTATTTTGGGGCAAAAAGGCAGAAATTCACCTTATTTTGGGCTAAAATTGCAGAAATTTCACATATTTCAGGGCAAAAAGGCAGAAATTTCCCTTAATTTGTGGCAAAAATGAAGAAATTTCCCTTTTTTATGGCAAAAAGGTATGCATTCCCTTTATTTTCGGGCAAAAAGGCAGAAATTCCCCGTATTTTGGAGCAAAATTGCAGAAATTCCCCTAATTGTGGGGCAAAAATGCAGAAATTCTCCTTATTTTTGAAAAAAACTCAGAAATTCCACTTATTTTGGGGCAAAATTGCAGAAATTTCCCTTATTTTGGGGCAAAATTGCCGAAATTTCACTTATTTTAAGGCAAAATTGCAGAAATTTCACTTATTTCAGAGAAAAAAGGCAGAAATTTTCCTTATTTTGGGGCAAAAAGGCAGAAATTCCCCTTATTTTGAGGGAAAATGCTGAAATTTTACTTATTTTGGGGCAAAAGGCAGAAATTTTCCTATTTTTGGGACAAATTTGCAGAAATTTCACTTATTTCATGGTAATAAGTCAGAAATTTTTTTTTATTTTGGGGCAAAAAAGACAGAAATTCTCTTTGTTTTGGGAAAAAAAAACAGAAATTCCTCTAATTTAGAGGCAAAAAGGCAAATGTTCCCCTTATTTTGGAGCAAAAATGAAGAAATTTCCCTTTTTTATGGCAAAAAGGTATGCATTTTTCTTATTTTCAGACAAAAAGGCAGAAATTCCCCATATTTTGGGGCAAAAGGCAGAAATTCTCCTTATTTTGGGGCAAAATTGCAGAAATTTCCCTAATTGTGGGGCAAAAAACAGAAATTCCCCTTATTTTGTGGCAAAATTGCAGAAATTTCCCTTATTATGGGGAAAAATTGCAGAAATTTCCCTTATTTTAGGGCAAAATTGCAGAAATTTCACTTATTTCAGAGAAAAAAGGCAAAAATTTTTCTTATTTTGGTGCAAAAAGCAGAAATTCCCATTATATTGGGGCTAAAAGGCAGAAATTCACCTTATTTTGGGCTAAAATTGCAGAAATTTCACATATTTCAGGGCAAAAGATCAGAAATTTCCCTCAAATTGGGGCAAAAATGAAGAAATTTCCTATTTTTATGGCAAAAAGGTATGCATTCCCCTTATTTTGGGCAAAAAGGCAGAAATTCCCCGTATTTTGGAGCAAAATGGCAGAAATTCCCCTAATTGTGGGGCAAAATTCGAGAAATTTTCTTTATTTTGGGGCAAAATTGCAGAAATTTCACTTATTTTGGGGCAAAATTGCAGAAATTTCACTTATTTCAGGAAAAAAAGGCATAAATTTTTTATTATTTTGGGGCAAAAGCAGAAATTCCTAATATTTTGTGGCAAAAATGCAGAAATTCCTAATATTTTGTTGCAAAAATGCAGATATTTCCATTATTTTGAAATAAAAAGGCTGAAATTCCCCTTATTTAGGGGCAAAAAGGCAGAAATTTTTCTTATTTTGGGGCAAAATTGCAGAAATTTCACCTATTTCAGGGTAATAAGTCAGAAATTTTCCTTATTTTGGGGCGAAAATGACAGAAATTCCCTTTGTTTTGTGGGAGAAAGACAGAAATTCCACTTATTTAGAGGCAAAAAAGCAGAAATTCTCCTTATTTTAGGGCAAAATTGCAGAAATTTCCCTTATTTGGGAGCAAAAAAACAGAAATTCCCCTTATTTTGTGGCAAAATTCTAGAAATTTCCCTTATTATGGGAAAAAATTGCAGAAATCCCTTATTTTAGGGCAAAATTGCAGAAATTTCACTTATTTCAGAGAAAAAAGGCAAAAATTTTTCTTATTTTGGGGCAAAAAGGCAGAAATTCCCATTATTTTGGGGCAAAAATGCAGAAATTCACCTTATTTTAGGCTAAAATTGCAGAAATTTAACATATTTCAGTGCAAAAATTCTGAAATTTCCCTTAATTTGGGGCAAAAATGAAGAAATTTCCCTTTTTTATGGCAAAAAGTATGCATTCCCTCTATTTTGGGCAAAAAGGCAGAAATTCCCCGTATTTTGGAGCAAAATTGCAGAAATTCCCCTAATTGTGGGGCAAAATTCCAGAAATTTTCCTTATTTTGGGGCAAAAGTGCAGAAATTTCATTTATTTTGGGGCAAAATTGCAGAAATTTCACTTATTTCAGGGAAAAAAGGCAGAAATTTTCCTTATTTTGGGGAAAAAGTCAGAAATTCTCCATATTTTGGTGCAAAAATCAGAAATTTCCCTTATTTTTGGGCAAAATTGCAGAAATTTCCCTAATTGTGGGACAAAAACAGAAATTCCCCTTATTTTGGGGCAAAATTGCAGAAATTTCCCTTATTATGAGGAAAAATTGCAGAAATTTCCCTTATTTTACGGCAAAATTGCAGAAATTTCACTAATTGTGGCGCAAAAATGCAGAAATTCTCCTTATTTTGGGGCAAAACTCAGAAATTCCACTTAATTTGGGGAAAAATTCCAGAAATTTCCCTTATTTTGGGGCAAAATTGAAGAAATTTTACTTATTTTGGGGCAAAATTTCAGAAATTTCACTTATTTTGCTGCAAAATTGCAGAAATTTCACTTATTTCAGGGAAAAAGGCAGACATTTTCCTTATTTTGGGGAAAAAGACAGAAATTCTCCATATTTTGGGGCAAAAATCAGAAATTTCCCTTATTTTGAGGTAAAATGCTGAAATTCCCCTTATTTTGGGGCAAAAGGCAGAAATTTCCCTTTTTTGGGGGCAAATTTGCAGAAATTTCACTTATTTCCAGGAAAAAAGGCAGAAATTTTCCTTATTTTGCGGCAAAAAGGCAGGAATTCCTAATATTTTGTGGCAAAAATGCAGAAATTCCTAATATTTTGTTGCAAAAATGCAGAAATTTCCCTTATTTTGAGATAAAAAGGCTGAAATTCCCTTTATGTAGGGCCAAAAAGGCAGAAATATTTCTTATTTTGGGGCAAATTTGTAGAAATTTCACTTATTTCAGGGTTATAAGTCAGAAATTTTCCTTATTTTGGGGCAAAAAAGACAGAAATTGCCTTTGTTTTGGGGGAAAAGGACAGAAATTCCCTTATTTAGAAGCAAAAAGGCAAAAGTTCCCCTTACTTTGGAGCAAAAATGAAGAAATTTCCCTTTTTTATGGCAAAAAGGTATGCATTCTTCTTATTTCCAGACAAAAAGGCAGAAATTCCCCATATTTTGGGGCACACGGCAGAAATTTCCCTTATTTTTGGGAAAAATTGCAGAAATTTCCCTAATTGGGGGGCAAAAAACAGAAATTCCCCTTATTTTGGGGCAAAATTGCAGAAATTCCCCTTATTATGAGGAAAAATTGCAGAAATTTCCCTTATTTTACGGCAAAATTGCAGAAATTTCACTAATTGTGGCGCAAAAAGGCAGAAATTCTCCTTATTTTGGGGCAAAACTCAGAAATTCCACTTATTTTGGGGCAAAATTCCAGAAATTTCCCTTATTTTGGGGCAAAATTGCAGAAATTTTACTTATTTTGGGGCAAAATTGCAGAAATTTCACTTATTTCAGGGAAAAAAGCAGAAATTTTCCTTATTTTGGGGCAAAAAGGCCGAAATTCCTAATATTTTGTGCCAAAATTCAGAAATTCCCCTTATTTTGAGGTAAAAAGGCTGAAATTCCCCTTATTTGGGTGCAAAAAGACAGAAATTTCCCTTATATTGGGGAAAAAGTGCAGAAATTTCACTTATTTCAGGGTAATAAGTCAGAAATTTTCCTTATTTTGGGGCAAAAATGACAGAAATTCCCTTTGTTTTGGGGGAAAAAGACAGAAATTCCACTTATTTAGAGGCAAAAAGCAAAAATTCCCCTTATTTTGGGGCAAAATTGCAGAAATTTCCCTTATTAGGGGGCAAAAAAACAGAAATTACTCTTATTTTGTGGCAAAATTCCAGAAATTTCCCTTATTATGGGGAAAAATTGCAGAAATTTCCCTTATTTTAGGGCAAAATTGCAGAAATTTCACTTATTTCAGAGAAAAAAAGGCAAAAATTTTTCTTATTTTGGGGCAAAAAGGCAGAAATTCCCATTATTTTGGGGCAAAAAGGCAGAAATTCACCTTATTTTGGGCTAAAATTGCAGAAATTTCACATATTTCAGGGCAAAAAGTCATAAATTTCCCTTAATTTGGGGCAAAAATGAAGAAATTTCCCTTTTTTATGGCAAAAAGGTATGCATTCCCTTTATTTCGGGATAAAAGGCAGAAATTCCCCGTATTTTGGAGCAAAATTGCAGAAATTCTCCTAATTGTGGGGCAAAATTCCAGAAATTTTCCTTATTTTGGGGCAAAATTGCAGAAATTTCACTTATTTTGGGGCAAAATTGCAGAAATTTGACTTATTTCAGGGAAAATAGGCAGAAATTTTCCTTATTTTGGGGCAAAAAGGCAGAAATTCTCCATATTTTGGTGCAAAAATCAGAAATTTCCCTTATTTTGAGGTAAAATGCTGAAATTCCCCTTATTATGGGGCAAAAGGCAGAAATTTCCCTTTTTTGGGGCAAATTTGCAGAAATTTCACTTATTTCCGGGAAAAAAGGCAGAAATTTTTCTAATTTTGGGGCAAATATGAAGAAATTCCTAGTATTTTGTGGCAAAAATGCAGAAATTCCTAATATTTTGTTGCAAAAATGCAGAAATTTCCCTTATTTTGAGATAAAAAGGCTGAAATTCCCCTTATTTGGGGGCAAAAAGGCAGAAATTTTTCTTATTTTGGGGCAAATTTGCAGAAATTTCACTTATTTCAGGGTTATACGTCAGAAATTTTCCTTATTTTGGAGCAAAAAAGAAAGAAATTCCCTTTGTTTTGGGGGGAAAAGACAGAAATTCCACTTATTTAGAGGCAAAAAGGCAAAAGTTCCCCTTATTTTGGAGCAAAAATGAAGAAATTTCCCTTTTTTATGGCAAAAAAGTTATGCATTCTTCTTATTTTCAGACAAAAAAGCAGAAATTCCCCATATTTTGGGGCAAAAGGCAGAAATTTCCCTTATTTTAGGGCAAAATTGCAGAAATTTCACTTATTTCAGAGAAAAAAGGCAAAAATTTTTCTTATTTGGGGCTAAAAGGCAGAAATTCCCATTATTTTGGGACAAAAAGGCAGAAATTCACCTTATTTTGGGCTAAAATTGCAGAAATTTCACATATTTCAGGGCAAAAAGTCAGAAATTTCCCCTAATTTGGGGCAAAAATGAAGAAATTTTCCTTTTTTATGGCAAAAAGGTATGCATTCCCCTTATTTTGGGCAAAAAGGCAGAAATTCCCCGTATTTTGGAGCAAAATTGCAGAATTTCCCCTAATTGTGGGGCAAAATTCCAGAAATTTTCCTTATTTTGGGGCAAAATTGCAGAAATTTCACATATTTTGGGGCAAAATTGCAGAAATTTCACTTATTTCAGGGAAAATAGGCAGAAATTTTCCTTATTTTGGGGCAAAAAGGCAGAAATTCTCCATATTTTGTTGCAAAAATTAAAAATTTCCCTTATTTTGAGGTAAAATGCTGAAATTCCCTTTATTTTGGGGCAAGAGGCAGAAATTTCCCTTTTTTGGGGCAAATTTGCAGAAATTTCACTTATTTCCGAAAAAAAAAGGCAGAAATTTTCCTTATTTTGGGGCAAAAAGGCAGAAATTCCTAATATTTTGTGGCAAAAATGCAGAAATTCCTAATATTTTGTTGCAAAAATGCAGAAATTTCCCTTATTTTGAGATAAAAAGGCTGAAATTCCCCTTATTTGGGGGCAAAAAGGCAGAAATTTTTCTTATTTTGGGGCAAATTTGCAGAAATTTCACTTATTTCAGGGTTATAAGTCAGAAATTTTCCTTATTTTGGGGCAAAAAAGACAGAAATTCCCTTTGTTTTGGGGGAAAAAGACAGAAATTCCACTTATTTAGAGGCTAAATGGCAAAAGTTCCCCTTATTTTGGAGCAAAAATGAAGAAATTTCCCTTTTTTATGGCAAAAAGGTATGCATTCTTTTTATTTTCAGACAAAAAGGCAGAAATTACCCATATTTTCGGGCAAACGGCAGAAATTTCCCTTATTTTTGGGCAAAATTGCAGAAATTTCCCTAATTGTGGATCAAAAAACAGAAATTCCCCTTATTTTGGGGCAAAATTGCAGAAATTTCCCTTATTATGAGGAAAAATTGCAAAAATTTCCCTTATTTTACGGCAAAATTGCAGAAATTTCACTAATTGTGGAGCAAAAAGGCAGAAATTCTCCTTATTTTGGGGCAAAACTCAGAAATTCCACTTACTTTGGGGCAAAATTTAAGATATTGCCCTTATTTGGTCGCAAAATTGTAGAAATTTTACTTATTTTGGGGCAAAATTGCAGAAATTTCACTTATTTCAGGAAAAAAAGCAGAAATTTTCCTTATTTTGGGGCAAAAAGGCAGAAATTCCTAATATTTTGTGCCAAAATTCAGAAATTCCCCTTATTTTGAGGTAAAAATGCTGAAATTCCCCTTATTTGGGGGCAAAAAGACAGAAATTTCCCTTATATTGGAAAAAAAGTGCAGAAATTTCACTTATTTCAGGGTAATAAGTCAGAAATTTTCCTTATTTTGGGGCAAAAATGAGAGAAATTCCCTTTGTTTTGGGGGAAAAAGACAGAAATTCCACTTATTTAGAGGCAAAAAGCAAAAATTCCCCTTATTTTGGGGCAAAATTGCAGAAATTTCCCTTATTAGGGGGCAAAAATACAGAAATTACTCTTATTTTGTGGCAAAATTCCAGAAATTTCCCTTATTATGGGGAAAAATTGCAGAAATTTCCCTTATTTTAGGGCAAAATTGCAGAAATTTCACTTATTTCAGAGAAAAAAGGCAAAAATTTTTCTTATTTTGGGGCAAAAAGGCAGAAATTCCCATTATTTTGGGGCAAAAAGGCAGAAATTCACCTTATTTTGGGCTAAAATTGCAGAAATTTCACATATTTCAGGGCAAAAAGTCATAAATTTCCCTTAATTTGGGGCAAAAATGAAGAAATTTCCCTTTTTTATGGCAAAAAGGTATGCATTCCCTTTATTTCGGGATAAAAGGCAGAAATTCCCCGTATTTTGGAGCAAAATTGCAGAAATTCTCCTAATTGTGGGGCAAAATTCCAGAAATTTTCCTTATTTTGGGGCAAAATTGCAGAAATTTCACTTATTTTGGGGCAAAATTGCAGAAATTTGACTTATTTCAGGGAAAATAGGCAGAAATTTTCCTTATTTTGGGGCAAAAAGGCAGAAATTCTCCATATTTTGGTGCAAAAATCAGAAATTTCCCTTATTTTGAGGTAAAATGCTGAAATTCCCCTTATTATGGGGCAAAAGGCAGAAATTTCCCTTTTTTTGGGGCAAATTTGCAGAAATTTCACTTATTTCCGGGAAAAAAAGGCAGAAATTTTTCTAATTTTGGGGCAAATATGAAGAAATTCCTAGTATTTTGTGGCAAAAATGCAGAAATTCCTAATATTTTGTTGCAAAAATGCAGAAATTTCCCTTATTTTGAGATAAAAAGGCTGAAATTCCCCTTATTTGGGGGCAAAAAGGCAGAAATTTTTCTTATTTTGGGGCAAATTTGCAGAAATTTCACTTATTTCAGGGTTATACGTCAGAAATTTTCCTTATTTTGGAGCAAAAAAGAAAGAAATTCCCTTTGTTTTGGGGGGAAAAGACAGAAATTCCACTTATTTAGAGGCAAAAAGGCAAAAGTTCCCCTTATTTTGGAGCAAAAATGAAGAAATTTCCCTTTTTTATGGCAAAAAAGTTATGCATTCTTCTTATTTTCAGACAAAAAAGCAGAAATTCCCCATATTTTGGGGCAAAAGGCAGAAATTTCCCTTATTTTAGGGCAAAATTGCAGAAATTTCACTTATTTCAGAGAAAAAAGGCAAAAATTTTTCTTATTTGGGGCTAAAAGGCAGAAATTCCCATTATTTTGGGACAAAAAGGCAGAAATTCACCTTATTTTGGGCTAAAATTGCAGAAATTTCACATATTTCAGGGCAAAAAGTCAGAAATTTCCCCTAATTTGGGGCAAAAATGAAGAAATTTTCCTTTTTTATGGCAAAAAGGTATGCATTCCCCTTATTTTGGGCAAAAAGGCAGAAATTCCCCGTATTTTGGAGCAAAATTGCAGAATTTCCCCTAATTGTGGGGCAAAATTCCAGAAATTTTCCTTATTTTGGGGCAAAATTGCAGAAATTTCACTTATTTTGGGGCAAAATTGCAGAAATTTCACTTATTTCAGGGAAAATAGGCAGAAATTTTCCTTATTTTGGGGCAAAAAGGCAGAAATTCTCCATATTTTGTTGCAAAAATTAAAAATTTCCCTTATTTTGAGGTAAAATGCTGAAATTCCCTTTATTTTGGGGCAAAAGGCAGAAATTTCCCTTTTTTGGGGCAAATTTGCAGAAATTTCACTTATTTCCGAAAAAAAAGGCAGAAATTTTCCTTATTTTGGGGCAAAAAGGCAGAAATTCCTAATATTTTGTTGCAAAAATGCAGAAATTCCTAATATTTTGTTGCAAAAATGCAGAAATTTCCCTTATTTTGAGATAAAAAGGCTGAAATTCCACTTATTTAGGGGCAAAAAGGCAGAAATTTTTCTTATTTTAGGGCAAATTTGCAGAAATTTCACTTATTTCAGGGTTATAAGTCAGAAATTTTCCTTATTTTGGGGCAAAAAAGACAGAAATTCCCTTTGTTTTGGGAAAAAAAAAACAGAAATTCCTCTAATTTAGAGGCAAAAAGGCAAATGTTCCCCTTATTTTGGAGCAAAAATGAAGAAATTTCCCTTTTTTATGGCAAAAAGGTATGCATTTTTCTTATTTTCAGACAAAAAGGCAGAAATTCCCCATATTTTGGGGCAAAAGGCAGAAATTCTCCTTATTTTGGGGCAAAATTGCAGAAATTTCCCTAATTGTGGGGCAAAAAACAGAAATTCCCCTTATTTTGTGGCAAAATTGCAGAAATTTCCCTTATTATGGGGAAAAATTGCAGAAATTTCCCTTATTTTAGGGCAAAATTGCAGAAATTTCACTTATTTCAGAGAAAAAAGGCAAAAATTTTTCTTATTTTGGTGCAAAAAGCAGAAATTCCCATTATATTGGGGCTAAAAGGCAGAAATTCACCTTATTTTGGGCTAAAATTGCAGAAATTTCACATATTTCAGGGCAAAAGATCAGAAATTTCCCTCAAATTGGGGCAAAAATGAAGAAATTTCCTATTTTTATGGCAAAAAGGTATGCATTCCCCTTATTTTGGGCAAAAAGGCAGAAATTCCCCGTATTTTGGAGCAAAATGGCAGAAATTCCCCTAATTGTGGGGCAAAATTCGAGAAATTTTCTTTATTTTGGGGCAAAATTGCAGAAATTTCACTTATTTTGGGGCAAAATTGCAGAAATTTCACTTATTTCAGGAAAAAAAGGCATAAATTTTTTATTATTTTGGGGCAAAAGCAGAAATTCCTAATATTTTGTGGCAAAAATGCAGAAATTCCTAATATTTTGTTGCAAAAATGCAGATATTTCCATTATTTTGAAATAAAAAGGCTGAAATTCCCCTTATTTAGGGGCAAAAAGGCAGAAATTTTTCTTATTTTGGGGCAAAATTGCAGAAATTTCACCTATTTCAGGGTAATAAGTCAGAAATTTTCCTTATTTTGGGGCGAAAATGACAGAAATTCCCTTTGTTTTGTGGGAGAAAGACAGAAATTCCACTTATTTAGAGGCAAAAAAGCAGAAATTCTCCTTATTTTAGGGCAAAATTGCAGAAATTTCCCTTATTTGGGAGCAAAAAAACAGAAATTCCCCTTATTTTGTGGCAAAATTCTAGAAATTTCCCTTATTATGGGAAAAAATTGCAGAAATCCCTTATTTTAGGGCAAAATTGCAGAAATTTCACTTATTTCAGAGAAAAAAGGCAAAAATTTTTCTTATTTTGGGGCAAAAAGGCAGAAATTCCCATTATTTTGGGGCAAAAATGCAGAAATTCACCTTATTTTAGGCTAAAATTGCAGAAATTTAACATATTTCAGTGCAAAAATTCTGAAATTTCCCTTAATTTGGGGCAAAAATGAAGAAATTTCCCTTTTTTATGGCAAAAAGTATGCATTCCCTCTATTTTGGGCAAAAAGGCAGAAATTCCCCGTATTTTGGAGCAAAATTGCAGAAATTCCCCTAATTGTGGGGCAAAATTCCAGAAATTTTCCTTATTTTGGGGCAAAAGTGCAGAAATTTCACTTATTTTGGGGCAAAATTGCAGAAATTTCACTTATTTCAGGGAAAAAAGGCAGAAATTTTCCTTATTTTGGGGAAAAAGTCAGAAATTCTCCATATTTTGGTGCAAAAATCAGAAATTTCCCTTATTTTTGGGCAAAATTGCAGAAATTTCCCTAATTGTGGGACAAAAACAGAAATTCCCCTTATTTTGGGGCAAAATTGCAGAAATTTCCCTTATTATGAGGAAAAATTGCAGAAATTTCCCTTATTTTACGGCAAAATTGCAGAAATTTCACTAATTGTGGCGCAAAAATGCAGAAATTCTCCTTATTTTGGGGCAAAACTCAGAAATTCCACTTAATTTGGGGAAAAATTCCAGAAATTTCCCTTATTTTGGGGCAAAATTGAAGAAATTTTACTTATTTTGGGGCAAAATTTCAGAAATTTCACTTATTTTGCTGCAAAATTGCAGAAATTTCACTTATTTCAGGGAAAAAGGCAGACATTTTCCTTATTTTGGGGAAAAAGACAGAAATTCTCCATATTTTGGGGCAAAAATCAGAAATTTCCCTTATTTTGAGGTAAAATGCTGAAATTCCCCTTATTTTGGGGCAAAAGGCAGAAATTTCCCTTTTTTGGGGGCAAATTTGCAGAAATTTCACTTATTTCCAGGAAAAAAGGCAGAAATTTTCCTTATTTTGCGGCAAAAAGGCAGGAATTCCTAATATTTTGTGGCAAAAATGCAGAAATTCCTAATATTTTGTTGCAAAAATGCAGAAATTTCCCTTATTTTGAGATAAAAAGGCTGAAATTCCCTTTATGTAGGGCCAAAAAGGCAGAAATATTTCTTATTTTGGGGCAAATTTGTAGAAATTTCACTTATTTCAGGGTTATAAGTCAGAAATTTTCCTTATTTTGGGGCAAAAAAGACAGAAATTGCCTTTGTTTTGGGGGAAAAGGACAGAATTTCCCTTATTTAGAGGCAAAAAGGCAAAAGTTCCCCTTACTTTGGAGCAAAAATGAAGAAATTTCCCTTTTTTATGGCAAAAAGGTATGCATTCTTCTTATTTCCAGACAAAAAGGCAGAAATTCCCCATATTTTGGGGCACACGGCAGAAATTTCCCTTATTTTTGGGAAAAATTGCAGAAATTTCCCTAATTGGGGGGCAAAAAACAGAAATTCCCCTTATTTTGGGGCAAAATTGCAGAAATTCCCCTTATTATGAGGAAAAATTGCAGAAATTTCCCTTATTTTACGGCAAAATTGCAGAAATTTCACTAATTGTGGCGCAAAAAGGCAGAAATTCTCCTTATTTTGGGGCAAAACTCAGAAATTCCACTTATTTTGGGGCAAAATTCCAGAAATTTCCCTTATTTTGGGGCAAAATTGCAGAAATTTTACTTATTTTGGGGCAAAATTGCAGAAATTTCACTTATTTCAGGGAAAAAAGCAGAAATTTTCCTTATTTTGGGGCAAAAAGGCCGAAATTCCTAATATTTTGTGCCAAAATTCAGAAATTCCCCTTATTTTGAGGTAAAAAGGCTGAAATTCCCCTTATTTGGGTGCAAAAAGACAGAAATTTCCCTTATATTGGGGAAAAAGTGCAGAAATTTCACTTATTTCAGGGTAATAAGTCAGAAATTTTCCTTATTTTGGGGCAAAAATGACAGAAATTCCCTTTGTTTTGGGGGAAAAAGACAGAAATTCCACTTATTTAGAGGCAAAAAGCAAAAATTCCCCTTATTTTGGGGCAAAATTGCAGAAATTTCCCTTATTAGGGGGCAAAAAAACAGAAATTCCCCTTATTTTGTGGCAAAATTCCAGAAATTTCCCTTATTATGGGGAAAAATTGCAGAAATTTCCCTTATTTTAGGGCAAAATTGCAGAAATTTCACTTATTTCAGAGAAAAAAGGCAAAAATTTTTCTTATTTTGGGGCAAAAAGGCAGAAATTCCCATTATTTTGGGGCAAAAAGGCAGAAATTCACCTTATTTTGGGCTAAAATTGCAGAAATTTCACATATTTCAGGGCAAAAAGTCAGAAATTTCCCTTAATTTGGGGCAAAAATGAAGAAATTTCCCTTTTTATGGCAAAAAGGTATGCATTCCCTTTATTTCGGGATAAAAGGCAGAAATTCCCCGTATTTTGGAGCAAAATTGCAGAAATTCTCCTAATTGTGGGGCAAAATTCCAGAAATTTTCCTTATTTTGGGGCAAAATTGCAGAAATTTCACTTATTTTGGGGCAAAATTGCAGAAATTTGACTTATTTCACGGAAAATAGGCAGAAATTTTCCTTATTTTGGGGCAAAAAGGCAGAAATTCTCCATATTTTGGTGCAAAAATCAGAAATTTCCCTTATTTTGAGGTAAAATGCTGAAATTCCCCTTATTATGGTGCAAAAGGCAGAAATTTCCCTTTTTTTGGGGCAAATTTGCAGAAATTTCACTTATTTCCGGGAAAAAAGGCAGAAATTTTTCTAATTTTGGGGCAAAAATGAAGAAATTCCTAGTATTTTGTGGCAAAAATGCAGAAATTCCTAATATTTTGTTTCAAAAATGCAGAAATTTCCCTTATTTTGAGATAAAAAGGTGGAAATTCCCCTTATTTGAGGGCAAAAAGGCAGAAATTTTTCTTATTTTGGGGCAAATTTGCAGAAATTTCACTTATTTCAGGGTTATACGTCAGAAATTTTCCTTATTTTGGAGCAAAAAAGAAAGAAATTCCCTTTGTTTTGGGGGGAAAAGACAGAAATTCCACTTATTTAGAGGCAAAAAGGCAAAAGTTCCCCTTATTTTGGAGCAAAAATGAAGAAATTTCCCTTTTTTATGGCAAAAAAAGTTATGCATTCTTCTTATTTTCAGACAAAAAAGCAGAAATTCCCCATATTTTGGGGCAAAAGGCAGAAATTTCCCTTATTTTAGGGCAAAATTGCAGAAATTTCACTTATTTCAGAGAAAAAAGGCAAAAATTTTTCTTATTTGGGGCTAAAAGGCAGAAATTCCCATTATTTTAGGACAGAAAGGCAGAAATTCACCTTATTTTGGGCTAAAATTGCAGAAATTTCACATATTTCAGGGCAAAAAGTCAGAAATTTCCCCTAATTTGGGGCAAAAATGAAGAAATTTTTTTTTTATGGCAAAAAGGTATGCATTCCCCTTATTTTGGGCAAAAAGGCAGAAATTCCCCGTATTTTGGAGCAAAATTGCAGAATTTCCTTTAATTGTGGGGCAAAATTCCAGAAATTTTCCTTATTTTGGGGCAAAATTGCAGAAATTTCACTTATTTTGGGGCAAAATTGCAGAAATTTCACTTATTTCAGGGAAAATAGGCAGAAATTTTTTTTATTTTGGGGCAAAAAGGCAGAAATTCTCCATATTTTGTGGCAAAAATGCAGAAATTCCCCTTATTTTGAGGTAAAATGCTGAAATTCCCCTTATTTTGGGGCAAAAGGCAGACATTTCCCTATTTTTGGGGCAAATTTGCAGAAATTTCACTACTTTCAGGGTTATACATCAGAAATTTTCCTTATTTTGGGGCAAAAAGACAGAAATTCTCTTTGTTTTGGGGGAAAAAAACTGAAATTCCACTTATTTAGAGGCAAAAAGGCAAAAGTTCCCCTTATTTTGGAGTAAAAATGAAGAAATTTCCCTTTTTTATGGCAAAAAGGTATGCATTTTTCTTATTTTCGGACAAAAATAAGAAATTCCCCATATTTTGGGGCAAAAGGCAGAGATTCCCATTATTTTGGAGCAAAATTGCAGAAATTTCCCTAATTGTGGGGCAAAAAACAGAAATTCCCCTTATTTTGTGGAAAAATTCCAGAAATTTCCCTTATTATGGGGAAAAATTGCAGAAATTTTCCTTATTTTAGGGCAAAATTGCAGAAATTTTACTTATTTTGGGGCAAAATTGCAGAAATTTCAATTATTTCAGGGAAAAAAGCAGAAATTTTAATTATTTTGGGGCAAAAAGGCAGAAATTCCTAATATTTTGTGCCATAATTCAGAAATTCCCCTTATTTTGAGGTAAAAAGCTGAAATTCCCCTTATTTGTGAGCAAAAAGGCAGAAATTTCCCTTATATTGGGGAAAAATTGCAGAAATTTCACTTATTTCAGGGTAATAAGTCAGAAATTTCCCTTAATTTGGGGCAAAAATGAAGAAATTTCTCTTTTTATGGCAAAACGGTATGCATTCCCCTTATTTCGGGCAAAAAGGCAGAAATTTCCCTTATTTTAGGGCAAAATTGCAGAAATTTCCCTTTTTTGGGAGCCAAAAAACAGAAATTCCCCTTATTTTGTGGCAAAATTCCAGAAATTTCCCTTATTATTGGGAAAAATTGCAGAAATTTCCCTTATGTAGGGCAAAATTGCAGAAATTTCACTTATTTCAGAGAAAAAAGGCAAAAATTTTTCTTATTTTGGGGCAAAAAAAGCAGAAATTCCCATTATTTTGGGGCAAAAAGGCAGAAATTCACCTTATTTTGGGCTAAAATTGCAGAAATTTCACATATTTCAGGGCAAAAAGTCAAAAATTTCCCTTAATTTGGGGCAAAAATGAAGAAATTTCTCTTTTTTATGGCACAAAGGTATGCATTCCCCTTATTTTGGGCAAAAAGGCAGAAATTCCCTGTATTTTGGAGCAAAATTGCAGAAATTCCCCTAATTGAGGGGCAAAATTCCAGAAATTTTCCTTATTTTAGCGCAAAATTGCAGAAATTTCACTTATTTTGGGGCAAAAAATCAGAAATTTCACTTATTTCAGGGAAAAAAGGCAGAAATTTTCCTTATTTTGGGGCAAAAAGGCAGAAATTTTCCATATTTTGGTGCAAAAATAGGAAATTTCCCTTATTTTGAGGTAAAATGCTGAAATTCCCCTTATTTTGGGGCAAAAGGCAGAAATTTCCCCTTTTTGGGGGCAAATTTGCAGAAATTTCACTTATTTCCGGGAAAAAAGGCAGAAATTTTCCTTATTTTGGGCCAAAAAGGCAGGAATTCCTAATATTTTGTGGCAAAAATGCAGAAATTCCTAATATTTTGTTGCAAAAATGCAGAAATTTCCCTTATTTTGAGATAAAAAGGCTGAAATTCCCCTTACTTGGGGGCAAAAAGGCAGAAATTTTTCTTATTTTGGGGCAAATTTGCAGAAATTTTACTTATTTCACGGTTATAAGTCAGAAATTTTCCTTATTTTGGGGCAAAAAAGACAGATATTGCCTTTGTTTTTGGGGAAAAGGACAGAATTTCCACTTATTTAGAGGCAAAAAGGCAAAAGTTCCCCTTATTTTGGAGCAAAAATTAAGAAATTACCCTTTTTTATGGCAAAAAGGTATGCATTCTTCTTATTTTCAGACAAAAAGACAGAAATTCCACTTATTTTGAGGCAAAAAAGCAGAAATTCCCCTTATTTTTGGGCAAAATTGCAGAAATTTCTTTAATTGTGGGGCAAACAAAAGAAATTCCCCTTATTTTGGGGCAAAATTGCAGAAATTTCCATTATTATGAGGAAAAATTGCAGAAATTTCTCTTATTTTACGGCAAAATTGCAGAAATTTCACTAATTGTGGCGCAAAAAGGCAGAAATTCTCCTTATTTCGGGGCAAAACTCAGAAATTCCACTTATTTTGGGGCAAAATTCCAGAAATTTCCCTTATTTTGGGGCAAAATTGCAGAAATTTTACTTATTTTGGGGCAAAATTGCAGAAATTTCACTTATTACAGGGAAAAAAGCAGAAATTTTCCTTATTTTGGGGCAAAAAGGCAGAAATTCCTAATATTTTGTGCCAAAATTCAGAAATTCCCCTTATTTTGAGGTAAAAAGGCTGAAATTCCCCTTATTTGGGGGCAAAAAGGCAGAAATTTTTCTTATATTGGGGCAAAATTGCAGAAATTTCACTTATTTCATGGTAATAAGTCAGAAATTTTCCTTATTTTGGGGCAAAAATGATAGAAATTCCCTTTGTTTTGGAGGAAAAAGACAGAAATTCCACTTATTTAGAGGCAAAAAAGCAGAAATTCCCCTTATTTTAGGAGAAAATTGCAGAAATTTCCCTTATTTGGGGGCAAAAAAACAGAAATTCCTCTTATTTTGGGGCAAAATTCCAGAAATTTCCCTTATTATGGGGAAAAATTGCAGAAATTTCCTTTAAATAGGGCAAAATTGCAGAAATTTTACTTATTTCAGAGAAAAAAGGCAAAATTTTTTTTTATTTTGGGGCAAAAAGGCAGAAATTCCCATTATTTTGGGGCAAAAAGGCAGAAATTCACCTTATTTTGGGCTAAAATTGCAGAAATTTCACATATTTCAGGGCAAAAAGGCAGAAATTTCCCTTAATTTGTGGCAAAAATGAAGAAATTTCCCTTTTTTATGGCAAAAAGGTATGCATTCCCTTTATTTTCGGGCAAAAAGGCAGAAATTCCCCGTATTTTGGAGCAAAATTGCAGAAATTCCCCTAATTGTGGGGCAAAAATGCAGAAATTCTCCTTATTTTTGAAAAAAACTCAGAAATTCCACTTATTTTGGGGCAAAATTGCAGAAATTTCCCTTATTTTGGGGCAAAATTGCCGAAATTTCACTTATTTTAAGGCAAAATTGCAGAAATTTCACTTATTTCAGAGAAAAAAGGCAGAAATTTTCCTTATTTTGGGGCAAAAAGGCAGAAATTCCCCTTATTTTGAGGGAAAATGCTGAAATTTTACTTATTTTGGGGCAAAAGGCAGAAATTTTCCTATTTTTGGGACAAATTTGCAGAAATTTCACTTATTTCATGGTAATAAGTCAGAAATTTTTTTTTATTTTGGGGCAAAAAAGACAGAAATTCTCTTTGTTTTGGGAAAAAAAAACAGAAATTCCTCTAATTTAGAGGCAAAAAGGCAAATGTTCCCCTTATTTTGGAGCAAAAATGAAGAAATTTCCCTTTTTTATGGCAAAAAGGTATGCATTTTTCTTATTTTCAGACAAAAAGGCAGAAATTCCCCATATTTTGGGGCAAAAGGCAGAAATTCTCCTTATTTTGGGGCAAAATTGCAGAAATTTCCCTAATTGTGGGGCAAAAAACAGAAATTCCCCTTATTTTGTGGCAAAATTGCAGAAATTTCCCTTATTATGGGGAAAAATTGCAGAAATTTCCCTTATTTTAGGGCAAAATTGCAGAAATTTCACTTATTTCAGAGAAAAAAGGCAAAAATTTTTCTTATTTTGGTGCAAAAAGCAGAAATTCCCATTATATTGGGGCTAAAAGGCAGAAATTCACCTTATTTTGGGCTAAAATTGCAGAAATTTCACATATTTCAGGGCAAAAGATCAGAAATTTCCCTCAAATTGGGGCAAAAATGAAGAAATTTCCTATTTTTATGGCAAAAAGGTATGCATTCCCCTTATTTTGGGCAAAAAGGCAGAAATTCCCCGTATTTTGGAGCAAAATGGCAGAAATTCCCCTAATTGTGGGGCAAAATTCGAGAAATTTTCTTTATTTTGGGGCAAAATTGCAGAAATTTCACTTATTTTGGGGCAAAATTGCAGAAATTTCACTTATTTCAGGAAAAAAAGGCATAAATTTTTTATTATTTTGGGGCAAAAGCAGAAATTCCTAATATTTTGTGGCAAAAATGCAGAAATTCCTAATATTTTGTTGCAAAAATGCAGATATTTCCATTATTTTGAAATAAAAAGGCTGAAATTCCCCTTATTTAGGGGCAAAAAGGCAGAAATTTTTCTTATTTTGGGGCAAAATTGCAGAAATTTCACCTATTTCAGGGTAATAAGTCAGAAATTTTCCTTATTTTGGGGCGAAAATGACAGAAATTCCCTTTGTTTTGTGGGAGAAAGACAGAAATTCCACTTATTTAGAGGCAAAAAAGCAGAAATTCTCCTTATTTTAGGGCAAAATTGCAGAAATTTCCCTTATTTGGGAGCAAAAAAACAGAAATTCCCCTTATTTTGTGGCAAAATTCTAGAAATTTCCCTTATTATGGGAAAAAATTGCAGAAATCCCTTATTTTAGGGCAAAATTGCAGAAATTTCACTTATTTCAGAGAAAAAAGGCAAAAATTTTTCTTATTTTGGGGCAAAAAGGCAGAAATTCCCATTATTTTGGGGCAAAAATGCAGAAATTCACCTTATTTTAGGCTAAAATTGCAGAAATTTAACATATTTCAGTGCAAAAATTCTGAAATTTCCCTTAATTTGGGGCAAAAATGAAGAAATTTCCCTTTTTTATGGCAAAAAGTATGCATTCCCTCTATTTTGGGCAAAAAGGCAGAAATTCCCCGTATTTTGGAGCAAAATTGCAGAAATTCCCCTAATTGTGGGGCAAAATTCCAGAAATTTTCCTTATTTTGGGGCAAAAGTGCAGAAATTTCACTTATTTTGGGGCAAAATTGCAGAAATTTCACTTATTTCAGGGAAAAAAGGCAGAAATTTTCCTTATTTTGGGGAAAAAGTCAGAAATTCTCCATATTTTGGTGCAAAAATCAGAAATTTCCCTTATTTTTGGGCAAAATTGCAGAAATTTCCCTAATTGTGGGACAAAAACAGAAATTCCCCTTATTTTGGGGCAAAATTGCAGAAATTTCCCTTATTATGAGGAAAAATTGCAGAAATTTCCCTTATTTTACGGCAAAATTGCAGAAATTTCACTAATTGTGGCGCAAAAATGCAGAAATTCTCCTTATTTTGGGGCAAAACTCAGAAATTCCACTTAATTTGGGGAAAAATTCCAGAAATTTCCCTTATTTTGGGGCAAAATTGAAGAAATTTTACTTATTTTGGGGCAAAATTTCAGAAATTTCACTTATTTTGCTGCAAAATTGCAGAAATTTCACTTATTTCAGGGAAAAAGGCAGACATTTTCCTTATTTTGGGGAAAAAGACAGAAATTCTCCATATTTTGGGGCAAAAATCAGAAATTTCCCTTATTTTGAGGTAAAATGCTGAAATTCCCCTTATTTTGGGGCAAAAGGCAGAAATTTCCCTTTTTTGGGGGCAAATTTGCAGAAATTTCACTTATTTCCAGGAAAAAAGGCAGAAATTTTCCTTATTTTGCGGCAAAAAGGCAGGAATTCCTAATATTTTGTGGCAAAAATGCAGAAATTCCTAATATTTTGTTGCAAAAATGCAGAAATTTCCCTTATTTTGAGATAAAAAGGCTGAAATTCCCTTTATGTAGGGCCAAAAAGGCAGAAATATTTCTTATTTTGGGGCAAATTTGTAGAAATTTCACTTATTTCAGGGTTATAAGTCAGAAATTTTCCTTATTTTGGGGCAAAAAAGACAGAAATTGCCTTTGTTTTGGGGGAAAAGGACAGAAATTCCCTTATTTAGAAGCAAAAAGGCAAAAGTTCCCCTTACTTTGGAGCAAAAATGAAGAAATTTCCCTTTTTTATGGCAAAAAGGTATGCATTCTTCTTATTTCCAGACAAAAAGGCAGAAATTCCCCATATTTTGGGGCACACGGCAGAAATTTCCCTTATTTTTGGGAAAAATTGCAGAAATTTCCCTAATTGGGGGGCAAAAAACAGAAATTCCCCTTATTTTGGGGCAAAATTGCAGAAATTCCCCTTATTATGAGGAAAAATTGCAGAAATTTCCCTTATTTTACGGCAAAATTGCAGAAATTTCACTAATTGTGGCGCAAAAAGGCAGAAATTCTCCTTATTTTGGGGCAAAACTCAGAAATTCCACTTATTTTGGGGCAAAATTCCAGAAATTTCCCTTATTTTGGGGCAAAATTGCAGAAATTTTACTTATTTTGGGGCAAAATTGCAGAAATTTCACTTATTTCAGGGAAAAAAGCAGAAATTTTCCTTATTTTGGGGCAAAAAGGCCGAAATTCCTAATATTTTGTGCCAAAATTCAGAAATTCCCCTTATTTTGAGGTAAAAAGGCTGAAATTCCCCTTATTTGGGTGCAAAAAGACAGAAATTTCCCTTATATTGGGGAAAAAGTGCAGAAATTTCACTTATTTCAGGGTAATAAGTCAGAAATTTTCCTTATTTTGGGGCAAAAATGACAGAAATTCCCTTTGTTTTGGGGGAAAAAGACAGAAATTCCACTTATTTAGAGGCAAAAAGCAAAAATTCCCCTTATTTTGGGGCAAAATTGCAGAAATTTCCCTTATTAGGGGGCAAAAAAACAGAAATTACTCTTATTTTGTGGCAAAATTCCAGAAATTTCCCTTATTATGGGGAAAAATTGCAGAAATTTCCCTTATTTTAGGGCAAAATTGCAGAAATTTCACTTATTTCAGAGAAAAAAGGCAAAAATTTTTCTTATTTTGGGGCAAAAAGGCAGAAATTCCCATTATTTTGGGGCAAAAAGGCAGAAATTCACCTTATTTTGGGCTAAAATTGCAGAAATTTCACATATTTCAGGGCAAAAAGTCAGAAATTTCCCTTAATTTGGGGCAAAAATGAAGAAATTTCCCTTTTTTATGGCAAAAAGGTATGCATTCCCTTTATTTCGGGATAAAAGGCAGAAATTCCCCGTATTTTGGAGCAAAATTGCAGAAATTCTCCTAATTGTGGGGCAAAATTCCAGAAATTTTCCTTATTTTGGGGCAAAATTGCAGAAATTTCACTTATTTTGGGGCAAAATTGCAGAAATTTGACTTATTTCAGGGAAAATAGGCAGAAATTTTCCTTATTTTGGGGCAAAAAGGCAGAAATTCTCCATATTTTGGTGCAAAAATCAGAAATTTCCCTTATTTTGAGGTAAAATGCTGAAATTCCCCTTATTATGGGGCAAAAGGCAGAAATTTCCCTTTTTTGGGGCAAATTTGCAGAAATTTCACTTATTTCCGGGAAAAAAGGCAGAAATTTTTCTAATTTTGGGGCAAATATGAAGAAATTCCTAGTATTTTGTGGCAAAAATGCAGAAATTCCTAATATTTTGTTGCAAAAATGCAGAAATTTCCCTTATTTTGAGATAAAAAGGCTGAAATTCCCCTTATTTGGGGGCAAAAAGGCAGAAATTTTTCTTATTTTGGGGCAAATTTGCAGAAATTTCACTTATTTCAGGGTTATACGTCAGAAATTTTCCTTATTTTGGAGCAAAAAAGAAAGAAATTCCCTTTGTTTTGGGGGGAAAAGACAGAAATTCCACTTATTTAGAGGCAAAAAGGCAAAAGTTCCCCTTATTTTGGAGCAAAAATGAAGAAATTTCCCTTTTTTATGGCAAAAAAGTTATGCATTCTTCTTATTTTCAGACAAAAAAGCAGAAATTCCCCATATTTTGGGGCAAAAGGCAGAAATTTCCCTTATTTTAGGGCAAAATTGCAGAAATTTCACTTATTTCAGAGAAAAAAGGCAAAAATTTTTCTTATTTGGGGCTAAAAGGCAGAAATTCCCATTATTTTGGGACAAAAAGGCAGAAATTCACCTTATTTTGGGCTAAAATTGCAGAAATTTCACATATTTCAGGGCAAAAAGTCAGAAATTTCCCCTAATTTGGGGCAAAAATGAAGAAATTTTCCTTTTTTATGGCAAAAAGGTATGCATTCCCCTTATTTTGGGCAAAAAGGCAGAAATTCCCCGTATTTTGGAGCAAAATTGCAGAATTTCCCCTAATTGTGGGGCAAAATTCCAGAAATTTTCCTTATTTTGGGGCAAAATTGCAGAAATTTCACATATTTTGGGGCAAAATTGCAGAAATTTCACTTATTTCAGGGAAAATAGGCAGAAATTTTCCTTATTTTGGGGCAAAAAGGCAGAAATTCTCCATATTTTGTTGCAAAAATTAAAAATTTCCCTTATTTTGAGGTAAAATGCTGAAATTCCCTTTATTTTGGGGCAAGACGCAGAAATTTCCCTTTTTTGGGGCAAATTTGCAGAAATTTCACTTATTTCCGAAAAAAAAAAGGCAGAAATTTTCCTTATTTTGGGGCAAAAAGGCAGAAATTCCTAATATTTTGTGGCAAAAATGCAGAAATTCCTAATATTTTGTTGCAAAAATGCAGAAATTTCCCTTATTTTGAGATAAAAAGGCTGAAATTCCCCTTATTTGGGGGCAAAAAGGCAGAAATTTTTCTTATTTTGGGGCAAATTTGCAGAAATTTCACTTATTTCAGGGTTATAAGTCAGAAATTTTCCTTATTTTGGGGCAAAAAAGACAGAAATTCCCTTTGTTTTGGGGGAAAAAGACAGAAATTCCACTTATTTAGAGGCTAAATGGCAAAAGTTCCCCTTATTTTGGAGCAAAAATGAAGAAATTTCCCTTTTTTATGGCAAAAAGGTATGCATTCTTTTTATTTTCAGACAAAAAGGCAGAAATTACCCATATTTTCGGGCAAACGGCAGAAATTTCCCTTATTTTTGGGCAAAATTGCAGAAATTTCCCTAATTGTGGATCAAAAAACAGAAATTCCCCTTATTTTGGGGCAAAATTGCAGAAATTTCCCTTATTATGAGGAAAAATTGCAAAAATTTCCCTTATTTTACGGCAAAATTGCAGAAATTTCACTAATTGTGGAGCAAAAAGGCAGAAATTCTCCTTATTTTGGGGCAAAACTCAGAAATTCCACTTACTTTGGGGCAAAATTTAAGATATTGCCCTTATTTGGTCGCAAAATTGTAGAAATTTTACTTATTTTGGGGCAAAATTGCAGAAATTTCACTTATTTCAGGAAAAAAAGCAGAAATTTTCCTTATTTTGGGGCAAAAAGGCAGAAATTCCTAATATTTTGTGCCAAAATTCAGAAATTCCCCTTATTTTGAGGTAAAAAGGCTGAAATTCCCCTTATTTGGGGGCAAAAAGACAGAAATTTCCCTTATATTGGAAAAAAAGTGCAGAAATTTCACTTATTTCAGGGTAATAAGTCAGAAATTTTCCTTATTTTGGGGCAAAAATGAGAGAAATTCCCTTTGTTTTGGGGGAAAAAGACAGAAATTCCACTTATTTAGAGGCAAAAAGCAAAAATTCCCCTTATTTTGGGGCAAAATTGCAGAAATTTCCCTTATTAGGGGGCAAAAAAACAGAAATTACTCTTATTTTGTGGCAAAATTCCAGAAATTTCCCTTATTATGGGGAAAAATTGCAGAAATTTCCCTTATTTTAGGGCAAAATTGCAGAAATTTCACTTATTTCAGAGAAAAAAGGCAAAAATTTTTCTTATTTTGGGGCAAAAAGGCAGAAATTCCCATTATTTTGGGGCAAAAAGGCAGAAATTCACCTTATTTTGGGCTAAAATTGCAGAAATTTCACATATTTCAGGGCAAAAAGTCATAAATTTCCCTTAATTTGGGGCAAAAATGAAGAAATTTCCCTTTTTTATGGCAAAAAGGTATGCATTCCCTTTATTTCGGGATAAAAGGCAGAAATTCCCCGTATTTTGGAGCAAAATTGCAGAAATTCTCCTAATTGTGGGGCAAAATTCCAGAAATTTTCCTTATTTTGGGGCAAAATTGCAGAAATTTCACTTATTTTGGGGCAAAATTGCAGAAATTTGACTTATTTCAGGGAAAATAGGCAGAAATTTTCCTTATTTTGGGGCAAAAAGGCAGAAATTCTCCATATTTTGGTGCAAAAATCAGAAATTTCCCTTATTTTGAGGTAAAATGCTGAAATTCCCCTTATTATGGGGCAAAAGGCAGAAATTTCCCTTTTTTTGGGGCAAATTTGCAGAAATTTCACTTATTTCCGGGAAAAAAAGGCAGAAATTTTTCTAATTTTGGGGCAAATATGAAGAAATTCCTAGTATTTTGTGGCAAAAATGCAGAAATTCCTAATATTTTGTTGCAAAAATGCAGAAATTTCCCTTATTTTGAGATAAAAAGGCTGAAATTCCCCTTATTTGGGGGCAAAAAGGCAGAAATTTTTCTTATTTTGGGGCAAATTTGCAGAAATTTCACTTATTTCAGGGTTATACGTCAGAAATTTTCCTTATTTTGGAGCAAAAAAGAAAGAAATTCCCTTTGTTTTGGGGGGAAAAGACAGAAATTCCACTTATTTAGAGGCAAAAAGGCAAAAGTTCCCCTTATTTTGGAGCAAAAATGAAGAAATTTCCCTTTTTTATGGCAAAAAAGTTATGCATTCTTCTTATTTTCAGACAAAAAAGCAGAAATTCCCCATATTTTGGGGCAAAAGGCAGAAATTTCCCTTATTTTAGGGCAAAATTGCAGAAATTTCACTTATTTCAGAGAAAAAAGGCAAAAATTTTTCTTATTTGGGGCTAAAAGGCAGAAATTCCCATTATTTTGGGACAAAAAGGCAGAAATTCACCTTATTTTGGGCTAAAATTGCAGAAATTTCACATATTTCAGGGCAAAAAGTCAGAAATTTCCCCTAATTTGGGGCAAAAATGAAGAAATTTTCCTTTTTTATGGCAAAAAGGTATGCATTCCCCTTATTTTGGGCAAAAAGGCAGAAATTCCCCGTATTTTGGAGCAAAATTGCAGAATTTCCCCTAATTGTGGGGCAAAATTCCAGAAATTTTCCTTATTTTGGGGCAAAATTGCAGAAATTTCACTTATTTTGGGGCAAAATTGCAGAAATTTCACTTATTTCAGGGAAAATAGGCAGAAATTTTCCTTATTTTGGGGCAAAAAGGCAGAAATTCTCCATATTTTGTTGCAAAAATTAAAAATTTCCCTTATTTTGAGGTAAAATGCTGAAATTCCCTTTATTTTGGGGCAAAAGGCAGAAATTTCCCTTTTTTGGGGCAAATTTGCAGAAATTTCACTTATTTCCGAAAAAAAAGGCAGAAATTTTCCTTATTTTGGGGCAAAAAGGCAGAAATTCCTAATATTTTGTTGCAAAAATGCAGAAATTCCTAATATTTTGTTGCAAAAATGCAGAAATTTCCCTTATTTTGAGATAAAAAGGCTGAAATTCCACTTATTTAGGGGCAAAAAGGCAGAAATTTTTCTTATTTTAGGGCAAATTTGCAGAAATTTCACTTATTTCAGGGTTATAAGTCAGAAATTTTCCTTATTTTGGGGCAAAAAAGACAGAAATTCCCTTTGTTTTGGGGGAAAAAGACAGAAATTCCACTTATTTAGAGGCAAAATGGCAAAAGTTCCCCTTATTTTGGAGCAAAAATGAAGAAATTTCCATTTTTTATGGCAAAAAGGTATGCATTCTTTTTATTTTCAGACAAAAAGGCAGAAATTACCCATATTTTGGGGCAAACGGCAGAAATTTCCCTTATTTTTGGGCAAAATTGCAGAAATTTCCCTAATTGTGGATCAAAAAACAGAAATTCCCCTTATTTTGGGGCAAAATTGCAGAAATTTCCCTTATTATGAGGAAAAATTGCAGAAATTTCCCTTATTTTACGGCAAAATTGCAGAAATTTCACTAATTGTGGAGCAAAAAGGCAGAAATTCTCCTTATTTTGGGGCAAAACTCAGAAATTCCACTTACTTTGGGGCAAAATTTCAGATATTTCCCTTATTTGGGGGCAAAATTGCAGAAATTTTACTTATTTTGGGGCAAAATTGCAGAAATTTCACTTATTTCAGGGAAAAAATGCAGAAATTGTCCTTATTTTGGGGCAAAAATGCAGAAATTCCTAATATTTTGTGCCAAAATTCAGAAATTCCCCTTATTTTGAGGTAAAAAGGCTGAAATTCACCTTATTTGGGGGCAAAAATGCAAAAATTTCCCTTATATTGGGGCAAAATTGCAGAAATTTCACTTATTTCAGGGTAATAAGTCAGAAATTTTCCTTATTTTGGGGCAAAAATGATAGAAATTCCCTTTGTTTTGGGGGAAAAAGACAGAAATTCCACTTATTTAGAGGCAAAAAAGCAGAAATTCCCCTTAATTTAGGGCAAAATTGCAGAAATTTCCCTTATTTAGGGGCAAAAAACCAGAAATTCCCCTTATTTTAAGGCAAAATTCCAGAAATTTCCTATATTATAAGGAAAAATTGCAGAAATTTCCCTTATTTTAGGGCAAAATTGCAGAAATTTCACTTATTTCAGAGAAAAAAGGCAAAAATTTTTCTTATTTTGGGGCAAAAAGTCAGAAATTCCCATTATTTTCGGGCAAAAAAGCAGAAATTCACCTTATTTTGGGCTAAAATTGCAGAAATTTCACATATTTCAGGACAAAAATGCAGAAATTTCCCTTAATTTGGGGCAAAAATGAAGAAATTTCCCTTTTTTATGGCAAAAAGGTATGCATTCCCCTTATTTCGGGCAAAAAGGCAGAAATTCCCCGTATTTTGGAGCAAAATTGCAGAAATTCCCCTAATTGTGGGGCAAAAAGGCAGAAATTCTCTTTATTTTGGGGAAAAACTAAGAAATTCCACTTATTTTGGGGCAAAATTGCAGAAATTTCACTTTTTTCAGGAAAAAAGGCAGAAATTTTCCTTATTTTGGGGCAAAAAGGCAGAAATTCTCCATATTTAGGTGCAAAAATCAGAAATTTTTCTTATTTTGAGGTAAAATGCTGAAATTCCCCTTATTTTGGGGCAAAAGGCAGAAATTTCCCTTTTTTGGGGCAAATTTGCAGAAATTTCACTTATTTCCGGGAAAAAAGGCAGAAATTTTCCTTATTTTGTGACAAAAAGGCAGAAATTCCTAATATTTTGTGGCAAAAATGCAGAAATTCCTAATATTTTGTTGCAAAAATGCAGAAATTTCCCTTATTTTGAGATAAAAAGGCTGAAATTCCCCTTATTTGGGGGCAAAAAGGCAGAAATTTTTCTTATTTTGGGGCAAATTTGCAGAAATTTCACTTATTTCAGGGTTATACGTCAGAAATTTTCCTTATTTTGGAGCAAAAAAGACAGAAATTCCCTTTGTTTTGGGGGAAAAGGACAGAAATTCCACTTATTTAGAGGCAAGAAGGCAAAAGTTCCCCTTATTTTAGAGCAAAAATGAAGAAATTTCCCTTTTTTTATGGCAAAAAGGTATGCATTCTTCTTATTTTCAGACAAAAAGGCAGAAATTCCCCATATTTTGGGGCAAAAGGCAGAAATTTCCCTTATTTTAGGGCAAAATTGCAGAAATTTCACTTATTTCAGAGAAAAAAGGCAAAATTTTTTCTTATTTTGGGGCAAAAAGGCAGAAATTCCCATTATTTTGGGAAAAAAGGCAGAAATTCACCTTATTTTGGGCTAAAATTGCAGAAATTTCACATATTTCAGGGCAAAAGTCAGAAATTTCCCCTAATTTGGGGCAAAAATGAAGAAATTTCCCTTTTTTATGGCAAAAAGGTATGCATTCCCCTTATTTTGGCAAAAAGGCAGAAATTCCCCGTATTTTGGAGCAAAATTGCAGAATTTCCCCTAATTGTGGGGCAAAATTCCAGAAATTTTCCTTATTTTGGGGCAAAATTGCCGAAATTTCACTTATTTTGGGGCAAAATTGCAGAAATTTCACTTATTTCAGGGAAAATAGGCAGAAATTTTTATTATTTTGGGGCAAAAAGGCAGAAATTCTCCATATTTTGTTGCAAAAATCAGAAATTTCCCTTATTTTGAGGTAAAATGCTGAAATTCCCCTTTTTTTGGGGCAAAAGGCAGAAATTTCCCTTTTTTGGGGCAAATTTGCAGAAATTTCACTTATTTCCGAAAAAAAAGGCAGAAATTTTTCTTATTTTGCTGCAAAAAGGCAGAAATTCCTAATATTTTGTTGCAAAAATGCAGAAATGTCCTTTATTTTGAAATAAAAAGGCTGAAATTCTCCTTATTTGGGGGCAAAAATGCAGAAATTTTTTTATTTTGTGGCAAATTTGCAGAAAGTTCACTTATTTCAGGGTTATAAGTCAGAAATTTTCCTTATTTTGGGGCAAAAAAGACAGAAATTCCCTTTGTTTTGGGGGAAAAAGACAGAAATTTCACTTATTTAGAGGCAAAAAGGCAAAAGTTCCCCTTATTTTAAAGCAAAAATGAAGAAATTTCTCTTTTTTATGCCAAAAAGTTATGCATTCTTCTTATTTTCAGACAAAAAGGCAGAAATTCCCCAAATTTGGGGCAAAAGGCAGAAATTTCCCTTATTTTTTGGCAAAATTGCAGAAATTTCCCTAATTGTGGGGCAAAAAACAGAAATTCCCCTTATTTTGGGGCAAAATTGCAGAAATTTCTCTTATTATGAGGAAAAATTGCAGAAATTTCCCTTATTTTACGGCAAAATTGCAGAAATTTCACTAATTGTGGCGCAAAAAGGCAGAAATTCTCTTTATTTCGGGACAAAACTCAGAAATTCCACTTATTTTGGGGCAAAATTCCAGAAATTTCCCTTATTTTGGGGCAAAATTGCAGAAATTTTACTTATTTTGGGGCAAAATTGCAGAAAATTCACTTATTGCAGAAAAAAAAGCAGAAATTTTTTTTATTTTGGGGCAAAAAAACAGAAATTCCTAATATTTTGTGCCAAAATTCAGAAATTCCCATTATTTTGAGGTAAAAAGACTGAAATTCCCCTTATTTGGGGGCAAAAAGGCAGAAATTTCCCTCATATTCGGGCAAAATTGCAGAAATTTCACTTATTTCAGGGTAATAGTCAGAAATTTTCCTTATTTTGGGGCAAAAATGACAGAAATTCCCTTTGTTTTGGGGGAAAAAGACAGAAATTCCACTTATTTAGAGGCAAAAAAGCAAAAATTCCCCTTATTTTAGGGCAAAATTGCAGAAATTTCCCTTATTTGGGGGCAAAAAAACAGAAATTCCCTTTATTTTGTGGCAAAATTCCAAAAATTTCCCTTATTATGGGGAAAAATTGCAGAAATTTCCCTTATTTTAGGGCAAAATGGCAGAAATTTCACTTATTTCAGAGAAAAAAGGCAAAAATTTTTCTTATTTTGGGACAAAGGCAGAAATTTCCTTATTTTGGGGGCAAATTTGCAGAAATTTCACTTATTTCATGGTAATAAGTCAGAAATTTTCCTTATTTTGGGGCCAAAAAACAGAAATTCTCTTTGTTTTGGGGGAAAAAAACAGAAATTCCAGTTATTTAGAGGCAAAAAGGCAAAAGTTCCCCTTATTTTGGAGCAAAAAAGAAGAAATTTCCCTTTTTTATGGCAAAAAGGTATGCATTTTTCTTATTTTCGGACGAAAAGGCAGAAATTCCCCATATTTTGGAGCAAAAGGCAGAAATTCCCCTTATTTTTGGGCAAAATTGCAGAAATTTCCCGAATTGTGGGGCAAAAAACAGAAATTCCCCTTATTTTGTGGCAAAATTCCAGAAATTTCCCTTATTATGGGGAAAAATTGCAGAAATTTCCCTTATTTTAGGGCAAAATTGCAGAAATTTCACTTATTTCAGAGAAAAAAGGCAAAAATTTTTCTTATTTTGGGGCAAAAAGGCAGAAATTCCCATTATTTTGGGGCAAAAAGGCAGAAATTCACCTTATTTTGGGCTAAAATTGCAGAAATTTCACATATTTCAGGGCAAAAAGTCAGAAATTTCCCTTAATTTGGGGCAAAAATGAAGAAATTTCCCTTTTTTATTGCAAAAAGTTATGCATTCCCCTTATTTCGGGCAAAAAGGCAGAAATTCCCCGTATTTTGGAGCAAAATTGCAGAAATTCCCCTAATTGTGGGGCAAAAAGGCAGAAATTCTCCTTATTTTGGGGCCAAACTCAGAAATTCCACTTATTCTGGGGCAAAATTCCAGAAATTTCCCTTATTTTGGGGCAAAATTGTAGAAATTTTACTTATTTTGGGGCAAAAAAGAAAGAAATTCCCTTTGTTTTGGGGGGAAAAGACAGAAATTCCACTTATTTAGAGGCAAAAAGGCAAAAGTTCCCCTTATTTTGGAGCAAAAATGAAGACATTTCCCTTTTTTATGGCAAAAAAGTTATGCATTCTTCTTATTTTCAGACAAAAAAGCAAAAATTCCCCATATTTTGGGGCAAAAGGCAGAAATTTCCCTTATTTTAGGGCAAAATTGCAGAAATTTCACTTATTTCAGAGAAAAAAGGCAAAAATTTTTCTTATTTGGGGCTAAAAGGCAGAAATTCCCATTATTTTGGGACAAAAAGGCAGAAATTCACCTTATTTTGGGCTAAAATTACAGAAATTTCACATATTTCAGGGCAAAAAGTCAGAAATTTCCCCTAATTTGGGGCAAAAATGAAGAAATTTTCCTTTTTTATGTACAAAGGTATGCATTCCCCTTTTTTTGGGCAAAAAGGCAGAAATTCCCCGTATTTTGGAGCAAAATTGCAGAATTTCCCCTAATTGTGGGGCAAAATTCCAGAAATTTTCCTTATTTTGGGGCAAAATTGCCGAAATTTCACTTATTTTGGGGCAAAATTGCAGAAATTTCACTTATTTCAGGGAAAATAGGCAGAAATTTTCCTTATTTTGGGGCAAAAAGGCAGAAATTCTCCATATTTTGTTGCAAAAATTAAAAATTTCCCTTAATTTGAGGTAAAATGCTGAAATTCCCTTTATTTTGGGGCAAAAGGCAGAAATTTCCCTTTTTTGGGGCAAATTTGCAGATATTTCACTTATTTCCGAAAAAAAAGGCAGAAATTTTCCTTATTTTGGGGCAAAAAGGCAGAAATTCCTAATATTTTGTGGCAAAAATGCAGAAATTCCTAATATTTTGTTGCAAAAATGCAGAAATTTCCCTTATTTTGAAATAAAAAGGCTGAAATTCCCCTTATTTGGAGGCAAAAATGCAGAAATTTTTCTTATTTTGCGGCAAATTTGCAGAAATTTCACTTATTTCAAGGTTATAGGTCAGAAATTTTCCTTATTTTTGGGCAAAAAAGACTGAAATTCCCTTTGTTTTGGGGGAAAAGGACAGAAATTCCACTTATTTAGAGGCAAAAAGGCAATAGTTCCCCTTATTTTGGAGCAAAAATGAAGAAATTTCCCTTTTTTATGGCAAAAAGGTATGCATTCTTCTTATTTTTAGACAAAAATGCAGAAATTCCCCATATTTTGGGGCAAAAGGAAGAAATTTCCCTTTTTTTGGACAAAATTGCAGAAATTTCCCTAATTGTGGGGCAAAAAACGGAAATTCCCCTTATTTTGGGGCAAAATTGCAGAAATTTCCCTTATTATGAGGAAAAATTGCAGAAATTTCCCTTATTTTACGGCAAAATTGTAGAAATTTCACTAATTGTGGCGCAAAAAGGCAGAAATTCTCCTTATTTTGGGGCAAAACTCAGAAATTCCACTTAATTTGGGGAAAAATTCCAGAAATTGCCCTTATTTTGGGGCAAAATTGCAGAAATTTTACTTATTTCGGGGCAAAATTGCAGAAATTTCACTTATTTCAGGGAAAAAATCAGAAATTTTCTTTATTTTGGGGAAAAAGGCAGAAATTCCTAATATTTTGTTCCAAAATTCAGAAATTTCCCTTATTTTGAGGTAAAAAGGCTGAAATTCCCCTTATTTGGCTGCAAAAAGGCAGAAATTTTCCTTATATTGGGGCAAAATTGCAGAAATTTCACTTATTTCAGGGTAATAAGTCAGAAATTTTTTTTTATTTTGGGGCAAAAATCACAGAAATTCCCTTTGTTTTGGGGGAAAAAGACAGAAATTCCACTTATTTAGAGCCAAAAAAGCAGAAATTCCCCTTATTTTAGGGCACAATTGCAGAAATTTCCCTTATTTGGGGGCAAAAAAACAGAAATTCCCCTTATTTTGTGGCAAAATTCTAGAAATTTCCCTTATTATGGGGAAAAATTGCAGAAATTTCCCTTATTTTAGGGCAAAATTGCAGAAACTTCACTTATTTCGGAGAAAAAAGGCAAAATTTTTTCTTATTTTGGGGCAAAAAGGCAGAAATTCCCATTATTTTGGGGCAAAAAGGCAGAAATTCACCTTATTTTGGGCTAAAATTGCAGAAACTTCACATATTTCATGGCAAAAAGTCAGAAATTTCCCTTAATTTGGGGCAAAAATGAAGAAATTTCCCTTTTTTATGGCAAAAAGTTATGCATTCCCTTTATTTCGGGATAAAAGGCAGAAATTCCCCATATTTTGGAGCAAAATTGCAGAAATTCCCATAATTGTGGGGCAAAATTCCAGAAATTTTCCTTATTTTGGGGCAAAATTTCAGAAATTCCACTTATTTTGGGGCAAAATTGCAGAAATTTCACTTTTTTTAGGGAAAAAAAGCAGAAATTTTCCTTATTTTGGGGCAAAAAGGCAGAAATTCTCCATATTTAGGTGCAAAAATCAGAAATTTTTCTTATTTTGAGGTAAAATGCTGAAATTCCCCTTATTTTGGGGCAAAAGGCAGAAATTTCCCTTTTTTGGGGCAAATTTGCAGAAATTTAACTTATTTCTGAGAAAAAAGGCAGAAATTTTCCTTATTTTGTGGCAAAAAGGCAGAAATTCCTAATATTTTGTGGCAAAAATGCAGAAATTCCTAATATTTTGTATCAAAAATGCAGAAATTTCCCTTATTTTGAGATAAAAAGGCTGAAATTCCCCTTATTTGGGGGCAAAAAGGCAGAAATTTTTCTTATTTTGGGGCAAATTTGCAGAAATTTCACTTATTTCAGGGTTATACGTCAGAAATTTTCCTTATTTTGGAGCAAAATAGACAGAAATTGCCTTTGTTTTGGGGGAAAAGGACAGAAATTCCACTTATTTAGAGGCAAGAAGGCAAAAGTTCCCCTTATTTTAGAGCAAAAATGAAGAAATTTCCCTTTTTTATGGCAAAAATGTATGCATTCTTCTTATTTTCAGACAAAATGGCAGAAATTCCCCATATTTTGGGGCAAAAGGCAGAAATTTCCCTTATTTTAGGACAAAATTGCAGAAATTTCACTTATTTCAGAGAAAAAAGGCAAAAATTTTTCTTATTTTGGGGCAAAAAGGCAGAAATTCCCATTATTTTGGGAAAAAAGGCAGAAACTCACCTTATTTTGGGCTAAAATTGCAGAAATTTCACATATTTCAGGGCAAAAGTAAGAAATTTCCCCTAATTTGGGGCAAAAATGAAGAAATTTCCCTTTTTTATGGCAAAAAGTTATGCATTCCCCTTATTTTGGCAAAAAGGCAGAAATTCCCCGTATTTTGGAGCAAAATTGCAGAATTTCCCCTAATTGTGGGGCAAAATTCCAGAAATTTTTCTTATTTTGGGGCAAAATTGCCGAAATTTCACTTATTTTGGGGCAAAATTGCAGAAATTTCACTTATTTCAGGGAAAATAGGCAGAAATTTTTTTTATTTTTGGGCAAAAAGGCAGAAATTCTCCATATTTTGTTGCAAAAATCAGAAATTTTCCTTATTTTGAGGTAAAATGCTGAAATTCCCCTTTTTTGGGGCAAAAGGCAGAAATTTCCCTTTTTTGGGGCAAATTTGCAGAAATTTCACTTATTTCCGAAAAAAAAGGCAGAAATTTTTCTTATTTTGCTGCAAAAAGGCAGAAATTCCTAATATTTTGTTGCAAAAATGCAGAAATTTTCCTTATTTTGAAATAAAAAGGCTGAAATTCCCCTTATACGGGGGCAAAAATGCAGAAATTTTTCTTATTTTTTGGCAAATTTGCAGAAATTTCACTTATTTCAGGGTTATAAGTCAGAAATTTTCCTTATTTTGGGGCAAAAAAGACAGAAATTCCCTTTGTTTTGGAGGAAAAAGACAGAAATTTCACTTATTTAGAGGCAAAAAGGCAAAAGTTCCCTTATTTTAAAGCAAAAATGAAGAAATTTCTCTTTTTTATGGCAAAAAGTTATGCATTCTTCTTATTTTCAGACAAAAAGGCAGAAATTCCCCATATTTTGGGGCAAAAGGCAGAAATTTCCCTTATTTTTTGGCAAAATTGCAGAAATTTCCCTAATTGTGGGGCAAAAAACAGAAATTCCCCTTATTTTGGGGCAAAATTGCAGAAATTTCCCTTATTATGAGGAAAAATTGCAGAAATTTCCCTTATTTTACGGCAAAATTGCAGAAATTTCACTAATTGTGGCGCAAAAAGGCAGAAATTCTCCTTATTTCGGGGCAAAACTCAGAAATTCCACTTATTTTGGGGCAAAATTACAGAAATTTCCCTTATTTTGGGGCAAAATTGCAGAAATTTTACTTATTTTGGGGCAAAATTGCAGAAAATTCACTTATTTCAGGGAAAAAAGCAGAAATTTTTTTAATTTTGGGGCAAAAAAACAGAAATTCCTAATATTTTGTGCCAAAATTCAGAAATTCCCCTTATTTTGAGGTAAAAAGACTGAAATTCCCCTTATTTGGGGGCAAAAAGGCAGAAATTTCCCTTATATTGGGGCAAAATTGCAGAAATTTCACTTATTTCAGGGTAATAGTCAGAAATTTTCCTTATTTTGGGGCAAAAATGACAGAAATTCCCTTTGTTTTGGGGGAAAAAGACAGAAATTCCACTTATTTAGAGGCAAAATGCAGAAATTCCCTTTATTTTAGAACAAAATTGCAGAAATTTTCCTTATTTGGGGGCAAAAAAACAGAAATTCCCCTTATTTTGTGGCAAAATTCCAGAAATTTCCCTTATTATGGGGAAAAATTGCAGAAATTTCCCTTATTTTAGGGCAAAATGGCAGAAATTTCACTTATTTCAGAGAAAAAAGGCAAAAATTTTTCTTATTTTGGGGCAAAGGCAGAAATTTCCCTATTTTGGGGGCAAATTTGCAGAAATTTCACTTATTTCATGGTAATAAGTCAGAAATTTTCCTTATTTTGTGGCCAAAAAACAGAAATTCTCTTTGTTTTGGGGGAAAAAACAGAAATTCCAGTTATTTAGAGGCAAAAAGGCAAAAGTTCCCCTTATTTTGGAGCAAAAAAGAAGAAATTTCTTTTTTTTATAGCAAATAGATATGCATTTTTCTTATTTTCGGACGAAAAGGCAGAAATTCCCCATATTTTGGAGCAAAAGGCAGAAATTCCCCTTATTTTGGGGCAAAATTGCAGAAATTTCCCTAATTGTGGGGCAAAAAACAGAAATTCTTTTTATTTTGAAGCAAAATTGCAGAAATTTCCCTTATTATGGGGAAAAATTGTGGAAATTTCTCTTATTTTAGGGCAAAATTGCAGAAATTTCACTAATTGTGGGGCAAAAAAGGCAGAAATTCTCCTTATTTTGGAACAAAACTCAGAAATTCCACTTATTTTGGTGCAAAATTCCAGAAATTTCCCTTATTTTGTGGCAAAATTGTAGAAATTTTACTTATTTTGTGGCAAAATTGCAGAAATTTCACTTATTTCAGGGAAAAAAGACAGAAATTTGTTTTATTTTGGGGCAAAAAGGCAGAAATTCCTAATATTTTGTGCCAAAATTAAGAAATTCCCCTTATTTTAGGTAAAAAGGCTGAAATTCCCCTTATTTGGGGGCAAAAACGCAGAAATTTCCCTTATATTGGGACAAAATTGCAGAAATTTCACTTATTTCAGGGTAATAAGTCAGAAATTTTCCTTATTTTGGGGTAAAAATGACAGAAATTCCCTTTGTTTTGTGGAAAAAGACAGAAATTCCACTTATTTAGAGGCAAAAAAGCAGAAATTCCCCTTATTTTAGGGCAAAATTGCAGAAATTTCTTTTATTTGGGGGCAAAAAAACAGAAATTCCCCTTATTTTGTGGCAAAATTCCAGAAATTTCCCTTATTATGGGGAAAAATTGCAGAAATTCCCCTTATGTTTGGGCAAAATTGCAGAAATTTCCCGAATTGTGGGGCAAAAAACAGAAATTCCCCTTATTTTGTGGCAAAATTCCAGAAATTTCCCTTATTATGGGGAAAAATTGCAGAAATTTCCCTTATTTTAGGGCAAAATTGCAGAAATTTCACTTATTTCAGAGGAAAAAGGCAAAAATTTTTCTTATTTTGGGGCAAAAAGGCAGAAATTCCCATTATTTTGGGCAAAAAGGCAGAAATTCACCTTATTTTGGGCTAAAATTGCAGAAATTTCACATATTTCAGGGCAAATAGTCAGAAATTTCCCTTTATTTGGGGCAAAAATGAAGAAATTTCCCTTTTTTATGGCAAAAAGTTATGCATTTTCCTTGTTTCGGGCAAAAAGGCAGAAATTCCCCGTATTTTGGAGCAAAATTGCAGAAATTCCCCTAATTGTGGGGCAAAAAGGCAGAAATTCTCTTTATTTTGGGGAAAAACTAAGAAATTCCACTTATTTTGGGGCAAAATTGCAGAAATTTCACTTTTTTCAGGGAAAAAAGGCAAAAATTTTCCTTATTTTGGGGCAAAAAAACAGAAATTCTCCATATTTAGGTGCAAAAATCAGAAATTTTTCTTATTTTGAGGTAAAATGCTGAAATTCCCCTTGTTTTGGGGCAAAAGGCAGAAATTTCCCTTTTTTGGGGAAAATTTGCAGAAATTTCACTTATTTCCGGGAAAAAAGGCAGAAATTTTCCTTATTTTGTGGCAAAAAGTCAGAAATTCCTAATATTTTGTTGCAAAAATGCAGAAATTTCCCTTATTTTGAAATAAAAAGGCTGAAATTCCCCTTATTTGGGGGCAAAAATGCAGAAATTTTTTTATTTTGTGGCAAATTTGCAGAAATTTACTTATTTCAGGGTTATAAGTCAGAAATTTTCCTTATTTTGGGGCAAAAAAGACAGAAATTTCCTTTGTTTTGGGGGAAAAAGACAGAAATTTCACTTATTTAGAGGCAAAAAGGCAAAAGTTCCCCTTATTTTAAAGCAAAAATGAAGAAATTTCTCTTTTTTATGGCAAAAAGGTATGCATTGTTCTTATTTTAAGAGAAAAAGGCAGAAATTCCCCATATTTTGGGGCAAAAGGCAGAAATTTCCCTTATTTTTTGGCAAAATTGCAGAAATTTCCCTAATTGTGGGGCAAAAAACAGAAATTCCCCTTATTTTGGGGCAAAATTGCAGAAATTTCTCTTATTATGAGGAAAAATTGCAGAAATTTCCCTTATTTTACGGCAAAATTGCAGAAATTTCACTAATTGTGGCGCAAAAAGGCAGAAATTCTCCTTATTTCGGGACAAAACTCAGAAATTCCACTTATTTTGGGGCAAAATTCCAGAAATTTCCCTTATTTTGGGGCAAAATTGCAGAAATTTTACTTATTTTGGGGCAAAATTGCAGAAAATTCACGTATTTCAGGGAAAAAAGCAGAAATTTTTTTTATTTTGGGGCAAAAAAACAGAAATTCCTAATATTTTGTGCCAAAATTAAGAAATTCCCCTTATTTTGAAGTAAAAAGACTGAAACTCCCCTTATTTGGGGGCAAAAAGGCAGAAATTTCCCTTATATTGTGGCAAAATTGCAGAAATTTCACTTATTTCAGGGTAATAGTCAGAAATTTTCCTTATTTTGGGGCAAAAATGACAGAAATTCCCTTTGTTTTGGGGGAAAAAGACAGAAATTCCACTTATTTAGAGGCAAAAAAGCAGAAATTCCCCTTATTTTAGGGCAAAATTGCAGAAATTTCCCTTATTTGGGGGCAAAAAAACAGAAATTCCCCTTATTTTGTGGCAAAATTCCAGAAATTTCCCTTATTATGGGAAAGAATTGCAGAAATTTCCCTTATTTTATGGCAAAATTGCAGAAATTTCACTTATTTCAGAGAAAAAAGGCAAAAATTTTTCTTATTTTGGGGCAAAAAGGCAGAAATTCCCATTATTTTGGGGCAAAAAGGCAGGAATTCACCTTATTTTGGGCTAAAATTGCTGAAATTTCACATATTTCAGGGCAAAAAGTCAGAAATTTCTTTTAATTTGGGGCAAAAATGAAGAAATTTCCCTTTTTTATGGCAAAATGGTATGCATTCCCCTTATTTTGGGCAAAAAGACAGATATTCCCCGTATTTTGAAGCAAAATTGCAGAAATTCCTCTAATTGTGTGGCAAAATTCCAGAAATTTTCCTTATTTTGGGGCAAAATTGCAGAAATTTCACTTATTTTTGGGCAAAATTGCAGAAATTTCCTTTATTTTGAAGAAAATTGCAGAAATTTCACTTATTTCAGGGAAAAGAGGCAGAAATTTTCCTTATTTTGGGGAAAAAGGCAGAAATTCTCCATATTTTGGTGCAAAAATCAGAAATTTTTCTTATTTTGAGGTAAAATGCTGAAATTCCCCTTATTTTGGGGCAAAAGGTAGAAATTTCCCTTTTTTGGGGCAAATTTGCAGAAATTTCACTTATTTCCGGGAAAAAAGCAGAAATTTTCCTTATTTTGGGGCAAAAAGGCAGAAATTCCTAATATTTTGTGGCAAAAATGCAGAAATTCCTAATATTTTGTTGCAAAAATGCAGAAATTTCCCTTATTTTGAGATAAAAAGGCTGAAATTCCCCTTATTTGGGGGCAAAAAGGCAGAAATTTTTCTTATTTTGGGGCAAATTTGCAGAAATTTCACTTATTTCAGGGTTATAAGTCAGAAATTTTCCTTATTTTGGGATAAAAAAGACAGAAATTCCCTTTGTTTTGGGGGAAAAAGACAGAAATTCCACTTATTTAGAGGCAAAAAGGCAAAAGTTCCCCTTATTTTGGAGCAAAAATGAAGAAATTTCTCTTTTTTATGGCAAAAAGGTATGCATTTTTCTTATTTTAAGACAAAAAGGCAGAAATTCCCCATATTTTGGGGCAAAAGGCAGAAATTTCCCTTATTTTTGAACAAAATTGCAGAAATTTCCCTAATTGTGGGGCAAAAAAACAGAAATTCCCGTTATTTTGGGGCAAAATTGCAGAAATTTCCCTTATTATGAGAAAAAATTGCAGAAATTTCCCTTATTTTACGGCAAAATTGCAGAAATTTCACTAATTGTGGCGCAAAAAGGCAGAAATTTTCCTTATTTTAGGGCAAAACTCAGAAATTCCACTTATTTTGGGGCAAAATTCTAAAAATTTCTCTTATTTTGGGGCAAAATTGCTGAAATTTCACTTATTTTGGGGCAAAATTGCAGAAATTTCACTTATTTCAGGGAAAAATACAGAAATTTTCCTTATTTTGGGAAAAAAAGCAGAAATTCCTAATATTTTGTGCCAAAATTTAGAAATTCCCCTTATTTTGAGGTAAAAAGGCTGAAATTCCCCTTATTTGGGGGCAAAAAGGCAGAAATTTCCTTTATATTGGGGCAAAATTGCAGAAATTTCACTTATTTCAGGGTAATAAGTCAGAAATTTTTCTTATTTTTGGGCAAAAATGACAAAATTTCCCTTTGTTTTGGGGGAAAAAGACAAAAATTCCACTTATTTAGAGGCAAAAAAGCAAAAATTCCCCTTATTTTAGGGCAAAATTGCAGAAGTTTCCCTTATTTGGGGGCAAAAAACAGAAATTCCCCTTATTTTGTGGCAAAATTCCAGAAATTTCCCTTATTATGGGGAAGAATTGCAGAAATTTCCATTATTTTAGGGCAAAATTGCAGAAATTTCACTTATTGCTGAGAAAAGAGGCAAAAATTTTTCTTATTTTGGGGCATAAAGGCAGAAATTCCCATTATTTTGGGGCAAAAAGGCAGAAATTCACCTTATTTTGGGCTAAAATTGCAGAAATTTCACATATTTCAGGGCAAAAAGTCAGAAATTTCCCTTAATTTGGGGCAAAAATGAAGAAATTTCCCTTTTTTATGGCAAAAAGTTATGCATTCCCCTTATTTCGGGCAAAAAGGCAGAAATTCCCCGTATTTTGGAGCAAAATTGCAGAAATTCCCCTAATTGTGGGGCAAAATTCCAGAAATTTTCCTTATTTTGGGGCAAAATTGCAGAAATTTCATTTATGTTGGGGCACAATTGCAGAAATTTCACTTATTTCAGGGAAAAATACAGAAATTTTCCTTATTTTGGGGCAAAAAGGCAGAAATTCCTAATATTTTGTGCCAAAATTCAGAAATTCCCCTTATTTTGAGGTAAAAAGGCTGAAATTTCCCTTATTTGGGGGCAAAAAGGCAGAAATTTCCCTTATATTTGGGCAAATTTGCAGAAATTTCACTTATTTCAGGGTAATAAGTCAGAAATTTTCCTTATTTTTGGGCAAAAATGACAGAAATTCCCTATGTTTTGGGGGAAGAAGACAGAAATTCCACTTATTTAGAGGCAAAAAAGCAGAAATTCCCCTTATTTTAGGGCAAAATTGCAGAAATTTCCCTTATTTAGGGGCAAAAAAACAGAAATTCCCCTTATTTTGTGGCAAAATTCCAGAAATTTCCCTTATTATGGGGAAGAATTGCAGAAATTTCCCTTATTTTAGGGCAAAATTGCAGAAATTTCACTTATTTCAGAGAAAAAAGGCAAAAATTTTTCTTATTTTAGGGCAAAAAGGCAGAAATTCCCATTATTTTGGGGCAAAAATGCAGAAATTCACCTTATTTTGGGCTAAAATTGCAGAAATTTCACATATTCCAGAGCAAAAAGTCAGAAATTTCCCTTAATTTGGGGCAAAAATGAAGCAATTTCCCTTTTTTATTGCATAAAGTTATGCATTCCCCTTATTTCGGGCAAAAAGGCAGAAATTCCCCGTATTTTGGAGCAAAATTGCAGAAATTCCCCTAATTGTGGGGCAAAAAGGCAGAAATTCTTATTTTGGGGCCAAACTCAGAAATTCCACTTATTTTGGGGCAAAATTCCAGAAATTTCCCTTATTTTGGGGCAAAATTGTAGAAATTTTACTGATTTTGGGGCAAAATTGCAGAAATTTCACTTATTTCAGGGAAAAAAGGCAGAAATTTTTTTATTTTGGGGCAAAAAGGCAGAAAATCCTAATATTTTGTGCCAAAATTCAGAAATTCCCTTTATTTTGAGGTAAAAAGGCTGAAATTCCCCTTATTTGGGGGCAAAAAGGAAGAAATTTCCCTTATATTGGGGCAAAATTGCAGAAATTTCACTTATTTCAGGGTAATAAGTCAGAAATTTTCCTTATTTTGGGGCAAAAATGACAGAAATTCCCTTTTTTGAGGGGAAAATGACAGAAATTCCACTTATTTAGAGGCAAAAGAGCAGAAATTCCCCTTATTTTAGGGCAAAATTGCAGAAATTTCCCTTATTTACGGGCAAAAAAACAGAAATTCCCCTTATTTTGGGGCAAAATTCCAGAAATTTCCCTTATTATGGGGAAAAATTGCAGAAATTTCCTTTAAATAGGGCAAAATTGCAGAAATTTCACTTATTTCAGAGAAAAAAGGCAAAAATCTTTCTTATTTTGGGGCAAAAAGGCAGAAATTCCCATTATTTTGGGGCAAAAAAGCAGAAATTCACCTTATTTTGGGCTAAAATTGCTGAAATTTCACATATTTCAGGGCAAAAAGTCAGAAATTTCCCTTAATTTGGGGCAAAAATGAAGAAATTTCCCTTTTTTATGGCAAAAAGGTATGCATTCCCTTTATTTTGGGCAAAAAGGCAGATATTCCCCGTATTTTGAAGCAAAATTGCAGAAATTCCCCTAATTGTGGGGCAAAATTCCAGAAATTTTCCTTATTTTAGGGCAAAATTGCAGAAATTTCACTTATTTTGGGGCAAAATTGCAGAAATTTCCTTTATTTTGAAGCAAAATTGCAGAAATTTCACTTATTTCAGGGAAAAAAGGCAGAAATTTTCCTTATTTTGGGGAAAAAGGCAGAAATTCTCCATATTTTGGTGCAAAAATCAGAAATTTTTCTTATTTTGAGGTAAAATGCTGAAATTCCCCTTATTTTGGGGCAAAAGGCAGAAATTTCCCTTATTTATGAACAAAATTGCAGAAATTTCCCTAATTGTGGGGCAAAAAAACAGAAATTCCCGTTATTTTGGGGCAAAATTGCAGAAATTTCCCTTATTATGAGAAAAAATTGCAGAAATTTCCCTTATTTTACGGCAAAATTGCAGAAATTTCACTAATTGTGGGGCAAAATTCCAGAAATTTTCCTTATTTTGGGGCAAAAAGGCAGAAATTCCTAATATTTTGTGGCAAAAATGCAGAAATTCCTAATATTTTGTTGCAAAAATGCAGAAATTTCCCTTATTTTGAGATAAAAAGGCTGAAATTCCCCTTATTTGGGGGCAAAAAGGCAGAAATTTTTCTTATTTTGGGGCAAATTTGCAGAAATTTTACTTATTTCAGGGTTATAAGTCAGAAATTTTCCTTATTTTGGGGCAAAAAAGACAGAAATTCCCTTTGTTTTGGGGGAAAAAGACAGAAATTCCACTTATTTAGAGGCAAAAAGGCAAAAGTTCCCCTTATTTTGGAGCAAAAATGAAAAAATTTCTCTTTTTTATGGCAAAAAGGTATGCATTTTTCTTATTTTAAGACAAAAAGGCAGAAATTCCCCATATTTTGGGGCAAAAGGCAGAAATTTCCCTTATTTTTGAACAAAATTGCAGAAATTTCCCTAATTGTGGGGCAAAAAAACAGAAATTCCCGTTATTTTGGGGCAAAATTGCAGAAATTTCCCTTATTATGAGAAAAAATTGCAGAAATTTCCCTTATTTTACGGCAAAATTGCAGAAATTTCACTAATTGTGGGGCAAAATTCCAGAAATTTTCCTTATTTTGGGGCAAAAAGGCAGAAATTCCTAATATTTTGTGGCAAAAATGCAGAAATTCCTAATATTTTGTTGCAAAAATGCAGAAATTTCCCTTATTTTGAGATAAAAAGGCTGAAATTCCCCTTATTTGGGGGCAAAAAGGCAGAAATTTTTCTTATTTTGGGGCAAATTTGCAGAAATTTTACTTATTTCAGGGTTATAAGTCAGAAATTTTCCTTATTTTGGGGCAAAAAAGACAGAAATTCCCTTTGTTTTGGGGGAAAAAGACAGAAATTCCACTTATTTAGAGGCAAAAAGGCAAAAGTTCCCCTTATTTTGGAGCAAAAATGAAAAAATTTCTCTTTTTTATGGCAAAAAGGTATGCATTTTTCTTATTTTAAGACAAAAAGGCAGAAATTCCCCATATTTTGGGGCAAAAGGCAGAAATTTCCCTTATTTTTGAACAAAATTGCAGAAATTTCCCTAATTGTGGGGCAAAAAAACAGAAATTCCCGTTATTTTGGGGCAAAATTGCAGAAATTTCCCTTATTATGAGAAAAAATTGCAGAAATTTCCCTTATTTTACGGCAAAATTGCAGAAATTTCACTAATTGTGGGGCAAAATTCCAGAAATTTTCCTTATTTTGGGGCAAAAAGGCAGAAATTCCTAATATTTTGTGGCAAAAATGCAGAAATTCCTAATATTTTGTTGCAAAAATGCAGAAATTTCCCTTATTTTGAGATAAAAAGGCTGAAATTCCCCTTATTTGGGGGCAAAAAGGCAGAAATTTTTCTTATTTTGGGGCAAATTTGCAGAAATTTCACTTATTTCAGGGTTATAAGTCAGAAATTTTCCTTATTTTGGGGCAAAAAAGACAGAAATTCCCTTTGTTTTGGGGGAAAAAGACAGAAATTCCACTTATTTAGAGGCAAAAAGGCAAAAGTTCCCCTTATTTTGGAGCAAAAATGAAGAAATTTCTCTTTTTTATGGCAAAAAGGTATGCATTTTTCTTATTTTAAGACAAAAAGGCAGAAATTCCCCATATTTTGGGGCAAAAGGCAGAAATTTCCCTTATTTTTGAACAAAATTGCAGAAATTTCCCTAATTGTGGGGCAAAAAAACAGAAATTTCCCTTATTTTGGGGCAAAATTGCAGAAATTTCCCTTATTATGAGAAAAAATTGCAGAAATTTCCCTTATTTTACGGCAAAATTGCAGAAATTTCACTAATTGTGGCGCAAAAAGGCAGAAATTTTCCTTATTTTAGGGCAAAACTCAGAAATTCCACTTATTTTGGGGCAAAATTCCAGAAATTTCTCTTATTTTGGGGCAAAATTGCAGAAATTTCACTTATTTTGGGGCAAAATTGCAGAAATTTCACTTATTTCAGGGAAAAATACAGAAATTTTCCTTATTTTGGGGCAAAAAGGCAGAACTTCCTAATATTTTGTGCCAAAATTCAGAAATTCCCTTTATTTTGAGGTAAAAAGGCTGAAATTCCCCTTATTTGGGGGCAAAAAGGCAGAAATTTCCCTCATATTGGGGCAAAATTGCAGAAATTTCACTTATTTCAGGGTAATAGTCAGAAATTTTCCTTATTTTGGGGCATAAATGACAGAAATTCCCTTTGTTTTCGGGGAAAAAGACAGAAATTCCACTTATTTAGAGGCAAAAAAGCAAAAATTCCCCTTATTTTAGGGCAAAATTGCAGAAATTTCCCTTATTTGGGGGCAAAAAAACAGAAATTCCCTTTATTTTGTGGCAAAATTCCAAAAATTTCCCTTATTATGGGGAAAAATTGCAGAAATTTCCCTTATTTTAGGGCAAAATGGCAGAAATTTCACTTATTTCAGAGAAAAAAGGCAAAAATTTTTCTTATTTTGGGACAAAGGCAGAAATTTCCTTATTTTGGGGGCAAATTTGCAGAAATTTCACTTATTTCATGGTAATAAGTCAGAAATTTTCCTTATTTTGGGGCCAAAAAACAGAAATTCTCTTTGTTTTGGGGGAAAAAAACAGAAATTCCAGTTATTTAGAGGCAAAAAGGCAAAAGTTCCCCTTATTTTGGAGCAAAAAAGAAGAAATTTCCCTTTTTTATGGCAAAAAGGTATGCATTTTTCTTATTTTCGGACGAAAAGGCAGAAATTCCCCATATTTTGGAGCAAAAGGCAGAAATTCCCCTTATTTTTGGGCAAAATTGCAGAAATTTCCCTAATTATGGGGCAAAAAACAGAAATTCTTTTTATTTTGAAGCAAAATTGCAGAAATTTCCCTTATTATGGGGAAAAATTGTAGAAATTTCCCTTATTTTAGGGCAAAATTGCAGAAATTTCACTAATTGTGGGGCAAAAAAGGCAGAAATTCTCCTTATTTTGGAACAAAACTCAGAAATTCCACTTATTTTGGGGCAAAATTCCAGAAATTTCCCTTATTTTGGGGCAAAATTGTAAAAATTTTACTTATTTTGTGGCAAAATTGCAGAAATTTCACTTATTTCAGGGAAAAAAGACAGAAATTTGTTTTATTTTGGGGCAAAAAGGCAGAAATTCGTAATATTTTGTGCCAAAATTAAGAAATTCCCCTTATTTTAGGTAAAAAGGCTGAAATTCCCCTTATTTGGGGGCAAAAACGCAGAAATTTCCCTTATATTGGGACAAAATTGCAGAAATTTCACTTATTTCAGGGTAATAAGTCAGAAATTTTCCTTATTTTGCGGTAAAAATGACAGAAATTCCCTTTGTTTTGTGGAGAAAGACAAAAATTCCACTTATTTAGAGGCAAAAAAGCAGAAATTCCCCTTATTTTAGGGCAAAATTGCAGAAATTTCTTTTATTTGGGGGCAAAAAAACAGAAATTCCCCTTATTTTGTGGCAAAATTCCAAAAATTTCCATTATTATGGGGAAAAATTGCAGAAATTCCCTTTATTTTGGGGCAAAATTGCAGAAATTTCCCGAATTGTGGGGCAAAAAACAGAAATTCCCCTTATTTTGTGGCAAAATTCCAGAAATTTCCCTTATTATGGGGAAAAATTGCAGAAATTTCCCTTATTTTAGGGCAAAATTGCAGAAATTTCACTTATTTCAGAGAAAAAAGGCAAAAATTTTTCTTATTTTGGGGCAAAAAGGCAGAAATTCCCATTATTTTGGGGCAAAAAGGCAGAAATTCACCTTATTTTGGGCTAAAATTGCAGAAATTTCACATATTTCAGGGCAAAAAGTCAGAAATTTCCCTTAATTTGGGGCAAAAATGAAGAAATTTCCCTTTTTTATTGCAAAAAGTTATGCATTCCCCTTATTTCGGGCAAAAAGGCAGAAATTCCCCGTATTTTGGAGCAAAATTGCAGAAATTCCCCTAATTGTGGGGCAAAAAAGCAGAAATTCTCCTTATTTTGGGGCCAAACTCAGAAATTCCACTTATTCTGGGGCAAAATTCCAGAAATTTCCCTTATTTTGGGGCAAAATTGTAGAAATTTTACTTATTTTGGGGCAAAAAAGAAAGAAATTCCCTTTGTTTTGGGGGGAAAACACAGAAATTCCACTTATTTAGAGGCAAAAAGGCAAAAGTTCCCCTTATTTTGGAGCAAAAATGAAGAAATTTCCCTTTTTTATGGCAAAAAAGTTATGCATTCTTCTTATTTTCAGACAAAAAAGCAGAAATTCCCCATATTTTGGGGCAAAAGGCAGAAATTTCCCTTATTTTAGGGCAAAATTTCAGAAATTTCACTTATTTCAGAGAAAAAAGGCAAAAATTTTTCTTATTTGGGGCTAAAAGGCAGAAATTCCCATTATTTTGGGACAAAAAGGCAGAAATTCACCTTATTTTGGGCTAAAATTACAGAAATTTCACATATTTCAGGGCAAAAAGTCAGAAATTTCCCCTAATTTGGGGCAAAAATGAAGAAATTTTCCTTTTTTATGTACAAAGGTATGCATTCCCCTTTTTTTGGGCAAAAAGGCAGAAATTCCCCGTATTTTGGAGCAAAATTGCAGAATTTCCCCTAATTGTGGGGCAAAATTCCAGAAATTTTCCTTATTTTGGGGCAAAATTGCCGAAATTTCACTTATTTTGGGGCAAAATTGCAGAAATTTCACTTATTTCAGGGAAAATAGGCAGAAATTTTCCTTATTTTGGGGCAAAAAGGCAGAAATTCTCCATATTTTGTTGCAAAAATTAAAAATTTCCCTTAATTTGAGGTAAAATGCTGAAATTCCCTTTATTTTGGGGCAAAAGGCAGAAATTTCCCTTTTTTGGGGCAAATTTGCAGATATTTCACTTATTTCCGAAAAAAAAGGCAGAAATTTTCCTTATTTTGGGGCAAAAAGGCAGAAATTCCTAATATTTTGTGGCAAAAATGCAGAAATTCCTAATATTTTGTTGCAAAAATGCAGAAATTTCCCTTATTTTGAAATAAAAAGGCTGAAATTCCCCTTATTTGGGGGCAAAAATGCAGAAATTTTTCTTATTTTGCGGCAAATTTGCAGAAATTTCACTTATTTCAAGGTTATAGGTCAGAAATTTTCCTTATTTTGGGGCAAAAAAGACTGAAATTCCCTTTGTTTTGGGGGAAAAAGACAGAAATTCCACTTATTTAGAGGCAAAAAGGCAATAGTTCCCCTTATTTTGGAGCAAAAATGAAGAAATTTCCCTTTTTTATGGCAAAAAGGTATGCATTCTTCTTATTTTTAGACAAAAATGCAGAAATTCCCCATATTTTGGGGCAAAAGGAAGAAATTTCCTTTTTTTTGGACAAAATTGCAGAAATTTCCCTAATTGTGGGGCAAAAAACGGAAATTCCCCTTATTTTGGGGCAAAATTGCAGAAATTTCCCTTATTATGAGGAAAAATTGCAGAAATTTCCCTTATTTTACGGCAAAATTGTAGAAATTTCACTAATTGTGGCGCAAAAAGGCAGAAATTCTCCTTATTTTGGGGCAAAACTCAGAAATTCCACTTAATTTGGGGAAAAATTCCAGAAATTGCCCTTATTTTGGGGCAAAATTGCAGAAATTTTACTTATTTCGGGGCAAAATTGCAGAAATTTCACTTATTTCAGGGAAAAAATCAGAAATTTTCTTTATTTTGGGGAAAAAAGGCAGAAATTCCTAATATTTTGTTCCAAAATTCAGAAATTTCCCTTATTTTGAGGTAAAAAGGCTGAAATTCCCCTTATTTGGCTGCAAAAAGGCAGAAATTTTCCTTATATTGGGGCAAAATTGCAGAAATTTCACTTATTTCAGGGTAATAAGTCAGAAATTTTTTTTATTTTGGGGCAAAAATCACAGAAATTCCCTTTGTTTTGGGGGAAAAAGACAGAAATTCCACTTATTTAGAGCCAAAAAAGCAGAAATTCCCCTTATTTTAGGGCACAATTGCAGAAATTTCCCTTATTTGGGGGCAAAAAAACAGAAATTCCCCTTATTTTGTGGCAAAATTCTAGAAATTTCCCTTATTATGGGGAAAAATTGCAGAAATTTCCCTTATTTTAGGGCAAAATTGCAGAAACTTCACTTATTTCGGAGAAAAAAGGCAAAATTTTTTCTTATTTTGGGGCAAAAAGGCAGAAATTCCCATTATTTTGGGGCAAAAAGGCAGAAATTCACCTTATTTTGGGCTAAAATTGCAGAAACTTCACATATTTCATGGCAAAAAGTCAGAAATTTCCCTTAATTTGGGGCAAAAATGAAGAAATTTCCCTTTTTTATGGCAAAAAGTTATGCATTCCCTTTATTTCGGGATAAAAGGCAGAAATTCCCCATATTTTGGAGCAAAATTGCAGAAATTCCCATAATTGTGGGGCAAAATTCCAGAAATTTTCCTTATTTTGGGGCAAAATTGCAGAAATTCCACTTATTTTGGGGCAAAATTGCAGAAATTTCACTTTTTTTAGGGAAAAAAAGCAGAAATTTTCCTTATTTTGGGGCAAAAAGGCAGAAATTCTCCATATTTAGGTGCAAAAATCAGAAATTTTTCTTATTTTGAGGTAAAATGCTGAAATTCCCCTTATTTTGGGGCAAAAGGCAGAAATTTCCCTTTTTTGGGGCAAATTTGCAGAAATTTCACTTATTTCTGGGAAAAAAGGCAGAAATTTTCCTTATTTTGTGGCAAAAAGGCAGAAATTCCTAATATTTTGTGGCAAAAATGCAGAAATTCCTAATATTTTGTATCAAAAATGCAGAAATTTCCCTTATTTTGAGATAAAAAGGCTGAAATTCCCCTTATTTGGGGGCAAAAAGGCAGAAATTTTTCTTATTTTGGGGCAAATTTGCAGAAATTTCACTTATTTCAGGGTTATACGTCAGAAATTTTCCTTATTTTGGAGCAAAATAGACAGAAATTGCCTTTGTTTTGGGGGAAAAGGACAGAAATTCCACTTATTTAGAGGCAAGAAGGCAAAAGTTCCCCTTATTTTAGAGCAAAAATGAAGAAATTTCCCTTTTTTATGGCAAAAATGTATGCATTCTTCTTATTTTCAGACAAAATGGCAGAAATTCCCCATATTTTGGGGCAAAAGGCAGAAATTTCCCTTATTTTAGGGCAAAATTGCAGAAATTTCACTTATTTCAGAGAAAAAAGGCAAAAATTTTTCTTATTTTGGGGCAAAAAGGCAGAAATTCCCATTATTTTGGGAAAAAAGGCAGAAACTCACCTTATTTTGGGCTAAAATTGCAGAAATTTCACATATTTCAGGGCAAAAGTAAGAAATTTCCCCTAATTTGGGGCAAAAATGAAGAAATTTCCCTTTTTTATGGCAAAAAGTTATGCATTCCCCTTATTTTGGCAAAAAGGCAGAAATTCCCCGTATTTTGGAGCAAAATTGCAGAATTTCCCCTAATTGTGGGGCAAAATTCCAGAAATTTTCCTTATTTTGGGGCAAAATTGCCGAAATTTCACTTATTTTGGGGCAAAATTGCAGAAATTTCACTTATTTCAGGGAAAATAGGCAGAAATTTTTTTTATTTTTGGGCAAAAAGGCAGAAATTCTCCATATTTTGTTGCAAAAATCAGAAATTTTCCTTATTTTGAGGTAAAATGCTGAAATTCCCCTTTTTTGGGGCAAAAGGCAGAAATTTCCCTTTTTTGGGGCAAATTTGCAGAAATTTCACTTATTTCCGAAAAAAAGGCAGAAATTTTTCTTATTTTGCTGCAAAAAGGCAGAAATTCCTAATATTTTGTTGCAAAAATGCAGAAATCTTCCTTATTTTGAAATAAAAAGGCTGAAATTCACCTTATACGGGGGCAAAAATGCAGAAATTTTTCTTATTTTTTGGCAAATTTGCAGAAATTTCACTTATTTCAGGGTTATAAGTCAGAAATTTTCCTTATTTTGGGGCAAAAAAGACAGAAATTCCCTTTGTTTTGGAGGAAAAAGACAGAAATTTCACTTATTTAGAGGCAAAAAGGCAAAAGTTCCCTTATTTTAAAGCAAAAATGAAGAAATTTCTCTTTTTTATGGCAAAAAGTTATGCATTCTTCTTATTTTCAGACAAAAAGGCAGAAATTCCCCATATTTTGGGGCAAAAGGCAGAAATTTCCCTTATTTTTTGGCAAAATTGCAGAAATTTCCCTAATTGTGGGGCAAAAAACAGAAATTCCCCTTATTTTGGGGCAAAATTGCAGAAATTTCCCTTATTATGAGGAAAAATTGCAGAAATTTCCCTTATTTTACGGCAAAATTGCAGAAATTTCACTAATTGTGGCGCAAAAAGGCAGAAATTCTCCTTATTTCGGGGCAAAACTCAGAAATTCCACTTATTTTGGGGCAAAATTACAGAAATTTCCCTTATTTTGGGGCAAAATTGCAGAAATTTTACTTATTTTGGGGCAAAATTGCAGAAAATTCACTTATTTCAGGGAAAAAAGCAGAAATTTTTTTAATTTTGGGGCAAAAAAACAGAAATTCCTAATATTTTGTGCCAAAATTCAGAAATTCCCCTTATTTTGAGGTAAAAAGACTGAAATTCCCCTTATTTGGGGGCAAAAAGGCAGAAATTTCCCTTATATTGGGGCAAAATTGCAGAAATTTCACTTATTTCAGGGTAATAGTCAGAAATTTTCCTTATTTTGGGGCAAAAATGACAGAAATTCCCTTTGTTTTGGGGGAAAAAGACAGAAATTCCACTTATTTAGAGGCAAAATGCAGAAATTCCCTTTATTTTAGAACAAAATTGCAGAAATTTTCCTTATTTGGGGGCAAAAAAACAGAAATTCCCCTTATTTTGTGGCAAAATTCCAGAAATTTCCCTTATTATGGGGAAAAATTGCAGAAATTTCCCTTATTTTAGGGCAAAATGGCAGAAATTTCACTTATTTCAGAGAAAAAAGGCAAAAATTTTTCTTATTTTGGGGCAAAGGCAGAAATTTCCCTATTTTGGGGGCAAATTTGCAGAAATTTCACTTATTTCATGGTAATAAGTCAGAAATTTTCCTTATTTTGTGGCCAAAAAACAGAAATTCTCTTTGTTTTGGGGGAAAAAACAGAAATTCCAGTTATTTAGAGGCAAAAAGGCAAAAGTTCCCCTTATTTTGGAGCAAAAAAGAAGAAATTTCTTTTTTTTATAGCAAATAGATATGCATTTTTCTTATTTTCGGACGAAAAGGCAGAAATTCCCCATATTTTGGAGCAAAAGGCAGAAATTCCCCTTATTTTGGGGCAAAATTGCAGAAATTTCCCTAATTGTGGGGCAAAAAACAGAAATTCTTTTTATTTTGAAGCAAAATTGCAGAAATTTCCCTTATTATGGGGAAAAATTGTAGAAATTTCTCTTATTTTAGGGCAAAATTGCAGAAATTTCACTAATTGTGGGGCAAAAAAGGCAGAAATTCTCCTTATTTTGGAACAAAACTCAGAAATTCCACTTATTTTGGTGCAAAATTCCAGAAATTTCCCTTATTTTGTGGCAAAATTGTAGAAATTTTACTTATTTTGTGGCAAAATTGCAGAAATTTCACTTATTTCAGGGAAAAAAGACAGAAATTTGTTTTATTTTGGGGCAAAAAGGCAGAAATTCCTAATATTTGTGCCAAAATTAAGAAATTCCCCTTATTTTAGGTAAAAAGGCTGAAATTCCCCTTATTTGGGGGCAAAAACGCAGAAATTTCCCTTATATTGGGACAAAATTGCAGAAATTTCACTTATTTCAGGGTAATAAGTCAGAAATTTTCCTTATTTTGGGGTAAAAATGACAGAAATTCCCTTTGTTTTGTGGAAAAAGACAGAAATTCCACTTATTTAGAGGCAAAAAAGCAGAAATTCCCCTTATTTTAGGGCAAAATTGCAGAAATTTCTTTTATTTGGGGGCAAAAAAACAGAAATTCCCCTTATTTTGTGGCAAAATTCCAGAAATTTCCCTTATTATGGGGAAAAATTGCAGAAATTCCCCTTATGTTTGGGCAAAATTGCAGAAATTTCCCGAATTGTGGGGCAAAAAACAGAAATTCCCCTTATTTTGTGGCAAAATTCCAGAAATTTCCCTTATTATGGGGAAAAATTGCAGAAATTTCCCTTATTTTAGGGTAAAATTGCAGAAATTTCACTTATTTCAGAGGAAAAAGGCAAAAATTTTTCTTATTTTGGGGCAAAAAGGCAGAAATTCCCATTATTTTGGGGCAAAAAGGCAGAAATTCACCTTATTTTGGGCTAAAATTGCAGAAATTTCACATATTTCAGGGCAAATAGTCAGAAATTTCCCTTTATTTGGGGCAAAAATGAAGAAATTTCCCTTTTTTATGGCAAAAAGTTATGCATTTTCCTTGTTTCGGGCAAAAAGGCAGAAATTCCCCGTATTTTGGAGCAAAATTGCAGAAATTCCCCTAATTGTGGGGCAAAAAGGCAGAAATTCTCTTTATTTTGGGGAAAAACTAAGAAATTCCACTTATTTTGGGGCAAAATTGCAGAAATTTCACTTTTTTCAGGGAAAAAAGGCAAAAATTTTCCTTATTTTGGGGCAAAAAAACAGAAATTCTCCATATTTAGGTGCAAAAATCAGAAATTTTTCTTATTTTGAGGTAAAATGCTGAAATTCCCCTTGTTTTGGGGCAAAAGGCAGAAATTTCCCTTTTTTGGGGAAAATTTGCAGAAATTTCACTTATTTCCGGGAAAAAAGGCAGAAATTTTCCTTATTTTGTGGCAAAAAGTCAGAAATTCCTAATATTTTGTTGCAAAAATGCAGAAATTTCCCTTATTTTGAAATAAAAAGGCTGAAATTCCCCTTATTTGGGGGCAAAAATGCAGAAATTTTTTTATTTTGTGGCAAATTTGCAGAAATTTACTTATTTCAGGGTTATAAGTCAGAAATTTTCCTTATTTTGGGGCAAAAAAGACAGAAATTTCCTTTGTTTTGGGGGAAAAAGACAGAAATTTCACTTATTTAGAGGCAAAAAGGCAAAAGTTCCCCTTATTTTAAAGCAAAAATGAAGAAATTTCTCTTTTTTATGGCAAAAAGGTATGCATTGTTCTTATTTTAAGACAAAAAGGCAGAAATTCCCCATATTTTGGGGCAAAAGGCAGAAATTTCCCTTATTTTTTGGCAAAATTGCAGAAATTTCCCTAATTGTGGGGAAAAAAACAGAAATTCCCCTTATTTTGGGGCAAAATTGCAGAAATTTCTCTTATTATGAGGAAAAATTGCAGAAATTTCCCTTATTTTACGGCAAAATTGCAGAAATTTCACTAATTGTGGCGCAAAAAGGCAGAAATTCTCCTTATTTCGGGACAAAACTCAGAAATTCCACTTATTTTGGGGCAAAATTCCAGAAATTTCCCTTATTTTGGGGCAAAATTGCAGAAATTTTACTTATTTTGGGGCAAAATTGCAGAAAATTCACGTATTTCAGGGAAAAAAGCAGAAATTTTTTTTATTTTGGGGCAAAAAAACAGAAATTCCTAATATTTTGTGCCAAAATTAAGAAATTCCCCTTATTTTGAAGTAAAAAGACTGAAACTCCCCTTATTTGGGGGCAAAAAGGCAGAAATTTCCCTTATATTGTGGCAAAATTGCAGAAATTTCACTTATTTCAGGGTAATAGTCAGAAATTTTCCTTATTTTGGGGCAAAAATGACAGAAATTCCCTTTGTTTTGGGGGAAAAAGACAGAAATTCCACTTATTTAGAGGCAAAAAAGCAGAAATTCCCCTTATTTTAGGGCAAAATTGCAGAAATTTCCCTTATTTGGGGGCAAAAAAACAGAAATTCCCCTTATTTTGTGGCAAAATTCCAGAAATTTCCCTTATTATGGGAAAGAATTGCAGAAATTTCCCTTATTTTATGGCAAAATTGCAGAAATTTCACTTATTTCAGAGAAAAAAGGCAAAAATTTTTCTTATTTTGGGGCAAAAAGGCAGAAATTCCCATTATTTTGGGGCAAAAAGGCAGGAATTCACCTTATTTTGGGCTAAAATTGCTGAAATTTCACATATTTCAGGGCAAAAAGTCAGAAATTTCTTTTAATTTGGGGCAAAAATGAAGAAATTTCCCTTTTTTATGGCAAAATGGTATGCATTCCCCTTATTTTGGGCAAAAAGACAGATATTCCCCGTATTTTGAAGCAAAATTGCAGAAATTCCTCTAATTGTGTGGCAAAATTCCAGAAATTTTCCTTATTTTGGGGCAAAATTGCAGAAATTTCACTTATTTTTGGGCAAAATTGCAGAAATTTCCTTTATTTTGAAGAAAATTGCAGAAATTTCACTTATTTCAGGGAAAAAAGGCAGAAATTTTCCTTATTTTGGGGAAAAAGGCAGAAATTCTCCATATTTTGGTGCAAAAATCAGAAATTTTTCTTATTTTGAGGTAAAATGCTGAAATTCCCCTTAATTTGGGGCAAAAGGTAGAAATTTCCCTTTTTTGGGGCAAATTTGCAGAAATTTCACTTATTTCCGGGAAAAAAGCAGAAATTTTCCTTATTTTGGGGCAAAAAGGCAGAAATTCCTAATATTTTGTGGCAAAAATGCAGAAATTCCTAATATTTTGTTGCAAAAATGCAGAAATTTCCCTTATTTTGAGATAAAAAGGCTGAAATTCCCCTTATTTGGGGGCAAAAAGGCAGAAATTTTTCTTATTTTGGGGCAAATTTGCAGAAATTTCACTTATTTCAGGGTTATAAGTCAGAAATTTTCCTTATTTTGGGATAAAAAAGACAGAAATTCCCTTTGTTTTGGGGGAAAAAGACAGAAATTCCACTTATTTAGAGGCAAAAAGGCAAAAGTTCCCCTTATTTTGGAGCAAAAATGAAGAAATTTCTCTTTTTTATGGCAAAAAGGTATGCATTTTTCTTATTTTAAGACAAAAAGGCAGAAATTCCCCATATTTTGGGGCAAAAGGCAGAAATTTCCCTTATTTTTGAACAAAATTGCAGAAATTTCCCTAATTGTGGGGCAAAAAAACAGAAATTCCCGTTATTTTGGGGCAAAATTGCAGAAATTTCCCTTATTATGAGAAAAAATTGCAGAAATTTCCCTTATTTTACGGCAAAATTGCAGAAATTTCACTAATTGTGGCGCAAAAAGGCAGAAATTTTCCTTATTTTAGGGCAAAACTCAGAAATTCCACTTATTTTGGGGCAAAATTCTAAAAATTTCTCTTATTTTGGGGCAAAATTGCTGAAATTTCACTTATTTTGGGGCAAAATTGCAGAAATTTCACTTATTTCAGGGAAAAATACAGAAATTTTCCTTATTTTGGGAAAAAAAGCAGAAATTCCTAATATTTTGTGCCAAAATTTAGAAATTCCCCTTATTTTGAGGTAAAAAGGCTGAAATTCCCCTTATTTGGGGGCAAAAAGGCAGAAATTTCCTTTATATTGGGGCAAAATTGCAGAAATTTCACTTATTTCAGGGTAATAAGTCAGAAATTTTTCTTATTTTTGGGCAAAAATGACAAAATTTCCCTTTGTTTTGGGGGAAAAAGACAAAAATTCCACTTATTTAGAGGCAAAAAAGCAAAAATTCCCCTTATTTTAGGGCAAAATTGCAGAAATTTCCCTTATTTGGGGGCAAAAAACAGAAATTCCCCTTATTTTGTGGCAAAATTCCAGAAATTTCCCTTATTATGGGGAAGAATTGCAGAAATTTCCATTATTTTAGGGCAAAATTGCAGAAATTTCACTTATTGCTGAGAAAAGAGGCAAAAATTTTTCTTATTTTGGGGCATAAAGGCAGAAATTCCCATTATTTTGGGGCAAAAAGGCAGAAATTCACCTTATTTTGGGCTAAAATTGCAGAAATTTCACATATTTCAGGGCAAAAAGTCAGAAATTTCCCTTAATTTGGGGCAAAAATGAAGAAATTTCCCTTTTTTATGGCAAAAAGTTATGCATTCCCCTTATTTCGGGCAAAAAGGCAGAAATTCCCCGTATTTTGGAGCAAAATTGCAGAAATTCCCCTAATTGTGGGGCAAAATTCCAGAAATTTTCCTTATTTTGGGGCAAAATTGCAGAAATTTCATTTATGTTGGGGCACAATTGCAGAAATTTCACTTATTTCAGGGAAAAATACAGAAATTTTCCTTATTTTGGGGCAAAAAGGCAGAAATTCCTAATATTTTGTGCCAAAATTCAGAAATTCCCCTTATTTTGAGGTAAAAAGGCTGAAATTTCCCTTATTTGGGGGCAAAAAGGCAGAAATTTCCCTTATATTTGGGCAAATTTGCAGAAATTTCACTTATTTCAGGGTAATAAGTCAGAAATTTTCCTTATTTTTGGGCAAAAATGACAGAAATTCCCTATGTTTTGGGGGAAGAAGACAGAAATTCCACTTATTTAGAGGCAAAAAAGCAGAAATTCCCCTTATTTTAGGGCAAAATTGCAGAAATTTCCCTTATTTAGGGGCAAAAAAACAGAAATTCCCCTTATTTTGTGGCAAAATTCCAGAAATTTCCCTTATTATGGGGAAGAATTGCAGAAATTTCCCTTATTTTAGGGCAAAATTGCAGAAATTTCACTTATTTCAGAGAAAAAAGGCAAAAATTTTTCTTATTTTAGGGCAAAAAGGCAGAAATTCCCATTATTTTGGGGCAAAAATGCAGAAATTCACCTTATTTTGGGCTAAAATTGCAGAAATTTCACATATTCCAGAGCAAAAAGTCAGAAATTTCCCTTAATTTGGGGCAAAAATGAAGCAATTTCCCTTTTTTATTGCATAAAGTTATGCATTCCCCTTATTTCGGGCAAAAAGGCAGAAATTCCCCGTATTTTGGAGCAAAATTGCAGAAATTCCCCTAATTGTGGGGCAAAAAGGCAGAAATTCTTATTTTGGGGCCAAACTCAGAAATTCCACTTATTTTGGGGCAAAATTCCAGAAATTTCCCTTATTTTGGGGCAAAATTGTAGAAATTTTACTGATTTTGGGGCAAAATTGCAGAAATTTCACTTATTTCAGGGAAAAAAGGCAGAAATTTTTTTATTTTGGGGCAAAAAGGCAGAAAATCCTAATATTTTGTGCCAAAATTCAGAAATTCCCTTTATTTTGAGGTAAAAAGGCTGAAATTCCCCTTATTTGGGGGCAAAAAGGAAGAAATTTCCCTTATATTGGGGCAAAATTGCAGAAATTTCACTTATTTCAGGGTAATAAGTCAGAAATTTTCCTTATTTTGGGGCAAAAATGACAGAAATTCCCTTTTTTGAGGGGAAAATGACAGAAATTCCACTTATTTAGAGGCAAAAGAGCAGAAATTCCCCTTATTTTAGGGCAAAATTGCAGAAATTTCCCTTATTTACGGGCAAAAAAACAGAAATTCCCCTTATTTTGGGGCAAAATTCCAGAAATTTCCCTTATTATGGGGAAAAATTGCAGAAATTTCCTTTAAATAGGGCAAAATTGCAGAAATTTCACTTATTTCAGAGAAAAAAGGCAAAAATCTTTCTTATTTTGGGGCAAAAAGGCAGAAATTCCCATTATTTTGGGGCAAAAAAGCAGAAATTCACCTTATTTTGGGCTAAAATTGCTGAAATTTCACATATTTCAGGGCAAAAAGTCAGAAATTTCCCTTAATTTGGGGCAAAAATGAAGAAATTTCCCTTTTTTATGGCAAAAAGGTATGCATTCCCCTTATTTTGGGCAAAAAGGCAGATATTCCCCGTATTTTGAAGCAAAATTGCAGAAATTCCCCTAATTGTGGGGCAAAATTCCAGAAATTTTCCTTATTTTAGGGCAAAATTGCAGAAATTTCACTTATTTTGGGGCAAAATTGCAGAAATTTCCTTTATTTTGAAGCAAAATTGCAGAAATTTCACTTATTTCAGGGAAAAAAGGCAGAAATTTTCCTTATTTTGGGGAAAAAGGCAGAAATTCTCCATATTTTGGTGCAAAAATCAGAAATTTTTCTTATTTTGAGGTAAAATGCTGAAATTCCCCTTATTTTGGGGCAAAAGGTAGAAATTTCCCTTTTTTGGGGCAAATTTGCAGAAATTTCACTTATTTCCGGGAAAAAAGCAGAAATTTTCCTTATTTTGGGGCAAAAAGGCAGAAATTCCTAATATTTTGTGGCAAAAATGCAGAAATTCCTAATATTTTGTTGCAAAAATGCAGAAATTTCCCTTATTTTGAGATAAAAAGGCTGAAATTCCCCTTATTTGGGGGCAAAAAGGCAGAAATTTTTCTTATTTTGGGGCAAATTTGCAGAAATTTCACTTATTTCAGGGTTATAAGTCAGAAATTTTCCTTATTTTGGGATAAAAAAGACAGAAATTCCCTTTGTTTTGGGGGAAAAAGACAGAAATTCCACTTATTTAGAGGCAAAAAGGCAAAAGTTCCCCTTATTTTGGAGCAAAAATGAAGAAATTTCTCTTTTTTATGGCAAAAAGGTATGCATTTTTCTTATTTTAAGACAAAAAGGCAGAAATTCCCCATATTTTGGGGCAAAAGGCAGAAATTTCCCTTATTTTTGAACAAAATTGCAGAAATTTCCCTAATTGTGGGGCAAAAAAACAGAAATTCCCGTTATTTTGGGGCAAAATTGCAGAAATTTCCCTTATTATGAGAAAAAATTGCAGAAATTTCCCTTATTTTACGGCAAAATTGCAGAAATTTCACTAATTGTGGCGCAAAAAGGCAGAAATTTTCCTTATTTTAGGGCAAAACTCAGAAATTCCACTTATTTTGGGGCAAAATTCTAAAAATTTCTCTTATTTTGGGGCAAAATTGCTGAAATTTCACTTATTTTGGGGCAAAATTGCAGAAATTTCACTTATTTCAGGGAAAAATACAGAAATTTTCCTTATTTTGGGAAAAAAAGCAGAAATTCCTAATATTTTGTGCCAAAATTTAGAAATTCCCCTTATTTTGAGGTAAAAAGGCTGAAATTCCCCTTATTTGGGGGCAAAAAGGCAGAAATTTCCTTTATATTGGGGCAAAATTGCAGAAATTTCACTTATTTCAGGGTAATAAGTCAGAAATTTTTCTTATTTTTGGGCAAAAATGACAAAATTTCCCTTTGTTTTGGGGGAAAAAGACAAAAATTCCACTTATTTAGAGGCAAAAAAGCAAAAATTCCCCTTATTTTAGGGCAAAATTGCAGAAATTTCCCTTATTTGGGGGCAAAAAACAGAAATTCCCCTTATTTTGTGGCAAAATTCCAGAAATTTCCCTTATTATGGGGAAGAATTGCAGAAATTTCCATTATTTTAGGGCAAAATTGCAGAAATTTCACTTATTGCTGAGAAAAGAGGCAAAAATTTTTCTTATTTTGGGGCATAAAGGCAGAAATTCCCATTATTTTGGGGCAAAAAGGCAGAAATTCACCTTATTTTGGGCTAAAATTGCAGAAATTTCACATATTTCAGGGCAAAAAGTCAGAAATTTCCCTTAATTTGGGGCAAAAATGAAGAAATTTCCCTTTTTTATGGCAAAAAGTTATGCATTCCCCTTATTTCGGGCAAAAAGGCAGAAATTCCCCGTATTTTGGAGCAAAATTGCAGAAATTCCCCTAATTGTGGGGCAAAATTCCAGAAATTTTCCTTATTTTGGGGCAAAATTGCAGAAACTTCATTTATGTTGGGGCACAATTGCAGAAATTTCACTTATTTCAGGGAAAAATACAGAAATTTTCCTTATTTTGGGGCAAAAAGGCAGAAATTCCTAATATTTTGTGCCAAAATTCAGAAATTCCCCTTATTTTGAGGTAAAAAGGCTGAAATTTCCCTTATTTGGGGGCAAAAAGGCAGAAATTTCCCTTATATTTGGGCAAATTTGCAGAAATTTCACTTATTTCAGGGTAATAAGTCAGAAATTTTCCTTATTTTTGGGCAAAAATGACAGAAATTCCCTATGTTTTGGGGGAAGAAGACAGAAATTCCACTTATTTAGAGGCAAAAAAGCAGAAATTCCCCTTATTTTAGGGCAAAATTGCAGAAATTTCCCTTATTTAGGGGCAAAAAAACAGAAATTCCCCTTATTTTGTGGCAAAATTCCAGAAATTTCCCTTATTATGGGGAAGAATTGCAGAAATTTCCCTTATTTTAGGGCAAAATTGCAGAAATTTCACTTATTTCAGAGAAAAAAGGCAAAAATTTTTCTTATTTTAGGGCAAAAAGGCAGAAATTCCCATTATTTTGGGGCAAAAATGCAGAAATTCACCTTATTTTGGGCTAAAATTGCAGAAATTTCACATATTCCAGAGCAAAAAGTCAGAAATTTCCCTTAATTTGGGGCAAAAATGAAGCAATTTCCCTTTTTTATTGCATAAAGTTATGCATTCCCCTTATTTCGGGCAAAAAGGCAGAAATTCCCCGTATTTTGGAGCAAAATTGCAGAAATTCCCCTAATTGTGGGGCAAAAAGGCAGAAATTCTTATTTTGGGGCCAAACTCAGAAATTCCACTTATTTTGGGGCAAAATTCCAGAAATTTCCCTTATTTTGGGGCAAAATTGTAGAAATTTTACTGATTTTGGGGCAAAATTGCAGAAATTTCACTTATTTCAGGGAAAAAAGGCAGAAATTTTTTTATTTTGGGGCAAAAAGGCAGAAAATCCTAATATTTTGTGCCAAAATTCAGAAATTCCCTTTATTTTGAGGTAAAAAGGCTGAAATTCCCCTTATTTGGGGGCAAAAAGGAAGAAATTTCCCTTATATTGGGGCAAAATTGCAGAAATTTCACTTATTTCAGGGTAATAAGTCAGAAATTTTCCTTATTTTGGGGCAAAAATGACAGAAATTCCCTTTTTTGAGGGGAAAATGACAGAAATTCCACTTATTTAGAGGCAAAAGAGCAGAAATTCCCCTTATTTTAGGGCAAAATTGCAGAAATTTCCCTTATTTACGGGCAAAAAAACAGAAATTCCCCTTATTTTGGGGCAAAATTCCAGAAATTTCCCTTATTATGGGGAAAAATTGCAGAAATTTCCTTTAAATAGGGCAAAATTGCAGAAATTTCACTTATTTCAGAGAAAAAAGGCAAAAATCTTTCTTATTTTGGGGCAAAAAGGCAGAAATTCCCATTATTTTGGGGCAAAAAAGCAGAAATTCACCTTATTTTGGGCTAAAATTGCTGAAATTTCACATATTTCAGGGCAAAAAGTCAGAAATTTCCCTTAATTTGGGGCAAAAATGAAGAAATTTCCCTTTTTTATGGCAAAAAGGTATGCATTCCCCTTATTTTGGGCAAAAAGGCAGATATTCCCCGTATTTTGAAGCAAAATTGCAGAAATTCCCCTAATTGTGGGGCAAAATTCCAGAAATTTTCCTTATTTTAGGGCAAAATTGCAGAAATTTCACTTATTTTGGGGCAAAATTGCAGAAATTTCCTTTATTTTGAAGCAAAATTGCAGAAATTTCACTTATTTCAGGGAAAAAAGGCAGAAATTTTCCTTATTTTGGGGAAAAAGGCAGAAATTCTCCATATTTTGGTGCAAAAATCAGAAATTTTTCTTATTTTGAGGTAAAATGCTGAAATTCCCCTTATTTTGGGGCAAAAGGCAGAAATTTCCCTTTTTTGGGGCAAATTTGCAGAAATTTCACTTATTTCCGGGAAAAAAGCAGAAATTTTCCTTATTTTGGGGCAAAAAGGCAGAAATTCCTAATATTTTGTGGCAAAAATGCAGAAATTCCTAATATTTTGTTGCAAAAATGCAGAAATTTCCCTTATTTTGAGATAAAAAGGCTGAAATTCCCCTTATTTGGGGGCAAAAAGGCAGAAATTTTTCTTATTTTGGGGCAAATTTGCAGAAATTTTACTTATTTCAGGGTTATAAGTCAGAAATTTTCCTTATTTTGGGGCAAAAAAGACAGAAATTCCCTTTGTTTTAGGGGAAAAAGACAGAAATTCCACTTATTTAGAGGCAAAAAGGCAAAAGTTCCCCTTATTTTGGAGCAAAAATGAAAAAATTTCTCTTTTTTATGGCAAAAAGGTATGCATTTTTCTTATTTTAAGACAAAAAGGCAGAAATTCCCCATATTTTGGGGCAAAAGGCAGAAATTTCCCTTATTTTTGAACAAAATTGCAGAAATTTCCCTAATTGTGGGGCAAAAAAACAGAAATTCCCGTTATTTTGGGGCAAAATTGCAGAAATTTCCCTTATTATGAGAAAAAATTGCAGAAATTTCCCTTATTTTACGGCAAAATTGCAGAAATTTCACTAATTGTGGGGCAAAATTCCAGAAATTTTCCTTATTTTGGGGCAAAAAGGCAGAAATTCCTAATATTTTGTGGCAAAAATGCAGAAATTCCTAATATTTTGTTGCAAAAATGCAGAAATTTCCCTTATTTTGAGATAAAAAGGCTGAAATTGCCCTTATTTGGGGGCAAAAAGGCAGAAATTTTTCTTATTTTGGGGCAAATTTGCAGAAATTTTACTTATTTCAGGGTTATAAGTCAGAAATTTTCCTTATTTTGGGGCAAAAAAGACAGAAATTCCCTTTGTTTTGGGGGAAAAAGACAGAAATTCCACTTATTTAGAGGCAAAAAGGCAAAAGTTCCCCTTATTTTGGAGCAAAAATGAAAAAATTTCTCTTTTTTATGGCAAAAAGGTATGCATTTTTCTTATTTTAAGACAAAAAGGCAGAAATTCCCCATATTTTGGGGCAAAAGGCAGAAATTTCCCTTATTTTTGAACAAAATTGCAGAAATTTCCCTAATTGTGGGGCAAAAAAACAGAAATTCCCGTTATTTTGGGGCAAAATTGCAGAAATTTCCCTTATTATGAGAAAAAATTGCAGAAATTTCCCTTATTTTACGGCAAAATTGCAGAAATTTCACTAATTGTGGGGCAAAATTCCAGAAATTTTCCTTATTTTGGGGCAAAAAGGCAGAAATTCCTAATATTTTGTGGCAAAAATGCAGAAATTCCTAATATTTTGTTGCAAAAATGCAGAAATTTCCCTTATTTTGAGATAAAAAGGCTGAAATTCCCCTTATTTGGGGGCAAAAAGGCAGAAATTTTTCTTATTTTGGGGCAAATTTGCAGAAATTTCACTTATTTCAGGGTTATAAGTCAGAAATTTTCCTTATTTTGGGGCAAAAAGACAGAAATTCCCTTTGTTTTGGGGGAAAAAGACAGAAATTCCACTTATTTAGAGGCAAAAAGGCAAAAGTTCCCCTTATTTTGGAGCAAAAATGAAGAAATTTCTCTTTTTTATGGCAAAAAGGTATGCATTTTTCTTATTTTAAGACAAAAAGGCAGAAATTCCCCATATTTTGGGGCAAAAGGCAGAAATTTCCCTTATTTTTGAACAAAATTGCAGAAATTTCCCTAATTGTGGGGCAAAAAAACAGAAATTTCCCTTATTTTGGGGCAAAATTGCAGAAATTTCCCTTATTATGAGAAAAAATTGCAGAAATTTCCCTTATTTTACGGCAAAATTGCAGAAATTTCACTAATTGTGGCGCAAAAAGGCAGAAATTTTTCTTATTTTAGGGCAAAACTCAGAAATTCCACTTATTTTGGGGCAAAATTCCAGAAATTTCTCTTATTTTGGGGCAAAATTGCAGAAATTTCACTTATTTTGGGGCAAAATTGCAGAAATTTCACTTATTTCAGGGAAAAATACAGAAATTTTCCTTATTTTGGGGCAAAAAGGCAGAACTTCCTAATATTTTGTGCCAAAATTCAGAAATTCCCTTTATTTTGAGGTAAAAAGGCTGAAATTCCCCTTATTTGGGGGCAAAAAGGCAGAAATTTCCTTTATATTGGGGCAAAATTGCAGAAATTTCACTTTTTTCAGGGTAATAAGTCAGAAATTTTTCTTATTTTTGGGCAAAAATGACAGAAATTCCCTTTGTTTTGGGGGAAAAAGACAAAAATTCCACTTATTTAGAGGCAAAAAAGCAAAAATTCCCCTTATTTTAGGGCAAAATTGCAGAAATTTCCCATATTTGGGGGCAAAAAACAGAAATTCTCCTTATTTTGTGGCAAAATTCCAGAAATTTCCCTTATTATGGGGAAGAATTCCAGAAATTTCCCTTATTTTAGGGCAAAATTGCAGTAATTTCACTTATTGCTGAGAAAAGAGGCAAAAATTTTTCTTATTTTGGGGCAAAAAGGCAGAAATTCCCATTAATTTGGGGCAAAAAGGCAGAAATTCACCTTATTTTGGGCTAAAATTGCAGAAATTTCACATATTTCAGGGCAAAAAGTCAGAAATTTCCCTTAATTTGGGGCAAAAATGAAGAAATTTCTCTTTTTTATGGCAAAAAGTTATGCATTCCCCTTATTTCGGGCAAAAAGGCAGAAATTCCCCGTATTTTGGAGCAAAATTGCAGAAATTCCCCTAATTGTGGGGCAAAATTCCAGAAATTTTCCTTATTTTGGGGCAAAATTGCAGAAACTTCATTTATGTTGGGGCACAATTGCAGAAATTTCACTTATTTCAGGGAAAAATACAGAAATTTTCCTTATTTTGGGGCAAAAAGGCAGAAATTCCTAATATTTTGTGCCAAAATTCAGAAATTCCCCTTATTTTGAGGTAAAAAGGCTGAAATTTCCCTTATTTGGGGGCAAAAAGGCAGAAATTTCCCTTATATTTGGGCAAATTTGCAGAAATTTCACTTATTTCAGGGTAATAAGTCAGAAATTTTCCTTATTTTTGGGCAAAAATGACAGAAATTCCCTATGTTTTGGGGGAAGAAGACAGAAATTCCACTTATTTAGAGGCAAAAAAGCAGAAATTCCCCTTATTTTAGGGCAAAATTGCAGAAATTTCCCTTATTTAGGGGCAAAAAAACAGAAATTCCCCTTATTTTGTGGCAAAATTCCAGAAATTTCCCTTATTATGGGGAAGAATTGCAGAAATTTCCCTTATTTTAGGGCAAAATTGCAGAAATTTCACTTATTTCAGAGAAAAAAGGCAAAAATTTTTCTTATTTTAGGGCAAAAAGGCAGAAATTCCCATTATTTTGGGGCAAAAATGCAGAAATTCACCTTATTTTGGGCTAAAATTGCAGAAATTTCACATATTCCAGAGCAAAAAGTCAGAAATTTCCCTTAATTTGGGGCAAAAATGAAGCAATTTCCCTTTTTTATTGCATAAAGTTATGCATTCCCCTTATTTCGGGCAAAAAGGCAGAAATTCCCCGTATTTTGGAGCAAAATTGCAGAAATTCCCCTAATTGTGGGGCAAAAAGGCAGAAATTCTTATTTTGGGGCCAAACTCAGAAATTCCACTTATTTTGGGGCAAAATTCCAGAAATTTCCCTTATTTTGGGGCAAAATTGTAGAAATTTTACTGATTTTGGGGCAAAATTGCAGAAATTTCACTTATTTCAGGGAAAAAAGGCAGAAATTTTTTTATTTTGGGGCAAAAAGGCAGAAAATCCTAATATTTTGTGCCAAAATTCAGAAATTCCCTTTATTTTGAGGTAAAAAGGCTGAAATTCCCCTTATTTGGGGGCAAAAAGGAAGAAATTTCCCTTATATTGGGGCAAAATTGCAGAAATTTCACTTATTTCAGGGTAATAAGTCAGAAATTTTCCTTATTTTGGGGCAAAAATGACAGAAATTCCCTTTTTTGAGGGGAAAATGACAGAAATTCCACTTATTTAGAGGCAAAAGAGCAGAAATTCCCCTTATTTTAGGGCAAAATTGCAGAAATTTCCCTTATTTACGGGCAAAAAAACAGAAATTCCCCTTATTTTGGGGCAAAATTCCAGAAATTTCCCTTATTATGGGGAAAAATTGCAGAAATTTCCTTTAAATAGGGCAAAATTGCAGAAATTTCACTTATTTCAGAGAAAAAAGGCAAAAATCTTTCTTATTTTGGGGCAAAAAGGCAGAAATTCCCATTATTTTGGGGCAAAAAAGCAGAAATTCACCTTATTTTGGGCTAAAATTGCTGAAATTTCACATATTTCAGGGCAAAAAGTCAGAAATTTCCCTTAATTTGGGGCAAAAATGAAGAAATTTCCCTTTTTTATGGCAAAAAGGTATGCATTCCCCTTATTTTGGGCAAAAAGGCAGATATTCCCCGTATTTTGAAGCAAAATTGCAGAAATTCCCCTAATTGTGGGGCAAAATTCCAGAAATTTTCCTTATTTTAGGGCAAAATTGCAGAAATTTCACTTATTTTGGGGCAAAATTGCAGAAATTTCCTTTATTTTGAAGCAAAATTGCAGAAATTTCACTTATTTCAGGGAAAAAAGGCAGAAATTTTCCTTATTTTGGGGAAAAAGGCAGAAATTCTCCATATTTTGGTGCAAAAATCAGAAATTTTTCTTATTTTGAAGTAAAATGCTGAAATTCCCCTTATTTTGGGGCAAAAGGCAGAAATTTCCCTTTTTTGGGGCAAATTTGCAGAAATTTCACTTATTTCCGGGAAAAAAGCAGAAATTTTCCTTATTTTGGGGCAAAAAGGCAGAAATTCCTAATATTTTGTGGCAAAAATGCAGAAATTCCTAATATTTTGTTGCAAAAATGCAGAAATTTCCCTTATTTTGAGATAAAAAGGCTGAAATTCCCCTTATTTGGGGGCAAAAAGGCAGAAATTTTTCTTATTTTGGGGCAAATTTGCAGAAATTTTACTTATTTCAGGGTTATAAGTCAGAAATTTTCCTTATTTTGGGGCAAAAAAGACAGAAATTCCCTTTGTTTTAGGGGAAAAAGACAGAAATTCCACTTATTTAGAGGCAAAAAGGCAAAAGTTCCCCTTATTTTGGAGCAAAAATGAAAAAATTTCTCTTTTTTATGGCAAAAAGGTATGCATTTTTCTTATTTTAAGACAAAAAGGCAGAAATTCCCCATATTTTGGGGCAAAAGGCAGAAATTTCCCTTATTTTTGAACAAAATTGCAGAAATTTCCCTAATTGTGGGGCAAAAAAACAGAAATTCCCGTTATTTTGGGGCAAAATTGCAGAAATTTCCCTTATTATGAGAAAAAATTGCAGAAATTTCCCTTATTTTACGGCAAAATTGCAGAAATTTCACTAATTGTGGGGCAAAATTCCAGAAATTTTCCTTATTTTGGGGCAAAAAGGCAGAAATTCCTAATATTTTGTGGCAAAAATGCAGAAATTCCTAATATTTTGTTGCAAAAATGCAGAAATTTCCCTTATTTTGAGATAAAAAGGCTGAAATTGCCCTTATTTGGGGGCAAAAAGGCAGAAATTTTTCTTATTTTGGGGCAAATTTGCAGAAATTTTACTTATTTCAGGGTTATAAGTCAGAAATTTTCCTTATTTTGGGGCAAAAAAGACAGAAATTCCCTTTGTTTTGGGGGAAAAAGACAGAAATTCCACTTATTTAGAGGCAAAAAGGCAAAAGTTCCCCTTATTTTGGAGCAAAAATGAAAAAATTTCTCTTTTTTATGGCAAAAAGGTATGCATTTTTCTTATTTTAAGACAAAAAGGCAGAAATTCCCCATATTTTGGGGCAAAAGGCAGAAATTTCCCTTATTTTTGAACAAAATTGCAGAAATTTCCCTAATTGTGGGGCAAAAAAACAGAAATTCCCGTTATTTTGGGGCAAAATTGCAGAAATTTCCCTTATTATGAGAAAAAATTGCAGAAATTTCCCTTATTTTACGGCAAAATTGCAGAAATTTCACTAATTGTGGGGCAAAATTCCAGAAATTTTCCTTATTTTGGGGCAAAAAGGCAGAAATTCCTAATATTTTGTGGCAAAAATGCAGAAATTCCTAATATTTTGTTGCAAAAATGCAGAAATTTCCCTTATTTTGAGATAAAAAGGCTGAAATTCCCCTTATTTGGGGGCAAAAAGGCAGAAATTTTTCTTATTTTGGGGCAAATTTGCAGAAATTTCACTTATTTCAGGGTTATAAGTCAGAAATTTTCCTTATTTTGGGGCAAAAAGACAGAAATTCCCTTTGTTTTGGGGGAAAAAGACAGAAATTCCACTTATTTAGAGGCAAAAAGGCAAAAGTTCCCCTTATTTTGGAGCAAAAATGAAGAAATTTCTCTTTTTTATGGCAAAAAGGTATGCATTTTTCTTATTTTAAGACAAAAAGGCAGAAATTCCCCATATTTTGGGGCAAAAGGCAGAAATTTCCCTTATTTTTGAACAAAATTGCAGAAATTTCCCTAATTGTGGGGCAAAAAAACAGAAATTTCCCTTATTTTGGGGCAAAATTGCAGAAATTTCCCTTATTATGAGAAAAAATTGCAGAAATTTCCCTTATTTTACGGCAAAATTGCAGAAATTTCACTAATTGTGGCGCAAAAAGGCAGAAATTTTCCTTATTTTAGGGCAAAACTCAGAAATTCCACTTATTTTGGGGCAAAATTCCAGAAATTTCTCTTATTTTGGGGCAAAATTGCAGAAATTTCACTTATTTTGGGGCAAAATTGCAGAAATTTCACTTATTTCAGGGAAAAATACAGAAATTTTCCTTATTTTGGGGCAAAAAGGCAGAACTTCCTAATATTTTGTGCCAAAATTCAGAAATTCCCTTTATTTTGAGGTAAAAAGGCTGAAATTCCCCTTATTTGGGGGCAAAAAGGCAGAAATTTCCTTTATATTGGGGCAAAATTGCAGAAATTTCACTTTTTTCAGGGTAATAAGTCAGAAATTTTTCTTATTTTTGGGCAAAAATGACAGAAATTCCCTTTGTTTTGGGGGAAAAAGACAAAAATTCCACTTATTTAGAGGCAAAAAAGCAAAAATTCCCCTTATTTTAGGGCAAAATTGCAGAAATTTCCCATATTTGGGGGCAAAAAACAGAAATTCTCCTTATTTTGTGGCAAAATTCCAGAAATTTCCCTTATTATGGGGAAGAATTCCAGAAATTTCCCTTATTTTAGGGCAAAATTGCAGTAATTTCACTTATTGCTGAGAAAAGAGGCAAAAATTTTTCTTATTTTGGGGCAAAAAGGCAGAAATTCCCATTAATTTGGGGCAAAAAGGCAGAAATTCACCTTATTTTGGGCTAAAATTGCAGAAATTTCACATATTTCAGGGCAAAAAGTCAGAAATTTCCCTTAATTTGGGGCAAAAATGAAGAAATTTCTCTTTTTTATGGCAAAAAGTTATGCATTCCCCTTATTTCGGGCAAAAAGGCAGAAATTCCCCGTATTTTGGAGCAAAATTGCAGAAATTCCCCTAATTGTGGGGCAAAATTCCAGAAATTTTCCTTATTTTGGGGCAAAATTGCAGAAATTTCATTTATGTTGGGGCACAATTGCAGAAATTTCACTTATTTCAGGGAAAAATACAGAAATTTTCCTTATTTTGGGGCAAAAAGGCAGAAATTCCTAATATTTTGTGCCAAAATTCAGAAATTCCCCTTATTTTGAGGTAAAAAGGCTGAAATTCCCCTTATTTGGGGGCAAAAAGGCAGAAATTTCCCTTATATTTGGGCAAATTTGCAGAAATTTCACTTATTTCAGGGTAATAAGTCAGAAATTTTCCTTATTTTTGGGCAAAAATGACAGAAATTCCCTATGTTTTGGGGGAAAAAGACAGAAATTCCACTTATTTAGAGGCAAAAAAGCAGAAATTCCCCTTATTTTAGGGCAAAATTGCAGAAATTTCCCTTATTTACGGGCAAAAAAACAGAAATTCCCCTTATTTTGTGGCAAAATTCCAGAAATTTCCCTTATTATGGGGAAGAATTACAGAAATTTCCCTTATTTTAGGGCAAAATTGCAGAAATTTCACTTATTTCAGAGAAAAAAGGCAAAAAATTTTCTTATTTTAGGGCAAAAAAGCAGAAATTCCCATTATTTTGGGGCAAAAATGCAGAAATTCACCTTATTTTGGGCTAGAATTGCAGAAATTTCACATATTTCAGAGCAAAAAGTCAGAAATTTCCCTTAATTTGGGGCAAAAATGAAGCAATTTTTTCTTTTTTATTGCATAAAGTTATGCATTCCCCTTATTTCGGGCAAAAAGGCAGAAATTCCCCGTATTTTGGAGCAAAATTGCAGAAATTCCCCTAATTGTGGGGCAAAAAGGCAGAAATTCTCCTTATTTTGGGGCCAAACTCAGAAATTCCACTTATTTTGGGGCAAAATTCCAGAAATTTCCCTTATTTTGGGGCAAAATTGTAGAAATTTTACTGATTTTGGGGCAAAATTGCAGAAATTTCACTTATTTCAGGGAAAAAAGGCAGAAATTCTTTTTATTTTGGGGCAAAAAGGCAGAAAATCCTAATATTTTGTGCCAAAATTCAGTAAATCCCTTTATTTTGAGGTAAAAAGGCTGAAATTCCCCTTATTTGGGGGCAAAAAGGAAGAAATTTCCCTTATATTGAAGCAAAATTGAAGAAATTTCACTTATTTCAGGGTAATAAGTCAGAAATTTTCCTTATTTTGGGGCAAAAATGACAGAAATTCCCTTTTTTGAGGGGAAAATGACAGAAATTCCACTTATTTAGAGGCAAAAGAGCAGAAATTCCCCTTATTTTAGGGCAAAATCGCAGAATTTTCCCTTATTTACGGGCAAAAAAACAGAAATTCCCCTTATTTTGGGGCAAAATTCCAGAAATTTCCCTTATTATGGGGAAAAATTGCAGAAATTTCCTTTAAATAGGGCAAAATTGCAGAAATTTCACTTATTTCAGAGAAAAAAGGCAAAAATCTTTCTTATTTTGGGGCAAAAAGGCAGAAATTCCCATTATTTTGGAGCAAAAAGGCAGAAATTCACCTTATTTTGGGCTAAAATTGCTGAAATTTCACATATTTCAGGGCAAAAAGTCAGAAATTTCCCTTAATTTGGGGCAAAAATGAAGAAATTTCCCTTTTTTATGGCAAAAAGGTATGCATTCCCCTTATTTTGGGCAAAAAGGCAGATATTCCCCGTATTTTGAAGCAAAATTGCAGAAATTCCCCTAATTGTGGGGCAAAATTCCAGAAATTTTCCTTATTTTGGGGCAAAATTGCAGAAATTTCACTTATTTTGGGGCAAAATGGCAGAAATTTCCCTTATTTTGAAGCAAAATTGCAGAAATTTCACTTATTTCAGGGAAAAAAAGCAGAAATTTTCCTTATTTTGGGGAAAAATCAGAAATTCCACTTATTTAGAGGCAAAAAGGCAAAAGTTCCCCTTATTTTGGAGCAAAAATGAAGAAATTTCTCTTTTTTATGGCAAAAAGGTATGCATTTTTCTTATTTTAAGACAAAAAGGCAGAAATTCCCCATATTTTGGGGCAAAAGGCAGAAATTTCCCTTATTTTTGAACAAAATTGCAGAAATTTCCCTAATTGTGGGGCAAAAAAACAGAAATTCCCCTTATTTTGGGGCAAAATTGCAGAAATTTCCCTTATTATGAGAAAAAATTGCAGAAATTTCCCTTATTTTACGGCAAAATTGCAGAAATTTCACTAATTGTGGCACAAAAAGGCAGAAATTTTCCTTATTTTAGGGCAAAACTCAGAAATTCCACTTATTTTGGGGCAAAATTCCAGAAATTTCTCTTATTTTGGGGCAAAATTGCAGAAATTTCACTTATTTTGGGGCAAAATTGCAGAAATTTCACTTATTTCAGGAAAAAATACAGAAATTTTCCTTATTTTGGGGCAAAAAGGCAGAAATTCCTAATATTTTGTGCCAAAATTCAGAAATTCCCCTTATTTTGAGGTAAAAAGGCTGAAATTCCCCTTATTTGGGGGCAAAAAGGCAGAAATTTCCTTTATATTGGGGCAAAATTGCAGAAATTTTACTTATTTCAGGGTAATAAGTCAGAAATTTTTCTTATTTTTGGGCAAAAATGACAGAAATTCCCTTTGTTTTGGGGGAAAAAGACAAAAATTCCACTTATATAGAGGCAAAAAAGCAGAAATTCCCCTTATTTTAGGGCAAAATTTCAGAAATTTCCCTTATTTGGGGGCAAAAAACAGAAATTTTTTTTATTTTGTGGCAAAATTCCAGAAATTTCCCTTATTATGGGGAAAAATTGCAGAAATTTCCCTTATTTTGGGCAAAATTGCAGAAATTTCACTTATTTCAGAGAAAAAAAGGCTAAAATTTTTTTATTTTGGGGCAAAAACGCAGAAATTCCCATTACTTTGGGGCAAAAAGGCAGAAATTCACTTTATTTTGGGCTAAAATTGCAGAAATTTCACATATTTCAGGGCAAGAAGTCAGAAATTTCCCTTAATTTGGGGCAGAAATGAAGAAATTTCCCTTTTTTATGGCACAAAGGTATGCAGTCCCCTTATTTGGGGCAAAAATGCAGAAATTCCCCGTATTTTGGAGCAAAATTGCAGAAATTTCCCTAAGTGTGGGGCAAAATTCCAGAAATTTTTCTTATTTTGGGGCAAAATTGCATAAATTTCACTTATTTTGGGCCAAAATTGCAAAATTTTCACTTATTTTGGGGCAAAATTGCAAAAATTTTACTTATTTCAGGGCAAAAAGGCAGAAATTTTCCTTATTTTGGGGCAAAAAGGCAGAAATTCCCCTTATTTTGAGGTAAAATGCTGAAATTCCCCTTATTTTGGGGCAAAAGGCAGAAATTTCCCTATTTTTGGAGCAAATTTGCAGAAATTTCACTTATTTCATGGTAATAAGTCAGAAATTTTCCTTATTTTGGGGCAAGACAGAAATTTTCTTTGTTTTGGGGGAAAAAAACAGAAATTCCACTTATTAAGAGGCAAAAAAGCAAAAGTTCCCCTTATTTTGGAGCAAAATTAAGAAATTTCCCTTTTTTAGGGCAAAAAGGTATGCATTTTTCTTATTTTCGGACAAAAAGGCAGAAATTCCCCATATTTTGGGGCAAAAGGCAGAAATTCTGAATATTTTGGGGCAAAATTGCAGAAATTTCCCTAATTGTGGGGCAAAAAACAGAAATTCCCCTTATTTTGAAGCAAAATTGCAGAAATTTCCCTTATTATGGGGAAAAATTGCAGAAATTTCCCTTATTTTAGGGCAAAATTGCAGAAATTTCACTAATTGTGGGGCAAAAAGGCAGAAATTCTCCTTATTTTGGGGCTAAACTCAGAAATTCCACATATTTTGGGGCAAAATTCCAGAAATTTCCCTAATTTTAGGGCAAAATTGTAGAAATTTTACTTATTTTGGGGCAAAATTGCAGAAATTTCACTTATTTCAGGGAAAAAAGGCAGAAATTTTTTTATTTTGGGGCAAAAAGGCAGAAATTCCTAATATTTTGTGCCAAAATTCAGAAATTCCCCTTATTTTAAGGTAAAAAGGCTGAAATTCCCCTTATTTGGGGGCAAAAAGGCAGAAATTTCCTTTATATTGGGGCAAAATTGCAGAAATTTCACTTATTTCAGGGTAATAAGTCAGAAATTTTTCTTATTTTTGGGCAAAAATGACAGAAATTCCCTTTGTTTTGGGGGAAAAAGACAAAAATTCCACTTATTTAGAGGCAAAAAAGCAGAAATTCCCCTTATATTAGGGCAAAATTGCAGAAATTTCCCTTATTTGGGGGCAAAAAAACAGAAATTCCCCTTATTTTGTGGCAAATTCCAGAAATTTCCCTTATTATGGGGAAGAATTGCAGAAATTTCCCTTATTTTAGGGCAAAATTGCAGAAATTTCACTTATTTCAGAGAAAAAAGGCAAAAATTTTTCTTATTTTGGGGCAAAAAGGCAGAAATTCCCATTATTTTGGGGCAAAAAGGCAGAAATTCACCTTATTTTGGGCTAAAATTGCTGAAATTTCACATATTTCAGGGCAAAAAGTCAGAAATTTCCCTTAATTTGGGGCAAAAATGAAGAAATTTCCCTTTTTTATGGCAAAAAGGTATGCATTCCCCTTATTTTGGGCAAAAAGACAGATATTCCCCGTATTTTGAAGCAAAATTGCAGAAATTCCTCTAATTGTGGGGCAAAATTCCAGAAATTTTCCTTATTTTGGGGCAAAATTGCAGAAATTTCACTTATTTTGGGGCAAAATTGCTGAAATTTCCCTTATTTTGAAGCAAAATTGCAGAAATTTCACTTATTTCAGGGAAAAAAGGCAGAAATTTTCCTTATTTTGGGGAAAAAGGCAGAAATTCTCCATATTTTGGTGCAAAAATCAGAAATTTTTCTTATTTTGAGGTAAAATGCTGAAATTCCCCTTATTTAGGGGCAAAAGACAGAAATTTCCCTTTTTTTGGGGCAAATTTGCAGAAATTTCACTTATTTCTGGGAAAAAAGCAGAAATTTTCCTTATTTTGGGGCAAAAAGCCAGAAATTCCTAATATTTTGTGGCAAAAATGCAGAAATTCCTAATATTTTGTTGCAAAAATGCAGAAATTTTCTTATTTTGAGATTAAAAAGGCTGAAATTCCCCTTATTTGGGGGCAAAAAGGCAGAAATTTTTCTTATTTTGGGGCAAATTTGCAGAAATTTCACTTATTTCAGGGTTATAAGTCAGAAATTTTCCTTATTTTGGGGCAAAAAAGACAGAAATTCCCTTTGTTTTGGGGGAAAAAGACAGAAATTCCACTTATTTAGAGGCAAAAAGGCAAAAGTTCCCCTTATTTTGGAGCAGAAATGAAGAAATTTCTCTTTTTTATGGCAAAAAGGTATGCATTTTTCTTATTTTAAGACAAAAAGGCAGAAATTCCCCATATTTTGGGGCAAAAGGCAGAAATTTCCCTTATTTTTGAACAAAATTGCAGAAATTTCCCTAATTGTGGGGCAAAAAAACAGAAATTCCCGTTATTTTGGGGCAAAATTGCAGAAATTTCCCTTATTATGAGAAAAAATTGCAGAAATTTCCCTTATTTTACGGCAAAATTGCAGAAATTTCACTAATTGTGGCGCAAAAAGGCAGAAATTTTCCTTATTTTAGGGCAAAACTCAGAAATTCCACTTATTTTGGGGCAAAATTCCAGAAATTTCTCTTATTTTGGGGCAAAATTGCAGAAATTTCACTTATTTTGGGGCAAAATTGCAGAAATTTCACTTATTTCAGGGAAAAATACAGAAATTTTCCTTATTTTGGGGCAAAAAGGCAGAAATTCCTAATATTTTGTGCCAAAATTCAGAAATTCCCCTTATTTTGAGGTAAAAAGGCTGAAATTCCCCTTATTTGGGGGCAAAAAGGCAGAAATTTCCTTTATATTGGGGCAAAATTGCAGAAATTTCACTTATTTCAGGGTAATAAGTCAGAAATTTTTCTTATTTTTGGGCAAAAATGACAGAAATTCCCTTTGTTTTGGGGGAAAAAGACAAAAATTCCACATATTTAGAGGCAAAAAAGCAGAAATTCCCCATATTTTAGGGCAAAATTGCAGAAATTTCCCTTATTTGGGGGCAAAAAACAGAAATTCCCCTTATTTTGTGGCAAAATTCCAGAAATTTCCCTTATTATGGGGAAGAATTGCAGAAATTTCCCTTATTTTAGGGCAAAATAGCAGAAATTTCACTTATTGCTGAGAAAAGAGGCAAAAATTTTTCTTATTTTGGGGCAAAAAGGCAGAAATTACCATTATTTTGGGGCAAAAAGGCAGAAATTCACCTTATTTTGGGCTAAAATTGCAGAAATTTCACATATTTCAGGGCAAAAAGTCAGAAATTTCCCTTAATTTGGGGCAAAAATGAAGAAATTTCTCTTTTTTATGGCAAAAAGTTATGCATTCCCCTTATTTCGGGCAAAAAGGCAGAAATTCCCCGTATTTTGGAGCAAAATTGCAGAAATTCCCCTAATTGTGGGGCAAAATTCCAGAAATTTTCCTTATTTTGGGGCAAAATTGCAGAAATTTCATTTATGTTGGGGCACAATTGCAGAAATTTCACTTATTTCAGGGAAAAATACAGAAATTTTCCTTATTTTGGGGCAAAAAGGCAGAAATTCCTAATATTTTGTGCCAAAATTCAGAAATTCCCCTTATTTTGAGGTAAAAAGGCTGAAATTTCCCTTATTTGGGGGCAAAAAGGCAGAAATTTCCCTTATATTTGGGCAAATTTGCAGAAATTTCACTTATTTCAGGGTAATAAGTCAGAAATTTTCCTTATTTTTGGGCAAAAATGACAGAAATTCCCTATGTTTTGGGGGAAAAAGACAGAAATTCCACTTATTTAGAGGCAAAAAAGCAGAAATTCCCCTTATTTTAGGGCAAAATTGCAGAAATTTCCCTTATTTACGGGCAAAAAAACAGAAATTCCCCTTATTTTGTGGCAAAATTCCAGAAATTTCCCTTATTATGGAAAAGAATTGCAGAAATTTCCCTTATTTTAGGGCAAAATTGCAGAAATTTCACTTATTTCAGAGAAAAAAGGCAAAAATTTTTCTTATTTTAGGGCAAAAAGGCAGAAATTCCCATTATATTGGGGCAAAAATGCAGAAATTCACCTTATTTTGGGCTAAAATTGCAGAAATTTCACATATTTCAGAGCAAAAAGTCAGAAATTTCCCTTAATTTGGGGCAAAAATGAAGCAATTTCACTTTTTTATTGCATAAAGTTATGCATTCCCCTTATTTCGGGCAAAAAGGCAGAAATTCCCCGTATTTTGGAGCAAAATTGCAGAAATTCCTCTAATTGTGGGGCAAAAAGCCAGAAATTCTCCTTATTTTGGGGCCAAACTCAGAAATTCCACTTATTTTGGGGCAAAATTCCAGAAATTTCCCTTATTTTGGGGCAAAATTGTAGAAATTTTACTGATTTTGGGGCAAAATTGCAGAAATTTCACTTATTTCAGGGAAAAAAGGCAGAAATTCTTTTTATTTTGGGGCAAAAAGGCAGAAAATCCTAATATTTTGTTCCAAAATTCAGAAATTCCCTTTATTTTGAGGTAAAAAGGCTGAAATTCCCCTTATTTGGGGGCAAAAAGGAAGAAATTTCCCTTATATTGGGGCAAAATTGCAGAAATTTCACTTATTTCAGGGTAATAAGTCACAAATTTTCCTTATTTTGGGGCAAAAATGACAGAAATTCCCTTTGTTTTGGGGGAAAAAGACAGTAATTCTACTTATATAAAGGCAAAATGCAGAAATTCCCCATATTTTAGGGCAAAATTGCAGAAATTTCCCTTATTTACGGGCAAAAAAACAGAAATTCCCCTTATTTTGTGGCAAAATTCCAGAAATTTCCCTTATTATGGGGAAAAATTGCAGAAATTTCCCTTATTTTAGGGCAAAATTGCAGAAAATTCACTTATTGCTGAGAAAAGAGGCAAAAATTTTTCTTATTTTGGGGCAAAAAGGCAGAAATTCCCATTGCTTTGGGGCAAAAAGGCAGAAATTCACCTTACTTTGGGCTAAAATTGCAGAAATTTCTCATATTTCAAGGCAAGAAGTCAGAAATTTCCCTTATTTTGGGGCAAAAATGAAGAAATTTCCCTTTTTTATGGCAAAAAGGTATGCATTCCCCTTATTTCGGGCAAAAAGGCAGAAATTCCCCGTATTTTGGAGCAAAATTGCAGAATTTCCCCTAATTGTGGGGCAAAATTCCAGAAATTTTCCTTATTTTGGGGTAAAATTGCAGAAATTTCACTTATTTTGGGGCAAAATTGCAGAAATTTCACTTATTTCAGGGAAAATAGGAAGAAATTTTCCTTATTTTGGGGCAAAAATGCAGAAATTCTCCATATTTTGTTGCAAAAATCAGAAATTTCCCTTATTTTGAGGTAAAATGCTGAAATTCCCCTTTTTTGGGGCAAAAGGCAGAAATTTCCCTTTTTTGGGGCAAATTTGCAGAAATTTCACTTATTTCCGGAAAAAAGGCAGAAATTTTTCTTATTTTGGGGCAAAAATGCAGAAATTCCTAATATTTTGTTGCAAAATTGCAGAAATTTCCCTTATTTTGAAATAAAAAGGCTGAAATTCCCCTTATTGGGGGCAAAAAGGCAGAAATTTTTCTTATTTTGTGGCAAATTTGCAGAAATTTCACTTATTTCAGGGTTATAAGTCAGAAATTTTCCTTATTTTGGGGCAAAAAAGACAGAAATTCCCTTTGTTTTGGGGGAAAAAGACAGAAATTTCACTTATTTAGAGGCAAAAAGGCAAAAGTTCCCCTTATTTTAAAGCAAAAATGAAGAAATTTCTCTTTTTTATGGCAAAAAGTTATGCATTCTTCTTATTTTCAGACAAAAAGGCAGAAATTCCCCATATTTTGGGGCAAAAGGCAGAAATTTCCCTTAATTTTTGGCAAAATTGCAGAAATTTCCCTAATTGTGGGGCAAAAAACAGAAATTCCCCTTATTTTGGGGCAAAATTGCAGAAATTTCTCTTATTATGAGGAAAAATTGCAGAAATTTCCCTTATTTTACGGCAAAATTGCAGAAATTTCACTAATTGTGGCGCAAAAGCAGAAATTCTCCTTATTTCGGGGCAAAACTCAGAAATTCCACTTATTTTGGGGCAAAATTCCAGAAATTTCCCTTATTTTGGGGCAAAATTGCAAAAATTTTACTTATTTTGGGGCAAAATTGCAGAAAATTCACGTATTTCAGGGAAAAAAGCAGAATTTTTTTTTATTTTGGGGCAAAAAAACAAAAATTCCTAATATTTTGTGCCAAAATTCAGAAATTCCCCTTATTTTGAGGTAAAAAGACTGAAATTCCCCTTATTTGGGGGCAAAAAGGCAGAAATTTCCCTTATATTGTGGCAAAATTGCAGAAATTTCACTTATTTCAGGGTAATAGTCAGAAATTTTCCTTATTTTGGGGCAAAAATGACAGAAATTCCCTTTGTTTTGGGGGAAAAAGACAGAAATTCCACTTATTTAGAGGCAAAAAAGCAGAAATTCCCCTTATTTTAGGGCAAAATTGCAGAAATTTCCCTTATTTGGGGGCAAAAAAACAGAAATTCCCCTTATTTTGTGGCAAAATTCTAGAAATTTCCCTTATTATGGGGAAAAATTGCAGAAATTTCCCTTATTTTAGGACAAAATTGCAGAAATTTCACTTATTTCAGAGAAAAAAGGAAAAAATTTTTCTTATTTTGGGGCAAAAGGCAGAAATTTCCCTATTTTTGGGGCAAATTTGCAGAAATTTCACTTATTTCATGGTAATAAGTCAGAAATTTTCCTTATTTTGGGGCAAAAAAGACAGAAATTCTCTTTGTTTTGGGGGAAAAAAACAGAAATTCCAGTTATTTAGAGGCAAAAAGGCAAAAGTTCCCCTTATTTTGGAGCAAAAAAGAAGAAATTTCCCTTTTTTATGGCAAAAAGGTATGCATTTTTCTTATTTTCGGACGAAAAGGCAGAAATTCCCCATATTTTGGAGCAAAAGGCAGAAATTCCCCTTATTTTGGGGCAAAATTGCAGAAATTTCCCTAATTGTGGGGCAAAAAACAGAAATTCTTTTTATTTTGAAGCAAAATTGCAGAAATTTCCCTTATTATGAGGAAAAATTGTAGAAATTTCCCTTATTTTAGGGCAAAATTGCAGAAATTTCACTAATTGTGGGGCAAAAAGGCAGAAATTCTCCTTATTTTGGAACAAAACTCAGAAATTCCACTTATTTTGGGGCAAAATTCCAGAAATTTCCCTTATTTTGGGGCAAAATTGTAGAAATTTTACTTATTTTGGGGCAAAATTGCAGAAATTTCACTTATTTCAGGGAAAAAAGACAGAAATTTGTTTTATTTTGGGGCAAAAAGGCAGAAATTCCTAATATTTTGTGCCAAAATTAAGAAATTCCCCTTATTTTAGGTAAAAAGGCTGAAATTCTCCTTATTTGGGGGCAAAAACGCAGAAATTTCCCTTATATTGGGACAAAATTGCAGAAATTTCACTTATTTCAGGGTAATAAGTCAGAAATTTTCCTTATTTTGGGGTAAAAATGACAGAAATTCCCTTTGTTTTGTGGAAAAAGACAGAAATTCCACTTATTTAGAGGCAAAAAAGCAGAAATTCCCCTTATTTTAGGTCAAAATTGCAGAAATTTCTTTTATTTGGGGGCAAAAAAACAGAAATTCCCCTTATTTTGTGGTAAAATTCCAGAAATTTCCCTTATTATGGGGAAAAATTGCAGAAATTCCCCTTATTTTGGGGCAAAATTGCAGAAATTTCCCGAATTGTGGGGCAAAAAACAGAAATTCCCCTTATTTTGTGGCAAAATTCCAGAAATTTCCCTTATTATGGGAAAAAATTGCAGAAATTTCCCTTATTTTAGGGCAAAATTGCAGAAATTTCAGTTATTTCAGAGAAAAAAGGCAAAAATTTTTCTTATTTTGGGGCAAAAAGGCAGAAATTCCCATTATTTTGGGGCAAAAAGGCAGAAATTCACCTTATTTTGGGCTACAATTGCAGAAATTTAACATATTTCAGGGCAAAAATTCAGAAATTTCCCTTAATTTGGGGCAAAAATGAAGAATTTTCCCTTTTTTATGGCAAAAAGGTATGCATTTTCCTTATTTCGGGCAAAAAGGCAGAAATTCCCCGTATTTTGGAGCAAAATTGCAGAAATTCCCCTAAGTGTGGAGCAAAATTCCAGAAATTTTTCTTATTTTGGGGCAAAATTGCAAAATTTTCACTTATTTTGGGGCAAAATTGCAAAATTTTCACTTATTTCAGAAAAAATAGGCAGAAATTTTCCTTATTTTGGGGCAAAAAGGCAGAAATTCTCCATATTTTGTTGCAAAAATCAGAAATTTCCCTTATTTTGAGGTAAAATGCTGAAATTCCCCTTTTTTGGGGGCAAAAGGCAGAAATTTCCCTTTTTTGGGGCAAATTTGCAGAAATTTCACTTATTTCCGAAAAAAAAGGCAGAAATTCCTAATATTTTGTTGCAAAAATGCAGAAATTTCCCTTATTTTGAAATAAAAAGGCTGAAATTCCCCTTATTTGAAGGCAAAAAGGCAGAAATTTTTCTTATTTTGGGGCAAATTTGCAGAAATTTCACTTATTTCAGGGTTATAAGTCAGAAATTTTCCTTATTTTGGGGCAAAAAAAGACAGAAATTCCCTTTGTTTTGGGGGAAAAAGACAGAAATTTCACTTATTTAGAGGCAAAAAGGCAAAAGTTCCCGTTATTTTAAAGCAAAAATGAAGAAATTTCTCTTTTTTATGGCAAAAAGTTATGCATTCTTCTTATTTTCAGACAAAAAGGCAGAAATTCCCCATATTTTGGGGCAAAAGGCAGAAATTTCCCTTATTTTTTGGCAAAATTGCAGAAATTTCCCTAATTGTGGGGCAAAAAACAGAAATTCCCCTTATTTTGGGGCAAAATTGCAGAAATTTCCCTATTATGAGGAAAAATTGCAAAAATTTCCCTTATTTTAGGGCAAAATTGCAGAAATTTCACTAATTGTGGCGCAAAAAGGCAGAAATTCTCCTTATTTTGGGGCCTAGCTCAGAAATTCCACTTATTTTGGAGCAAAATTCCAGAAATTTCCCTTATTTTGGGGCAAAATTGTAGAAATTTTACTTATTTTGGGGCAAAATTGCAGAAATTTCACTTATTTTAGGGAAAAAAGGCAGAAATTTTTTTATTTTGGGGCAAAAAGGCAGAAATTCCTAATATTTTGTGCCAAAATTCAGAAATTCCCTTTATTTTGAGGTAAAAAGTCTGAAATTTCCCTTATTTGGGGGCAAAAAGGAAGAAATTTCCCTTATATTGGGGCAAAATTGCAGAAATTTCACTTATTTCAGGGTAATAAGTCAGAAATTTTCCTTATTTTGGGGCAAAAATGACAGAAATTCCCTTTGTTTTGGGGGAAAAAGACAGTAATTCCACATATTTAGAGGCAAAATGCAGAAATTCTCCTTATTTTAGGGCAAAATTGCAGAAATTTCCCTTATTTACGGGCAAAAAAACAGAAATTTCCCTAATTTTGGGACAAAATTGCAGAAATTTCACTTATTTCAGGGAAAAAAGGCAGAAATTTTTTTTGGGGTGCAAAATGGCAGAAATTTTTTTATTTTGGTACAAAATTGCAGAAATTTTTATTTTGGCGCAAAAAGTCAGAAATTCCCCATATTTTGGGGGAAAAGGGCAGAAATTCCTCTTATTTTGAGGTAAAAAGGCTGAAATTCCCCTTATTTTGGGGCAAAAAGAGAGAAATTTCGTTTATTTTGGGGAAAAGGCAGAAATTGCACTTATTTTGATTCAAAAAGATGGAAAATCCCCTTATTCTGGGGCAAAAATGAAGAAATTTGCTTTTCTTATGGCAAAAAGGTATATATTCCCTTTTTTTTCGGGCAAAAGGCAGAAATTCCCCATATTTTGGAGCAAAATTGCAGAAATTCCCCTAATTTTTGGGCAAAAAGGCAGAAATTCCCCTTATTTTGGGGTAAAACTGCAGAAATTTCACTTATTTTGCGGCAAAATGTCAGAAATTCCCCTTATTTTCGGCAAAAAAGGCAGAAAATCCCCTTATTTTATGGCAATATTGCAGAAATTTCCCTTATTTGGGGGCAAAAACAGAAATTCCCCTTATTTTGGGGCAAAATTGCAGAAATTTCCCTTATTATGGGGAAAATTGCAGAAATTTCCCTTATTTTAGGGCAAAATTACAGAAATTTCACTTATTTCAGAGAAAGAAAGCAAAAATTTTTCTTATTTTGGGGCAAAAAGGCAGAAATTCCCATTATTTTGAAGCAAAAAGGCAGAAATTCTCCTTATTTTGGGGTAAAATTGCAGAAATTTCACATATTTCAGGGCAAAACGGCAGAAATTCCCCTTATTTTGGGGCAAAAATGCAGAAATTCCCCTTATTTTGGCATAAAATTGCAGAAATTTCCCTTATTTGGGGGCAAAAAGGTAGAAAATCCACTTAATTTCGGGTAGAAAGGCAGAAATTCCTCGTATTTTGGAGCAAAATTGCAGAAACTCCCCTAATTTTGGGGCAAAAAGGCAGAAATTCACTTTATTTTGGGGCAAAAATAGAGAAATTCTCCTTATTTTGGGGCAAAAATCAGAAATTTCCCTTATTTTGGGGCAAAATTTTAGAAATTTCTTTTATATTGTTACAGACTTGCAAAAATTTTTCTTATTTTGTGGCAAAAAGGCAGAAATTCCCCATTTTTTGGTGCAAAAAGGCTGAAATTCCCCTTATTTTGAGGTAAAATCCTGAAATTCCCCATATTTTGGGGCAAAAAGGCAGAAATTCCCCTCATTTGGGGGCAAAAAGGCACAAATTTCCCTTATTTTCGAGCATAATTGCAGGACTTTCATTTATTTCAGGGCAAAAACTCAGAAATTCCTTTTATTTTGGGGCAAAAAGCAGAAATTTCTTTTATTTTGATACAAAATTGTAGAAATTTTCCTTATTTTGAAACAAAAAAACAAAAATTACCCATATTTTGGGGGAAATGTCAGAAATTCCCCTTATTTTGAGGTAAAAAGCCTGAAATTCCCATTATTTTGGGGCAAAAAGGCAGAAATTCCCTTTACTTTGTGGCAAAAAGGCAAAAATTCCCGTTAATTGGAGCAGAAAAGCAGAAATTTTCCTTATTTAAGGGCAATAGGGCAGAAATTCGCCATATTTTGTGGCAAAAAGGCAGAAATTCCCCTTATTTGGAGGTAAAATGCTGAAATTCCCCTTATTTTTGGCAAAAAGGCAGAAATTCCTATTATTTTGGGGCAAAATTGCAGAAATTTCAATTATTTCAGGGCAAAAAGTCAGAAATTTGCCTTATTTGGGGCAAAAAGCAGAAATTCCCCTAATTTTGGGGCCAAAAACAGAAATTCCATTTATTTTGGGGTAAAATTGCAGAAATTTCAAATATTTCAGGGCAAAAAGGCAGAAATTCCACTTTATTTCGGACAATAATGCAGAAATTCCCCCATATTTTAAAGCTAAATTTCAAAAATTCCCCTTATATTGGTGGAAAAATGCAGAAATTCCCTTTATTTTTGTGCAATAAGGCAGATTTCCCCGTATTTTGAAGCAAAATTGCACATATTCCCCTAATTTTGAGGGAAAATGCAGAAATTCACATTATTTTGGAACAAAAAGACAGAAATTCTCCTTATTTCAGGGCAAAATTCCAGAAATTCCCCTTATTTTGGGGCAAAATTGCAGAAATTTCCTTTATTTTGGGGCAAAATTGCAGAAATTTTCTTTATTTTGGGGCAAAATTTCAGAAATTTCACTTATTTCAAGAAAAAAGTGCAGAAATTTCTCTTATTTTGGGGCAAAAAGGCAGAAATTTCTTTTATTTTGGTAAAAAATTGCAGAAATTTTCTTTATTTTGGGGCAAATATGAAGAAATTCCCCATATTTTGGGGCAAAAAGGCAGAGATTCCCCTTATTATGAGGTAAAATGCTGAAATTCCCCTTATTTTGGGGCAAAAAGATAGAAATTCCCTTTATTTTGTGGCAAAAAGGCAGAATTTTCCCTTATTTTGGGGCAAAATTGCAGAAATTTCACTTATTTCAGAGCAAAATTCAAAAATTCCTTTTATTTTTGGGCAAAAAGACAGAAATTTTGTTTATTTTTGGGTAAATAGGCAGAAATTTCACTTATTGTGAGGTAAGAAGGCAGAAATTCCTCTTATTTTGGGGCAAAAATGAAAAAATTTCCCTTTTTTGTGCAAAAGGTATATATTCCCCTTATTTTCGAGCAAAAAAGCGGAAATTCCTTGTTTTTTGGAGCACAATTGCAGAAAATCCCCTAATTGTGGGGCAAAAAGGCAGAAATTCCCTATATGTTGGGGCAAAAAGACTGAAATTCTCCATATTTTGGGGCAAAACTCAGAAATTCCACTTATTTTGGGGCAAAATTCCAGAAATTTTCCGTATTTTGGGGCAAAATTGCAGAAATTTCACTTATTTTGGGGCAAAATTGCAGAAATTTCAGTTATTTCAGGTAAAAAAGGCAGAAATTTTTCTTATTTTGGGGCAAAAAGGCAGAAATTCCTAATATTTTGTGGAAAAAGTGAAGAAATTCCCCTTATTTTGAGGTAAAAAGGCTGAAATTCTCCTTATTTGGGGGCAAAAGGGCAGAAATTTCCCTTATTTTGGGGCAAAATTGCAGAAATTTCACTTATTTCAGGGTAATAAGTCAGAAATTTTCCTTATTTTGGGGCAAAAAAGACAGAAATTCCCTTTGTTTTGGGGGGAAAAGACAGAAATTCCAATTATTTAGAGGCAAAATGGCAGAAATTCCCCTTATTTTGAAGCAAAAATGAAGAAATTTCCCTTTTTTATGGCAAAAAGATATGCATTCCCCTTATTTTCAGGCAAAAAGGCAGAAATTCCCCGTATTTTGGAGCAAAATTGCAGAAATTCCCCTAATTGTGGGGCAAAAAGGCAGAAATTCCCTATATGTTGGAGCAAAAAGACAGAAATTCTCCTTATTTTGGGGCAAAACTCAGAAATTCCACTTATTTTGGGGCCAAATTGCAGGAATTTACCTTATTTTGGGGCAAAATTGCAGAAATTTTCTTTATTTGGGGCAAAATTGCAGAAATTTCACTTATTTTCAGGTAAAAAGGCTGAAATATTTTTTATTTTGGGGCAAAAAGGAAGAAATTCCCCTTATTTTGGGGCAAAATTGCAGAAATTTTCCTTATTTTGGGGCAAAAAGGCAGAAATTCTTTATATTTTGGGGCAAAAAGGCAGAAATTCCTTTTATTTTGTGGTAATAAGGCTGAAATTCCCCTTATTTTGGGACAAAAAGGCAGAAATTCCCCTTATTTTGGGGTAAAATGGCAGAAATTTTAAATATTTCAGGGCAAATTGGCAGAAATTTCCCTTATTTTGGGGCAAAAAGATGAAATCCCTAATTTTTGGCTAAAATTGCAGAAACGTCACTTATTTCTGGATGAAAAGGCAGAAATTCCACTTATTTTCGGGCAAAAAGGCAGAAATGACCCATATTTTGGAGCAAAATTGCAGAAATTCTCCTAATATTGGTGCAAAAATGCAGAAATTCCCTTTATTTTGGGGCAAAAAAGGCAGAAATTCTCCATATTTTGGTGCAAAAAGGCTGAAATTCTTCTTATTTTAAGGTAAAATGCTGAAATTCCCCATATTTTGGGGCAAAAGGCAAAAATTCTTCTTATTTTGTGGCAAAAAGTCACAAATTTCCCTTATTTTCGGGCAAAATTGCAGAAATTTCATTTATTTCAGGGCAAAAAGTCAGAAATTCCTTTTAATTTGGGGCAAAGAGCAGAAATTTCTTTTATTATGGTACAAAATTGAAGAAATTTTTCTTATTTTGAAACATAAAGGCAGAAAATTCCCCTTATTTTGAGGCAAAAGGCAGAAATTATTCTTATTTTGAGGTAAAATGCAGTAATTCCCTTTATTTTGGGGCTAAAAGGCAGAAATTCCCCATATTTTGAAGCAAAATTGCAGAAATTCTCATAATTTTTGGGCAAAAAGGCAGGAATTCTCATTATTTTGGAGCAAAAACAGAGAAAATCTCCTTTTTCGGGAGCAAACAGTCAAAAATTCCCCTTATTTTGGGGCTAAATTGCAGAAATTTCCTTTACATTGGGGCAAAATTGCATAAATTTGCCTTATTTTAGGGCAAAATTGCAGAAATTTCACTTATTTCAGGGAAAAAAGGCGGAAATTTCTGAGTTTTTTTCTCTGAAATAAGTGAAATTTCTGCAATTTTGCCCCAGAATAAGGGAAATTTCTGCAATTTTTTTCCATAGTAAAAGAAATTTCTGCAATTTTGCCCCAAAATGAGGAGAATTTCTGCCTTTTTGCCCCAAAATTAGGGGAGTTTCTGCAATTTTGCTTCAAAATACAGGGAATTTCTTCCTCTTTTCCCGAAAATAAGGGGAACTTCTGCCTTTTTGCCCCAAATAAAGGGAATTTCTGCATTTTTGCCCCAATATTAGGGGAATTTCTGCAATTTTGCTCCAAAATACGGGGAAATTCTGCCTTTTTACCCAAAATTAAGAGGATTTTCTGCCTTTTTGCTCCCAAATTAGGGAAATTTCTGCAATTTTATCCCAAAATAAAGGGAATTTCTGCCTTTTTGCCCCAAAATAAGGGGAATTTCTGCCTTTTTGCCCTGAAATATGTGAAATTTCTGCAATTTTACCCCAAAATAAGGTAAATTTCTGCCTTTTTGCCCATAAATAATAGAAATTTCTGCCTTTTTGCCCCAAAATAAGGGGAAATTCTGCCTTTTTGCCCCAAATAAAGGGAATTTCTGCATTTTTGCCCCAATATTAGGGAAATTTCTGCAATTCTATCCCAAAATAAGGGGAATTTCTGCCTTTTTGCCCCAAAATAAGGGGAATTTCTGCATTTTTGCCCGAAATTAAGTGGAATTTTTGCCTTTTTGTCCCGAAATAAGTGAAATTTCTTTAATTTTAGCCAAAAATTAGGGATTTCATCTTTTTGCCCCCCAAAAAGGGGAATTTCTGCAATTTTGCCCCAAAATAAATGAAATTTCTGCAATTTTGCCCCAAAATAAGGGAAATTTCTGGAATTTTGCTCCAAAATAAGTGGAATTTCTGGGTTGTGCCCCAAAATAAGGAGAATTTCTGTCTTTTTGCCCCAACATATAGGGAATTTCTGCCTTTTTGCCCCACAATTAGGGGAATTTCTGCAATTTTGCTCCAAAATACGGGGAATTTCTGCATTTTTGCCAGAAAATAAGGGGAATGCATACCTTTATTGCCATAAAAAGGGAAATTTCTTTATTTTTGCCCCAAATTAAGGGAAATTTCTGCCTTTTTGCCCTGAAATATGTGAAATTTCTGCAATTTTAGCCCAAAATAAGGTGAATTTTTTCTTTTTGCCCCAAAATAATGGGAATTTCTGTTTTATTGCCCCAAAATAAGAAAAGTTTTTGCTTTTTTTCTTTGAAATAAGTGAAATTTCTGCAATTTTGCCCTAAAATAAGGGAAATTTCTGCAATTTTCCCCATAATAAGGAAAATTTCTGCAATTTTGCCCCAAAATAAGGAGAATTTCTGGTTTTTTGCCCCCAAATACGGGAAATTTCTGCAATTTTGCCCTAAAATAAGTGGAATTTCTGCCTTTTGCCCCAAAATAAGGAGAATTTCTGCCTTTTTGCCCCAATATAAAGAATATTACTGTATTTTTTACCCCCAAATTAGGTGAATTTCTGCAATTTTGCTCCAAAATACGGGGATTTTCTGCCTTTTTCGTCGAAAATAAGGGGAATTTCTGCCATTTTGCTGTGAAATAAGTGAAATTTCTGGAGTTTTACCCCAATATAAGGGGAATTTCTGCCTTTTTGCCCCAAAATTAGGGGAATTTCTGCAATTTTGCTCCAAAATATGGGGAATTTCTGCCTTTTTGCCCGAAAATTAAGGGAATGTTTACCTTTTTGCCATAAAAAAGGGAAATTTCTTAATTTTTGCCCCAAAATAAGGGGATTTTCCACCTTTTTGACTCAAAATAAGTGCAATTTCTGCCTTTTCCCCAAAAATAAATGAAATTTCTGCTTTTTGCCCCAAAATAAGGGGAATTTCTTACTTTTTGCCCTGAAATAAATGAAATTTCTGCAATTTTGCCCGAAAATAAGGGAAATTTGTGCCTTTTTGCCCCAAAATAAGGAGAATTTCTGCCTTTTGCCCCAAAATATGGGGAATTTCAGCATTTTACCTCAAAATAAGGGGAATTTCAGCCTTTTTGCACCAAAATAAGAAGAATGCATACCTTTTTGCCATTAAAAAAGGGAAAATTCTTCATTTTTGCTCCAAAATAAGCGGAGTTTCTGCCTTTTGCCCCAAAATGTGGGGAATTTCTGCCTCTTTGCCCGAAAATAAGAAGAATGCATAACTTTTTGCCATAAAAAGGGGAAATTTCTTCATTTTTGCTCCAAAATAAGGGGAATTTCTGCCTTTTTGCCTCTAAATAAGTGGAATTTCTGTCTTTTTCCCCCAAAACAAAGGGAATTTCTGTCATTTTTGCCCCAAAATAAGGAAAATTTTTGACTTATTTCCCTAAAATAAGTGAAATTTCTGCAATTTTGCCCCAAAATAAGGGAAATTTCTGCCTTTTTGCCCCCAAATAAGGGGAATTTCTGACTTTTTGCACCCGAAAAAAGATTTTCTGTCTTTTTGCCCCAAAATAAGGAGAATTTCAGCATTTTTGCCCGAAAATTATGAGAATTTCTGCAATTTTTTTTCAAAATACGGAAAATTTCTGCCTTTTAGCTCCAAAATAAAGGGAATTTCTGCATTTTCTCCACATATTAGGGGAATTTCTGCATTTTACCTGTAAATAATGGGAATTTCTGCATTTTACCTCAAAATAAGTAGAATTTCTGCTTTTTACCTCAAATTATGGGGAATTTCTGCCTTTTTGTTCCAAAATAAAGAAAATTTCTTCAATTTTGTACCATAATAAAAGAAATTTCTACTTTTTGCCCCGAAATAAGGGGAATTTCTGACTTTTTACCCTGAAATAAATGAAATTTGTGCAATTTTGCCCGAACATAAGTGAAATTTGTGCCTTTTTGCCCCAAAATAATGGGAATTTCTGCCTTTAGCCCCAAAAAATAGAAAATTTCAGCATTTTACCTCAAAATAAGGGGAATTTCTGCCTTTTTGCCCTGAAATATATGAAGTTTCTGCAATTTTACCCCAAAATAAGGTGAATTTCTGACTTTTTGCCCGAAAATAATGGGAATTTCTGCCTTTTTGCCTCAAAATAAGAAAAATTTTTGCTTTTTTTTCGGAAATAAGTGAAATTTCTGCAATTTTGCCCTAAAATAAGGGAAATTTATGCAATTTTTCCCCATAATAAAAAAAATTTCTGCAATTTTGCCGCAAAATAAGAGGAATTTATGTTTTTTGCCCCCAAATAAAGCAAATTTCTGCAATTTGGCCCCAAAATAAAGCGATTTTCTGTTTTTTGCCCCCAAATAAGGGAAATTTCTGCAATTTTGCCATAAATTAAGGGAAATTTCTGCAATTTTGTCCTAAAATAAGGGGAATTTCTGCCATTTGCCCCAAAATAAGGGGAATTTCTGCCTTTTGCCCCAAAATATAGGGAATTTCTGCCTTTTTGTCCGAAAATAAGAAGAATGCACTTCTTTTTGCCATAAAAAAGGGAAATTTTTTCATTTTTGCTCCAAAAGAAGGGGAACTTTAGCCTTTTTGCCTCTAAATAAGTGGAATTTCTGTCTTTTTCCCCCAAAACAAAGGGAATTTCTGTCATTTTTGCCCCAAAATAAGGAAAATTTTTGACTTATTACCCTAAAATAAGTGAAATTTCTGCAATTTTGCCCCAAAATAAGGGAAATTTCTGCCTTTTGCCCCCAAATAAGGGGAATTTCTGACTTTTTGCACCCGAAGAAAGATTTTCTGTCTTTTTGCCCCAAAATAAGGAGAATTTCAGCATTTTTGCCCGAAAATTATGAGAATTTCTGCAATTTTTTTTCAAAATACGGAAAATTTCTGCCTTTTAGCTCCAAAATAAAGGGAATTTCTGCATTTTCTCCACATGTTAGGGGAATTTCTGCATTTGACCTGTAAATAATGGGAATTTCTGCATTTTACCTCAAAATAAGTAGAATTTCTGCTTTTTACCTCAAATTATGGGGAATTTATGCCGTTTTGTTCCAAAATAAAGAAAATTTCTTCAATTTTGTACCATAATAAAAGAAATTTCTACTTTTTGCCCTGAAAAAAACAGGAATTTCTGACTTTTTACCCTGAAATAAATGAAATTTGTGCAATTTTGCCCGAAAATAAGGGAAATTTGTGCCTTTTTGCCCCAAAATAATGGGAATTTCTGCCTTTAGCCCCCCAAAATGGGAAATTTCAGCATTTTACCTCAAAATAAGGGGAATTTCTGCCTTTTGGCCCTGAAATATATGAAGTTTCTGCAATTTTACCCCAAAATAAGGTGAATTTCTGACTTTTTGCCCCAAAATAATGGGAATTTCTGCCTTTTTGCCTCAAAATAAGAAAAATTTTTGCTTTTTTTTTCGGAAATAAGTGAAATTTCTGCAATTTTGCCCTAAAATAAGGGAAATTTCTGCAATTTTTCCCCATAATAAAAAAATTTCTGCAATTTTGCCGCAAAATAAGAGGAATTTCTGTTTTTTGCCCCCAAATAAAGCAAATTTCTGCAATTTTGCCCCAAAATAAAGGGAATTTCTGTTTTTTGCCCCCAAATAAGGGAAATTTCTGCAATTTTGCCCTAAAATAAGGGAAATTTCTGCAATTTTGCCCTAAAATAAGGGGAATTTCTGCCATTTGCCCCAAAATAAGGGGAATTTCTGCCTTTTGCCCCAAAATATAGGGAATTTCTGCCTTTTTGTCCGAAAATAAGAAGAATGCACTCCTTTTTGCCATAAAAAAGGGAAATTTTTTCATTTTTGCTCCAAAAGAAGGGGAACTTTAGCCTTTTTGCCTCTAAATAAGTGGAATTTCTGTCTTTTTCCCCCAAAACAAAGGGAATTTCTGTCTTTTTTGCCCCAAAATAAGGAAAATTTCTGACTTATTACTTTGAAAAAAGTAAAATTTCTGCAAATTTGCCCCAAAAATAGGGAAATTTCTGCCTTTTGCCCCAAAATAAGGGAAATTTCAGCATTTTACCTCAAAATAAGGTAAATTTCTGATTATTGCACCAAAATATGGAGAATTTCTACCTTTTGCCCCAAAATAAGGAAAATTTCTGCCTTTTTTCACTGAAATAAGTGAAATTTCTGCAATTTTGCCCAAAAATAAGTGAAATTTCTGCAATTTTGCCCCCAAAAAAGGTAAATTTCTGGAATTTTGCCCCAAAATAAGTGGAATTTCTGAGTTTTGCCCCAAAATAAGGAGAATTTCTGCCTTTTTGCCCCACAATTAGGGGAATTTCTGCAATTTTGCTCCAAAATACGGGGAATTTTTGCCTTTTTGCCTGAAAATAAGAAGAATGCATACGTTTTTGCCATAAAAAAGGAAATTTCTTCATTTTTGCCCCAAATTAATGGAAATTTCTGCCTTTTTACCCTGAAATATGTGAAATTTCTGCAATTTTAGCCCAAAATAAGGTGAATTTCTGCCTTTTGCCAAAAATAATGGGAATTTCTGCCTTTTTGCCCCAAAATGAGAAAAACTTTTGCTTTTTCTCTGAAATAAGTGAAATTTCTGGAATTTTGCCCTAAAATAAAAGAAATTTCTCAATTTTTCTCCATAGTAAAGGAAATTTCTGGAATTTTGCCCCAAAATAAGGGGAATTTCTGTTTTTTTGCCCCCAAATAAGGGAAATTTCTGCAATTTTGCCCTAAAATAAGGGGAATTTCTGCTTTTTTGCCTCTAAATAAGTGGAATTTCTGTCTTTTTCCCCCAAAACAAAGAGAATTTCTGTCATTTTTGCGCCAAAATTAGGAAAATTTCTGAATTATTACCCTGAAATAAGTGAATTTTCTGCAATTTTGCCCCAATATAAGGGAAATTTCTGCCTTTTTGCCCCCAAATAAAGGGAATTTCAGCCTTTTTACCTCAAAATAAAAGGAATTTCTGAATTTTGGCCCAAAATATTAGGAATTTCTGCCCTTTTTCCCCAAAATAAGAAAAATTTCTGCCTTTTTTTCCTGAAATAAGTGAAATTTCTGCAATTTTGCCCCAAAATAAAGAAAATTTCTGAAATTTTGCCCCCAAATAAGTGGAATTTCTGAGTTTTGCCCAAAAATAAGGAGAATTTCTTCCTTTTGCCTCTAAATAAGTGGAATTTTTGTCTTTTTCCACAAAACAAAGGAAATTTCTGTCTTTTTTGTTCTAAAATAAGAGGAATTTCTTCCTTCTTACCTCAAAATAGGTGAAATTTTTGCCTTTTTACCCAAAAATAAACGGAATTTCTGTCTTTTTGCCCCAAAATATAAAGAATTTTTGAATTTTGCCCTGAAATATGTGAAATTTCTGCAATTTTGCCCCCAAAATAAAGGAAATTTCTACCTTTTTGCCACAAAATAAAGGGAATTTCTGTCTTTTTGCCCCAAAATAAGGGGAATTTCAGCATTTTACCTTATAATAAGGGGAATCTCTCCATTTTTGCCCCAAAATATGGGGAATTTCTGCATTTTTGCTCCAAAATAAAGAAAATTTCTACAATTTTGTACCAAAATAAAAGAATTTTCTGCCTTTTTGCCCCAAAATAAGAGAAATTTCTGAGTTTTTTTCTCTGAAATAAGTGAAATTTCTGCAATTTTGCATAAAAATAAAGGAAATTTCTGCAATTTTTTTCCATAATAAGGGAAATTTCTGCAATTTTGCCCCAAAATAAGGGGAATTTCTGTTTTTTGCCCCCAAATAAGGGAAATTTCTGCAATTTTATCCCAAAATAAGGGGAATTTCTGTTTTTTTGCCACAAAATAAGGAAATTTTCTGCAAGTCTGTAACAAAATAGAAGAAATTTCTAAAATTTTGCCCCAAAATAAGGGAAATTTCTGATTTTTGCCCCAAAATAAGGAGAATTTCTGTATTTTTGCCCAAAAATAAAGGGAATTTCTGCATTTTTGCCCCCAAATTAGGGGAGTTTCTGCAATTTTGCTTCAAAATACAGGGAATTTCTTCCTCTTTTCCCGAAAATAAGGGGAACTTCTGTATTTTTGCCCCAAATAAAGGGAATTTCTGCATTTTTGCCCCAATATTAGGGGAATTTCTGCAATTTTGCTCCAAAATACGGGGAAATTCTGCCTTTTTGCCCCAAAATAAAGGGAATTTCTGCCTCTTTGCCCTGAAATATGTGAAATTTCTGCAATTTTACCCCAAAATAAGGTGAATTTCTGCCTTTTTGCTTATAAAATAATAGAAATTTCTGCCTTTTTGCCCCAAAATAAGAAAAATTATTGGTTTTTTCTCTGAAATAAGTGAAATTTCTGAAATTTTGCCCCAAAATAAAGGAAATTTCTACCTTTTTGCCACAAAATAAAGGGAATTTCTGTCTTTTTGCCCCAAAATAAGGGGAATTTCAGCATTTTACCTTATAATAAGGGGAATCTCTGCATTTTTGCCCCAAAATATGGGGAATTTCTGCATTTTTGCTCCAAAATAAAGAAAATTTCTACAATTTTGTACCAAAATAAAAGAATTTTCTGCCCTTTTGCCCCAAAATAAGAGAAATTTCTGAGTTTTTTTCTCTGAAATAAGTGAAATTTCTGCAATTTTGCATAAAAATAAAGGAAATTTCTGCAATTTTTTTCCATAATAAGGGAAATTTCTGCAATTTTTTCCATAATAAGGGAAATTCCTGCAATTTTGCCCCAAAATAAGGGGAATTTCTATTTTTTGCCTTCAAATAAAGGAAATTTCTTCAATTTTGCCCTAAAATAAGGGGAATTTCTGCCTTTTGCCCCAAAATAAGGAGAATTTCTGCCTTTTTGCCCCAAAATAAAAAAATTACTGTATTTTTTATTCCAATATTAGGTGAATTTCTGCAATTTTGCTACAAAATACGGGGATTTTCTTTTTTTTCGCCGAAAATAAAGGGAATTTCTGCCATTTTGCCGCGAAATAAGTGAAATTTCTGCAGTTTTACCCCAAAATAAGGGGAATTTCTTCATTTTTGCCCAAAAATTAGGGGAATTTTTGCAAGTTTGCTCCAAAATACAGGGAATTTCTGCCTTTTGGCCCGAAAATAAAGGGAATGTATACCTTTTTGCCATAAAAAAAGGAAATTTCTTCATTTTTACCCCAAAAGAAGGGGATTTTTCACCTTTTTGACTCAAAATAAGTGCAATTTCTGCCTTTTTCCCAAAAATAAACGAAATTTCTGTCTTTTTGCCCAAAAATAAAGGAAATTTCTGCCTTTTTGCCCCACAATTAGGGGAATTTCTGCAATTTTGCTCCAAAATACGGAAAATTTCTGCCTTTTTGCCTGAAAATAAGGGGAATGCATACGTTTTTGCCATAAAAGAAGGAAATTTCTTCAGTTTTGCCCCAAATTAAGGGAAATTTCTGCCTTTTTGTCCTGAAATATGTGAAATTTCTGCAATTTTAGCCCAAAATAAGGTAAATTTCTGCCTTTTGCCCCAAAATAATGGGAATTTCTGCCTTTTTGCCCCAAAATAAGGAAAACTTTTGCTTTTTTTCTTTGAAATAAGTGAAATTTCTGCAATTTTGCCCTAAAATAAAAGAAATTTCTGCAATTTTTCTCCATAGTAAAGGAAATTTCTGGAATTTTGCCCCAAAATAAGGGGAATTTCTGTTTTTTTGCCCCCAAATAAGGGAAATTTCTGCAATTTTGCCCTAAAATAAGGAAAATTTCTGCTTTTTTGCCTCTAAATAAGTGGAATTTCTGTCTTTTTCCCCCAAAACAAAGGGAATTTCTGTCATTTTTGCGCCAAAATAAGGAAAATTTCTGAATTATTACCCTGAAATAAGTGAATTTTCTGCAATTTTGCCCCAATGTAAGGGAAATTTCTGCCTTTTTGCCGCCAAATAAGGGGAATTTCAGCCTTTTTACCTCAAAATAAGAAGAATTTCTTAATTTTGGCCTAAAATATTAGGAATTTCTGCCTTTTTTCCACAAAATAAGAAAAATTTCTGCCTTTTTTCCCTGAAATAAGTGAAATTTCTGCAATTTTGCCCCAAAATAAATTAAATTTCTGAAATTTTGCCCCAAAATAAGTGGAATTTCTGAGTTTTGCCCCAAAATAAGGAGAATTTCTTCCTTTTTGCCTCTAAATAAGTGGAATTTCTGTCTTTTTTTTACAAAACAAAGGAAATTTCTGTCTTTTTTGTTCTAAAATAAGAGGAATTTCTTCTTTCTTACCTCAAAATAGGTGAAATTTCTGCCATTTTACCCAAAAATAAACGGAATTTTTGTCTTTTTGCCCCAAAATAAAAGAATTTTTGAATTTTGCCCTGAAATATGTGAAATTTCTGCAATTTTGCCCCAAAATAAGGGAAATTTCTGATTTTTTGCCACAAAATAAAGGGAATTTCTGTCTTTTTGCCCCAAAATAAGGGGAATTTCAGTATTTTACCTCATAAGAGGAATCTCTGCATTTTTGCCCCAAAATATGGGGTATTTCTGCATTTTTGCTCCAAAATAAAGAAAATTTCTACAATTTTGTACCAAAATAAGAGAAAATTCTGCATTTTTGCCCCAAAATAAGAGAAATTTCTGAGTTTTTTTCTCTGAAATAAGTGAAATTTCTGCAATTTTGCCCCAAAATAAGGGAAATTTCTGCAATTTTTTTCCATAATAAGAAAAATTTCTGCAATTTTGCCCCAAAATAAGGGGAATTTCTGTTTTTTGGCCCCAAATAAGGGAAATTTCTTCAATTTTGCCCTAAAATAAGGGGAATTTCTGCCTTTTGCCCCAAAATAAGGAGAATTTCTGCCTCTTTGCCCCAAAATAAGAAAATTACTGTATTTTTTATCCCAAAATTAGGTTAATTTCTGCAATTTTGCTCCAAAATACGAGGATTTTCTTCTTTTTTCGCCGAAAATAAAGGGAATTTCTGCCATTTTGCCGCGAAATAAGTGAAATTTCTGCAGTGTTACCCCAAAATAAGGGGAATTTCTGCCTTTTTGCCCAAAAATTAGGGGAATTTTTGCAAGTTTGCTCCAAAATACAGGGAATTTCTCCCTTTTGGCCTGAAAATAAAGGGAATGTATACCTTTTTGCCATAAAAAAAGGAAATTTCTTCATTTTTACCCCAAAATAAGGGGATTTTTTCACCTTTTTGACTCAAAATAAGTGAAATTTCTGCTTTTTTCCCAAAAAAAAAACGAAATTTTTGTCTTTTACCCCAAAAATAAAGGGAATTTCTGACTTTTTGCCACAAAATAAGGGGAATTTCAGCCTTTTTACCTAAAAATAATAGGAATTTCTGCCTTTTTGCCCCCAAAATAAAGGGAATTTCTACATTTTTGCACCAATATTAGGGGAATTTCTGCAATTTTCCTTCAAAATATGGGTCATTTCTGCCATTTTGCCCAAAATTAAGTGGAATTTCTGCCTTTTTGTCCGAAATAAGTGAAATTTCTGCAATTTTAGCCAAAAATTAGGGATTTCATCTTTTTGCCCTAAAATAAGAAAAATTTCTGCCATTTTGCCCTGAAATATTTGAAATTTCTACAATTTTACCCCAGAATAAGGGGAATTTCTGCCTTTTTGCCCCAAATAAGGGGAATTTCAGCCTTATTACCTCAAAATAAGGGGAATTTCTGCCTTTTTGCCCCAAAATATAAGGAATTTCTGCCTTTTTGCCCCAAAAAAGGAAAATTCTGAAATATTGCCTTGAAAAGGAGAATTTCTCCCTTTTTGCCCCAAAATAAAGGAAATTTCAGCCTTTTTACCTGAAAATAAGTGAAATTTCTGCAATTTTGCCCCAAATAATAGAAATTTCTGATTTTTGCCCCAAAATAAGGAGAATATCTGTATTTTTGCCCCAAAATAAAGGAAATTTCTGCCTTTTTGCCCCAAAATTAGGGGAGTTTCTGCAATTTTGCTTCAAAATACAGGGAATTGCTTCCTCTTTTCCCGAAAATAAGGGGAACTTCTGCCTTTTGCCCCAAATAAAGAGAATATCTGCATTTTTGCCCCAATATTAGGGGAATTTCTGCAATTTTGCTCCAAAATATGGGGAATTTCTGCCTTTTTAACCGAAATTAAGGGGATTTTCTGCGTTTTTGCTTTCAAATAAGGGAAATTTCTGCAATTTTATTCCAAAATAAGGGGAATTTCTGCCTTTTTGCCCCCAAAAAGGGGAATTTCTGCCTTTTTGCCCGAAATTAAGTGGAATTTTGGCCTTTTTGTCCCGAAATAATTGAAATTTCTTTAATTTTAGCCAAAAATTAGGGATTTCATTTTTTTGCCCCAAAATAAGGGGAATTTCTGCAATTTTGCTCCCAAATAAATGAAATTTCTGCAATTTTGCCCCAAAATAAAGGAAATTTCTGGAATTTTGCTCCAAAATAAGTGGAATTTCTGAGTTTTGCCCCAAAATAAAAAGATTTTCTGTATTTTTGCCCCAACATATAGGGAATTTCTGCCTTTTTGCCCCACAATTAGGGAAATTTCTGCAATTTTGCTCCAAAATACGGGGAATTTCTGCATTTTTGCCCGAAAATGAGGGAAATGCATACCTTTATTGCCGTAAAAAGGGAAATTTCTTCATTTTTGCCCCAAATTAAGGGAAATTTCTGCCTTTTTGCCCTGAAATATGTGAAATTTCTGCAATTTTAGCCCAAAATAAGGTGAATTTCTGCCTTTTTGCCCCAAAATAATGGGAATTTCTGCCTTTTTGCCCCAAAATAAGAAAAATTTTTGCTTTTTTTTTCTGAAATAAGTGAATTTTCTGCAATATTGCCCTAAAATAAGGGAAATTTCTGCAATTTTGCCCCAAAATAAGAGGAATTTCTGTTTTTTTGCCCCCAAATAAGGGAAATTTCTGCAATTTTGCCCTAAAATAATGGGGAATTTCTGCCTTTTGCCCCAAAATAAGGAGAATTTCTGCCTTTTTGCCCCAAAATAAAGAATATTACTGTATTTTTTACACCAAAATTAGGTGAATTTCTGCAATTTTTCTCCAAAATACGGGGATTTTCTGCCTTTTTCGCCGAAAATAAGGGGAATTTCTGCCATTTTGCTGCGAAATAAGTGAAATTTCTGGAGTTTTACCCCAAAATAAGGGGAATTTCTGCCTCTTAGCCCCAAAATTAGGGGAATTTCTGCAATTTTGCTCCAAAATATGGGGAATTTCTGCCTTTTTGCCCAAAAATAAATGGAATGTTTACCTTTTTGTTATAAAAAATAGAAATTTCTTCATTTTTGCCCAAAAATAAGGGGATTTTCCGCCTTTTTGACTCAAAATAAGTGCAATTTCTGCCTTTTCCCCAAAAATAAACGAAATTTCTTTCTTTTTGCCACAAAATAAGAAGAATTACTGACTTTATGCTTTCGAAAAAAAAAGATTTTCTGTCTTTTTGCCCCAAAATAAAAAGAATTTTTTCCTTTTTGCCCGAAAATTATGAGAATTTCTGCAATTTTGCTTCAAAATAAGGTTAATTTCTGCCTTTTAGCTACAAAATAAAGGGAATTTCTGCATTTTCACCCAATATTTGGGGAATTTCTGCATTTTACCTCTAAATAAGGGGAATTTCTGCATTTTACCTCAAAATAAGAAGAATTTCTGCCTTTTGCCCCAGAATATGGGGAATTTCTGCCTTTTTGTTCCAAAATAAGGAAAATTTCTTCAATTTTGTACCATAATAAAAGAAATTTCTGCTTTTTGCCCCAAAATAAGAGGAATTTTTTACTTTTTGCCCTGAAATAAATGAAATTTCTGCAATTTTGCCCGAAAATAAGGGAAATTTGTGCCTTTTTGCCCCAAAATAAGGGGAATTTCTGCCTTTTGCCCCAAAATATGGAAAATTTCAGCATTTTTCCTCAAAATAAGGGGAATTTCAGCCTTTTTGCCCCAAAATAAGATGAATGCATACCTTTTTGCCATAAAAAAGGGAAATTTCTTCATTTTTGCTACAAAATAAGGGGAATTTCTGCCTTTTGCCCCAAAATATGGGGAATTTCTGCATTTTTGCCCGAAAATAAGAAGAATGCATAACTTTTTGCCATAAAAAAGGGAAATATCTTGATTTTTTACTCCAAAATAAGGGGAATTTCTGCCTTTTGCCTCTAAATAAGTGGAATTTCTGTCTTTTTCCCCAAAAACAAAGGCAATTTCTGTCATTTTTGCCCCAAAATAAGGAAAATTTCTGACTTATTACCCTGAAATATGTGAAATTTCTGCAATTTTGCCCCAAAAAGAGGGAAATTTCTGCTTTTTTGCCCCCAAATAAGGGGAATTTCTGACTTTTTGCACCCGAAAAAAGGAGATTTTCTGTCTTTTTCCCCAAAATAAGGAGAATTTCAGCCTTTTTGCCCGAAAATTATGAGAATTTCTTCAATTTTTCTTCAAATACGAAAAATTTCTGCCTTTTAGCCCAAAAATAAAGAAAATTTCTGCATTTTCCCCAAATATTAGAGGAATTTCTGCATTTTACCTCTAAATAATGGGAATTTCTGCATTTTACCTCAAAATAATAAGAATTTCTGCCTTTTACCTCAAATCATGGGGAATTTCTGCCTTTTTGTTCCAAAATAAAGAAAATTTCTTCAATTTTGTACCATAATAAAAGAAATTTCTACTTTTTGCTCCGAAATAAGGTGAATTTCTGACTTTTTACCCTGAAATAAATGAAATTTGTGCAATTTTGCCCGAAAATATGGGAAATTTGTGCCTTTTTGCCCCAAAATAATGGGAATTTCTGCCTTTAGCCCCAAAAAAATGGGAAATTTAAGCATTTTACCTCAAAATAAGGGAAATTTCTGCCTTTTTGCCGTGAAATATATGAAATTTCTGCAATTTTACCCCAAAATAAGGTGAATTTCTGCCTTTTTGCCCCAAAATAATGGAAATTTCTGCCTTTTTGCCTCAAAATAAAAAAAATTTTGCTTTTTTTTCTGAAATAAGTGAAATTTCTGCAATTTTGCCCTGAAATGAGGGAAATTTCTGCAATTTTTTCCCATAATAAAAAAAATTTCTGCAATTTTGCCGCAAAATAAAAGGAATTTCTGTTTCTTGCCCCCAAATAAAGCAAATTTCTGCAATTTTGCCCTAAAATAAGGGGAATTTTTGTTTTTTGCCCCCAAATAAGGGAAATTTCTGCAATTTTGCCCTAAAATAAGGGCAATTTCTGCCATTTGCCCCAAAATAAGGGGAATTTCTGCCTTTTTGCCACAAAATAAAGAAAATTACGACATGTTTTACGCCAAAATTAGGTGAATTTCTGCAATTTTGCTCCAAAATACGAGGATTTTCTGCCTTTTTCGCTTAAAATAAAGGGAATTTCTGCCATCTTGCCGCGAAATAAGTGAAATTTCTGTAGTTTTACATCAAAATAAGGGGAATTTCTGCCTTTTTGCCCCAAAATTAGGGGAATTTCTGCAATTTTGCTCCAAAATACGGGGAATTTCTGCCTTTTTGCCCGAAAATAAAGGGAATGTATACATTTTTGCCATGAAAAAGGTAAATTTCTTCACTTTTGCCCCAAAATAAGGGCATTTTCCGCCTTTTTGACTCAAAATAAGTGAAATTTCTGCCTTTTCCCCAAAAATAAACGGAATTTCTGTCTTTTTGCCCCAAAATAAGGAGAATTTCTGAGTTTTTGCCCTGAAATAAATGAAATTTCTAAAATTTTTCCCCAAAATAATGGAAATGTCTGCTTTTTGCCCCAAAATAAGGGGAATTTCTGCCTTTTTGCCTCCAAATAAGGGGAATTTCAGCCTTTTTTTCTCAAAATAAGGAGAATTTCTGCCTTTTGTCCCAAAATATGGAGAATTTCTCCCTTTTTGCCCCAAAATAAGAAAAATTTCTGCAATTTTGTACCAAAATAAAAGAAATTTCTGCCTTTTTTGCTCCAAAATAAGAGAAATTTCTGCCTTTTTTCCCTGAAATAAGTGAAATTTTTGCAATTTTTCCCCAAATTAAGAGAAATTTCTGCAATTTTTCCCCAAATTAAAGGAAATTTCTGCAATTTTGCCCCAAATAAGGGGAATTTCTGACTTTTTGCACCCAAAAAAAGAGAGATTTTCTGTCTATTTGCCCCAAAATAAGGAGAATTTCAGGCTTTTTGCCCGAAAATTATGAGAATTTCTGCAATTTTTCTTCAAAATACGGAAAATTTTTGCCTTTTAGCCCCAAAATAAAGGGAATTTCTGCATTTTCCCCAAATATTAGGGAAATTTCTGCATTTTACCTCTAAATAATGGAAATTTCTGCATTTTACCTCAAAATAAAAAGAATTTCTGCCTTTTACCTCAAATTATGGGGAATTTCTGCCTTTTTGTTCCAAAATAAAGAAAATTTCTTCAATTTTGTACCATAATAAAAGAAATTTTTACTTTTTGTCCCGAAATAAGGGGAATTTCTGACTTTTTACCCTGAAATAAATAAAATTTGTGCAATTTTGCCCGAAAATAATAGAAATTTGTGCCTTTTTGCCCCAAAATAATGGGAATTTCTGCCTTTAGCCCCAAAAAATGGGAAATTCAGCATTTTACCTCAAAATAAGAAGAATTTCTGCCTTTTTGCCCTGAAATATATGAAATTTCTGAAATTTTACCCCAAAATAAGGTGAATTTCTGCCTTTTTGCCCCAAAATAATGGAAATTTCTGCCTTTTTGCCTCAAAATAAGAAAAATTTTTGCTTTTTTTCTGAAATAAGTGAAATTTCTGCAATTTTGCCCTAAAATAAGGGAAATTTCTGCAATTTTTCCCCATAATAAAGAAAATTTCTGCAATTTTGCCCCAAAATAAGGGGAATTTCTGTTTTTTGCCCCCAAATAAGGGAAATTTCTGCAATTTTGCCCTAAAATAAGGGGAATTTCTGCCATTTGCCCCAAAATAAGGGGAATTTCTGCCTTTTTGCCACAAAATAAAGAAAATTACTGCATGTTTTACGCCAAAATTAGGTGAATTTCTGCAATTTTGCTCCAAAATACGAGGATTTTCTGCCTTTTTCGCCGAAAATAAGGAGAATTTCTGCCATTTTGCCGTGAAATAAGTGAAATTTTTGCAGTTTTACCCCAAAATAAGGGAAATTTCTGCCTTTTAGCCCCAAAATTAGGGGAATTTCTGCACTTTTGCTCCAGAATACGGGGAATTTCTGCTTTTTTGCCCAAAAATAAAGGGAATGTATACCTTTTTGCCATAAATAGGGAAATTTCTTCACTTTTGCCCCAAAATAAGGGGATTTTCCGCCTTTTTGACTCAAAATGAGTGCAATTTCTGCCTTTTCTCCAGAAATAAATGGAATTTCTGTCTTTTTGCCCCAAAATAAGGGGAATTTCTGAGTTTTTGCCCTGAAATAAGTGAAATTTCTAAAATTTTTCCCCAAAATAAGGGAAATGTCTGCTTTTTGCCCCAAAATAAGGGGAATTTCTGCCTTTTTGCCCCAAAATAAGGGGAATTTCAGCATTTATTCCTCAAAATAAGGGGAATTTCTGCCTTTTGCTCCAAAATATGGGGAATTTCTGCTATTTTGCCTCAAAATAAGGGAAATTTCTGAAATTTTGTACCAAAATAAAAGAAATTTCTGCCTTTTTGCCCCCAAAAAAGAGAAATTTCTGCCTTTTTTCCCTCAAATAAGTAAAATTTCTGCAATTTTGCCCCAAAATAAGGGAAATTTCTGCAATTTTGCCCCAAAATAAAGGAAATTTCTGCAATTTTGCTCCAAATAAGGGGAATTTCTGCTTTTTGCCCCAAAATTAGGAAAATTTCTGCAATTTTGATCCAAAAATCGTGGAATTTCTGCCTTTTTGCCCAAAATAAAAGGAATGTATACCTTTTTGCCATAAAAAAAAGAAATTTCTTCACTTTTGCCCCAAAATAAGGGCATTTTCCGCCTTTTTGACTCAAAATAAGTGCGATTTCTGCCTTTTCCCCAAAAATAAACGGAATTTCTGTCTTTTTGCTCCAAAATAAAGGGAATTTCTGACTTTTTGCCCTGAAATAAGTGAAATTTCTAAAATTTTTCCCCAAAATAAGAGAAATGTCTGCTTTTTGCCCCAAAATAAGGGGAATTTCAGCCTTTTTGCCCCAAAATAGGGGGAATTTCAGCCTTTTTTTCGTCAAAATAAGGGGAATTTCTGCCTTTTGCCCCAAAATATGGGGAATTTCTGTCTTTTTGCCCCAAAATAAGAAAAATTTCTGCAATTTTGTACCAAAATAAAAAAAAATTCTGCCTTTTTGCCCCAAAATAAGAGAAATTGCTGCCTTTTTTCCCTGGAATAAGTGAAATTTCTGCAATTTTGCCCCAAAATAAGGGAAATTTCTGCAATTTTGCCCCAAAATAAGTGAAATTTCTGCAATTTTGCCCCAAAGTAAAGGAAATTTCTGCAATTTTACCCCAAAATAAGGGGTATTTCAGCTTTTTTCCTTAAAATAAGGGGAATTTCTGCCTTTTGACCCAAAATATGGGGAATTTCTGCCTTTTTTCACCCGAAAAAAGGAGATTTTCTGTCTTTTTGCCCCAAAATAAGGAGAACTTCAGCCATTTGCCCGAAAATTATGAGAATTTCTGCAATTTTTCCTCAAAATACAGAAAATTTCTTCCTTTTAGCCCCAAAATAAAGGGAATTTCTGCATTTTCCCACAATATTACGGGAATTTCTGTATTTTACCTCTAAATAAAAGAAATTTCTGCATTTTACTTCAAAATAAGAAGAATTTCTGACTTTTACCCCGAAATATGGGGAATTTCTGCCTTTTTGTTCCAAAATAAAGAAAATTTCTTCAATTTTGTACCATAATAAAAGAAATTTCTCCTTTTTGCCCCAAAATAAGGGGAATTTCTGACTTTTTACCCTGAAATAAATGAAATTTTTGCAATTTTGCCCGAAAATAAGGGAAATTTGTGCCTTTATGCCCCAAAATAAGGGGAATTTCTGCCTCTTGCCCCAAAATATGGGGAATTTCAGCATTTTACCTCAAAATAAGGGGAAGTTCTGCCTTTTTGCCCTGAAATATGTGAAATTTCTGCAATTTTACCCTAAAATAAAGTGAATTTCTGCCTTTTTGCCCCAAAATAATAGAAATTTCTGCCTTTTTGCCTCAAAATAAGAAAAATTTTTGCTTTTTTTTCTGAAATAAGTGAAATTTCTGCAATTTTGCCCTAAAATAAAGGAAATTTCTGCAATTTTTTCCCATAATAAAGAAAATTTCTTCAATTTTGCCGCAAAATAAGGGGAATTTCTGGTTTTTGCCCCCAAATAATGCAAATATCTGCAATTTTGCCCCAAAATAAGGGGAATTTCTGTTTTTTGCCCCCAAATAAGGAAAATTTCTGCAATTTTGCCCGAAAATAAAGGGAATTTCTGCCATTTGCCCCAAAATAAGGGGAATTTCTGCCTTTTTGCCACAAAATGAAGAAAATTACTGCATGTTTTATGCCAAAATTAGGTGAATTTCTGCAATTTTGCTCCAAAATACGAGGATTTTCTGCCTTTTTCGCCGAAAATAAGGGGAATTTCTGCCATTTTGCCGTGAAATAAGTGAAATTTCTGCAGTTTTACCCCCAAATAAGGGATATTTCTGCCTTTTAGCCCCAAAATTAGGGAAATTTCTGCAATTTTGCTCCAAAATATGGGGAATTTCTGCCTTTTTGCCCGAAATTAAGTGGAATTTCGGCCTTTTTGTCTGGAAATAAGTGAAATTTTTGCAATTTAAGCCAAAAATTAGGGATTCCATTTTTGCCCCAAAATAAGGGGAATTTCTGCCTTTTTGACCCAAAATATAAGGAATTTCTGCCTTTTTGCCCCAAAATAAGGAAAATTTCTGCAATTTTGCCCCAAAATAAGGGGAATTTCTTCGTTTTTACCATAAAATAAAGGGAATTTCAGCCTTTTTACCTGAAAATAAGTGAATTTCCAGCAATTTTGCCCCAAATAAGAGAAATTTCTGCAATTTTGCCCAAAATAAGGTAAATTCCTGCAATTTTGCCCCAATATAAGTGGAATTTCTGAGTTTTGCCCCAAAATAAAGAGAATTTTTGCCTTTTTGCCCCACAATTATGGGAATTTCTGCAATTTTGCTCCAAAATATGGGGAATTTCTGCCTTTTTACCCCAAAATAAGGGGAATGCATACCTTTTTGCCATAAAAAAAGAAATTTCTTCATTTTTGCTCCAAAATGAGGAGAATTTCTGCCTTTATGCCTCTAAATAAGTGGAATTTCTGTCTTTTTCCCCCAAAACAAAGGGAATTTCTGTCTTTTTCCCCAAAATAAGGGGAATTTCTGACTTATTACTCTGAAATAAGTGAAATTTCTGCAATTTTGCCCCAACATAAGGGAAATTTCTGCCTTTTTGCCTCCAAATAAAGGGAATTTCAGCCTTTTTACCTCATAATAAGGGGTATTTCTGCATTTTGCCACAAAATATTAGGAATTTCTGCCTTTTTGCCCTAAAATAAGGAAAGTTTCTGCCTTTTTTCCCTGAAATAAGTGAAATTTCTTCAATTTTGCCCCAAAATAAGTGAAATTTCTGAGTTTTGCCCCAAAATAAAAAGAATTAATGTGTTTTTGCCTGAACATATAGGGATTTTCTGCCTTTTTGCCCCACAATTAGGGGATTTTCTGCAATTGTGCTCCAAAATACGAGGAATTTCTGCTTTTTGCCCGAAAATAAGGGGAATGTATACCTTTTGCCAAAAAAAAGAGAAATTTCTTCATTTTTGCCCCAAAATAAGAGGAATTTCTTTTTTCTTACCTCAAAATAAGTGAAATTTCTCCCTTTTTACCCAAAAATAAACGGAATTTCTGTCTTTTTGCCCCAAAATAAAAGGAATTTTTGAATTTTGCCCTGAAATAAGTGAAATTTCTGCAATTTTGCCCCAAAATAAGGGAAATTTCTGTCTTTTGCCACAAAATAAAGGGAATTTCTGTCTTTTTGCCCCAAAATAAGGGGAATTTCAGCATTTTACCACATAATAAGGGGAATCTCTGCATTTTTGCCCCAAAATATGGGGAATTTCTTCATTTTGCCCCAAAATAAAGAAAATTTCTACAATTTTGTACCAAAATAAAAGAAATTTCTGCCTTTTTTCCCCAAAATAAAAGAAATTTCTGAGTTTTTTTCTCTGAAATAAGTGAAATTTCTGCAATTTTGCCCCAAAATAAGGGAAATTTCTGCAATTTTTTTCCATAATAAAGGAAATTTTTGCAATTTTGCCCCAAAATAAGGGGAATTTCTGTTTTTTGCCCCAAAATAAGGGAAATTTTTGCAATTTTATCCCAAAATAAGAAGAATTTCTGCCTTTTTGCCATGAAATAAGAAATATTTTTGCAAGTCTGTAACAAGATAGAAGAAATTTCTAAAATTTTGCCCCAAAATAAGGGAAATTTCTGATTTTTGTCCCAAAATAAGGAAAATTTCTATATTTTTGCCCCAAAATAAAGGGAATTTCTGTCTTTTTGCCCCAAAATTAGGGGAGTTTCTGCAATTTTGCTTCAAAATACAGCGAATTTCTTCCTCTTTTCCCAAAAATAAGGGGAACTTCTGCCTTTTTGCCCCAAATAAAGGGAATATCTGCATTTTTGACCAAATATTAGGGGAATTTCTGCAATTTTGCTCCAAAATACGAAGAAATTCTGCCTTTTTACTCTAAATTAAAAGGATTTTCTGCCTTTTTGCTCCCAAATAAGGGAAATTTCTGCAATTTTATCCCAAAATAAAGGGAATTTCTGCCTTTTTGCCCCAAAATAAAGGGAATTTCTGCCATTTTGCTGCGAAATAAGTGAAATTTCTGCAGTTTTACCCCAAAATAAGGGGAATTTCTGCCTTTTTGCCCAAAAAATTAGGGGAATTTTTCAATTTTGTTCCAAAATACAGGGAATTTCTGCCTTTTGGCCCGAAAATAAAGAAAATGTATACCTTTTTGCCATAAAAAAAGGAAATTTCTTCATTTTTACCCCAAAATAAGGGGATTTTTCACCTTTTTGACTCAAAATAAGTGCAATTTCTGCCTTTTCCCCAAAAATAAATGAAATTTCTGTCTTTTTGCCCAAAAATAAGGGGAATTTCTGACTTTTTGCCCCAAAATAAGGGGAATTTCAGCCTTTTTACCTAAAAATAAGGGGGAATTTCTGCCTTTTTGCCCACAAAATAAAGGGAATTTCTGCATTTTTGCACCAATATTAGGGGATTTTCTGCAATTTTGCTCCAAAATACGGGTCATTTCTGCCTTTTTGCCCGAAATTAAGTGGAATTTCTTTTTTTTTGTCCCAAAATAAGTGAAATTTCTTCAATTTTAGCCAAAAATTAGGGATTTCATCTTTTTGCCCCAAAATAAGGGGAATTTCTGCAATTTTGCCCTGAAATATTTGAAATTTCTGCAATTTTACCCCAAAATAAGGGGAATTTTTGCCTTTTTGCCCCAAAATAAGGGGAATTTCAGCCTTATTACCTCAAAATAAGGGAAATTTCTGCCTTTTTGCCACAATATATAAGGAATTTCTGCCTTTTTGCCCCAAAATAAGGAAAATTTCTGCAATTTTGCCCCAAAATAAGGGGACTTTCTACCTTTTTGCCCCAAAATAAAGGAAATTTCAGCCTTTTTACCTGAAAATAAGTGAAATTTCTGCAATTTTGCCCCAAATAAGGGAAATTTCTGATTTTTGCCCCAAAATAAGGAGAATATCTGTATTTTTGCTCCAAAATAAAAGGAATTTCTGCCTTTTTGCCCCAAAATTAGGGGAGTTTCTGCAATTTTGCTTAACAATACAGGGAATTTTTCTTCTTTTCCCGAAAATAATGGGAACTTCTGCCTTTTTGCCCCAAATAAAGGGAATTTCTGCATTTTTGCCCCTATATTAGGGGAATTTCTGCAATTTTGCTCTAAAATATGGGGAATTTCTGCCTTTTTACCCGAAATTAAGGGGATTTTATGCCTTTTTGCTCCCAAATAAGGGAAATTTCTGCTATTTTATCCCAAAATAAGGGGAATTTCTGCCTTTTTGCCCCAAAATAAGGGGAATTTCTGCCTTTTTACCTGAAATTAAGTGGAATTTCTGCCTTTTTGTCCCGAAATAAGTGAAATTTCTTAAATTTTAGCCAAAAATTAGGGATTTCATCTTTTTGCCCCAAAATAAGGGGAATTTCTGCAATTTTGCCCCAAAATAAATGAAATTTCTGCAATTTTGCCCCAAAATAAGGGAAATTTCTGGAATTTTGCTCCAAAAAAAGTGGAATTTTTGAGTTTTGCCCCAAAATAAGAAGAATTTCTGTATTTTTGCCCCAACATATAGGGAATTTGTGAATTTTTGCCCCACAATTAGAGGAATTTCTGCAATTTTGCTCCAAAATACGGGGAATTTCTGCATTTTTGCCCCAAAATAAGGGGAATGCATACCTTTTTCCATAAAAAAAGAATAATTTCTTCATTTTTGCTCCGAAATAAGAGGAATTTCTGCCTTTTTACCTCTAAATAAGTGGAATTTCTGTCTTTACCCCCAAAACAAAGGGAATTTCTGTCTTTTGTGCTCCAAAATAAGGAAAATTTCTGACTTATTACCATGAAATAAGTGAAATTTCTTCAATTTTGCCCGAAAATAAGTGAAATTTCTGATATTTTGCCCCAAAATAAGAAAAATTTCTGGAATTTTGCCCCAAAATAGGTGGAATTTTTGAGTTTTGCCCCAAAATAAGGAGAATTTCTGCCTTTTTGCCCTACAATTAGGGAAATTTCTGCAATTTTGCTCCAAAATACAAGGAATTTCTGCCTTTTTGCCCGAAAATAAGGGGAATGCATAACTTTTTGCCATAAAAAAGGGAAATTTCTTCATTTTTTTCACCAAATTAAAAGTAATTTCTGCCTTTTTGCCCTGAAATATGTGAAATTTCTGCAATTTTAGCCCAAAATAAGGTGAATTTCTGCCTTTTTGCCCCAAAATAATGGGAATTTCTGCCTTTTTGCCCCAAAATAAGAAAATTTTTTGATTTTTTTCTCTGAAATAAGTGAAATTTCTGCAATTTTGCCCTAATATAAAGGAAATTTATGCAATTTTTCCCCATAATAATGGAAATTTCTGCAATTTTGCCCCAAAATAAGGGGAATTTCTGTTTTTTTGCCTTCAAATAAGGGAAATTTCTGCAATTTTGCCCTAAAATAAGGGGAATTTCTGCCTTTTGCCCCAAAATAAAAAGAATTTCTGCCTTTTTGCCCCAAAATAAGAAAAATTTTTGCTTTTTTTTCTCTGAAATAAGTGAAATTTCTGCAATTTTGTCCTAAAATAAGGGGAATTTCTGCCTTTTTGCCCCAAAATAAAAAATATTACTGTATTTTTTACCCCTAAATTAGGTGAATTTCTGCAATTTTGCTCCAAAATACAGGGATTTTCTGCCTTTTTCGCCGAAAATAAGGTGAATTTCTGCTATTTTGCTGCGAAATAAGTGAAATTTCTGCAGTGTTATTCCAAAATAATTTGAATTTCTGCATTTTTGCCCACAAATAATAAGAATTTCTGCATTTTTGCCCCAAAATATGGAAAATTTATGCCTTTTTTCTCTTAAATAAGTGAAATTTCTGCAATTTTCCCCAAAATAAAGGAAATTTCTGCATTTTTGCCCTGAAATTTGTGAAATTTCTGCAATTTTACCCCAAAATAATTTGAATTTCTGCATTTTTGCCCCAAATTAATGGGAATTTCTGCATTTTTGCCCCAAAATAAAAAAATTTTTTGCTTTTTTTCTTTTAAATAAGTGAAATTTCTGCAATTTTGCCCTAAAATAAGGGAAATTTCTGCAATTTTTTCCTATAATAAGGGAAATTTCTGCAATTTTGCCCCAAAATAAGGGGAATTTCTGTTTTTTGCCCCCAAATAAGGGAAATTTCTGCAATTTTGCCCTATAATAAAGAGAATTTCTGCCTTTTGCCCCTAAATAAGGAGAATTTTTGCCTTTTTGCCCCAAAATAAAGTAAATTACTGTATTTTTACCCCAAAATTAGGTGAATTTTTGCAATTTTGCTCCAAAATAAGGGGATTTTCTGCGTTTTTCGCCGAAAATAAGAGGAATTTCTGCAATTTTGCCACGCAATAAGTGAAATTTTTGCAGTTTTACCCCAAAATAAGGGGAATTTCTGCCTTTTTGTCCCAAAATAAGGGGAATTTCTGACTTTTTGCCCGAAAATAAGGGGAATTTCAGCCTTTTTACCTCAAAATAAGGGGAATTTCTGACTTTTTGCCCCAAAATATGAGGAATTTCTGCCTTTTTGCCCCAAAATAAGAAAAATTTCTGCAATTTTGTACCAAAATAAAAGAAATTTCTGCCTTTTTGCCCCAAAATAAGAAAATTTCTGCCTTTTTTCTGAAATAAGTGAAATTTCGGCAATTTTGCCCCAAAATAAGGGAAATTTCTGCAATTTTGCCCCAATGTAAAGGAAATTTCTGCAATTTTGCCCCAAAATAAGGGGAATTTCTGACATTTTGCTCCCGAAAAAAGGAGATTTTCTGTATTTTGCCCCAAAATTATGAGAATTTCTGCAATTTTGCTTCAAAATACGGTTAATTTCTGCCTTTTAGCCCCAAAATAAAGGGAATTTCTGCATTTTCCCCCAATACTTGGGGAATTTCTGCATTTTACCTCTAAATAAGGGGAATTTCTGCATTTTACTGCAAATAAGAATTTCTGACTTTTGCCCCAAAATATGGGGAATTTCTGCATTTTTGTTCCAAAATAAGAAAAATTTCTTCAATTTTGTACCATAATAAAAGAAATTTCTGCCTTTTGCCCCAAAATAAGGGGATTTTTCCGCCTTTTTGACTCAAAATAAGTGCAATTTCTGCCTTTTCCCCAAAAATAAACGAAATTTCTGTCTTTTGCCCCAAAATAAGGGGAATTACTGACATTATGCTCCCGAAAAAAGGAGATTTTCTGTCTTTTTGCCCCAAAATAAGGAGAATTTCTTCCTTTTTGCCCGAAAATTATGAGAATTTCTGCAATTTTGCTTCAAAATACGGTTAATTTCTGCCTTTTAGCTAGAAAATAAAAGGAATTTCTGCATTTTTCCCCAATATTTGGGGAATTTCTGCATTTTACCTCTAAATAAGGGGAATTTCTGCATTTTACCTAAAAATAAGAAGAATTTCTGACTTTTGCCCCAAAATATGGGGAAATTCTGCCTTTTTATTCAAAAATAAGGAAAATTTTTCAATTTTGTACCATAATAAAAGAAATTTCTGCTTTTTGCCCCAAAATAAAAGGAATTTCTTACTTTTTGCCCTGAAATAAACGAAATTTCTGCAATTTTGCCCGATAATAAGGGAAATTTGTGTTTTTTTGCCCCAAAATAAGGGGAATTTCTGCCTTTTGCCCCAAAATATGAGGAATTTCAGCATTTTACCTCAAAATAAGGGGAATTACAGCCTTTCTGCAATAAATAAGAAGAATGCATACCTTTTGCCATAAAAAAGGGAAATTTCTTCATTTTTGCTCCAAAATAAGGGGAATTTCTGCCTTTTGCACCTAAATATGGGGAATTTCTGCCTTTTTGCCCGAAAATAAAAAGAATGCATACCTTTTTGCCATAAGAAAAGGAAATTTCTTCATTTTTGCTCCAAAATAAGGGGAATTTCTGCTTTTTTGCCTCTAAATAAGTGGAATTTCTGTCTTTTTCCCCCAAAACAAAGGGAATTTCTGTCATTTTTGCCCCAAAATAAAGAAAATTTCTGACTTATTACCCAGAAATAAGTGAAATTTCTGCAATTTTGCCCCAATATAAGGGAAATTTCTGCCTTTTTGCCCCCAAATAAATGGAATTTCAGCCTTTTGACCTCAAAATAAGGGGAATTTCTTAATTTTGGCACAAAATATTAGGAATATCTGCCTTTTTGCCCCACAATTAGTGAAATTTCTGCAATTTTGCCCTAAAATAAGGGAAATTTCTGCAATTTTTTCCCATAATGAAGGAAATTTCTGCAATTTTGCTTCAAAATAAGGGGAATTTCTGTTTTTTGCCCCACAATTAGGGAAATTTCTGCAATTTTGCCTCAAAATAAGGGGAATTTCTGCCTTTTGCCCCAAAATATGGGGAATTTCTGCTTTTTTGTCCGAAAATAAGAAGAATGCATACCTTTTTGCCATAATAAAGCAGAATTTCTTCATTTTTGCTCCAAAATAAGGGGAACTTTTGCCTTTTTGCCTCTAAATAAGTGGAATTTCTGTCTTTGTCCCCCAAAACAAAAAGAATTTCTGTCTTTTTTGCCACAAAATAAGGAAAATTTTTGACTTATTACCCTGAAATAAGTGAAATTTCTGCAAATTTGCCCCAAAAATAGAGAAATTTCTGCCTTTTGCCCCAAAATAAGGGGAATTTCAGGATTTTACCTCAAAATAAATAAAAGTTCTGATTTTTGCACCAAAATATGGAGAATTTCTGCCTTTTTGCCCCAAAATAAGGAAAATTTCTGCCTTTTTCCCTGAAATAAGTGAAATTTCTGCAATTTTGCCCGAAAATAAGTGAAATTTCTGGAGTTTTCCCCAAAATAAGGGAAATTTCTTTAATTTTGCCCCAAAATAAGTGGAATTTCTGAGTTTTCTCCCAAAATAATGAGAATTTCTGCCTTTTTGCCCCACAATTAGGGGAATTTCTGCAATTTTGCTCCAAGATACGGGGAATTTCTGCCTTTTTGCCCGAAAATAAGGGGAATGCATACCTTTTTGCCATAAAAAAGGGAAATTTCCTCATTTTTGCCCCAAATTAAGAGAAATTCTGCCTTTTTGCCCTGAAATATGTGAAATTACTGCAATTTTAGCCCAAAATGAGGTGAATTTCTGCCTTTTTAGCCCAAAATTAGGGGAATTTCTGCCTTTTGCTCCAAAATATGGGGAATTTCTGCCTTTGTGTCCGAAAATAAGAAGAATGCAAACCTTTTTGCCATAAAAAAGGGAAATTTCTTCATTTTTGCTCCAAAATAAGGGGACCTTTTGATTTTGCCTCTAAATAAGTGGAATTTCTGTCTTTTTCCCCCAAAACAAAGGGAATTTCTGTCTTTTTTGACCCAAAATAAGGAAAATTTCTGACTTATTACCCTGAAATAAGTGAAATTTCTGCAAATTTGCCACAAAATAAGGAAAATTTCTGCCTTTTTGCCCCCAAATAAGGGGAATTTCAGCCTTTTTACCTCAAAATAAAGGGAAATTTCTTAATTTTTGCAACAAAATATTAGGAATTTCTGCATTTTTGCCACTAAATATTAAAAATTTCTGCTTTTTTGCCCCAAAATAAGGAAAATTTCTGCATTTTTTTCCCTGAAATAAGTGAAATTTCTGCAATTTTGCCCCAAAATAAGTGAAATTTCGGCAATTTTGCCCCAAAATAAGTGGAATTTCTGAGTTTTGCCCCAAAATAAGGAGAATTTCTGCCTTTTTGCGCAACAATAATGAGAATTTCTGCCTTTTTGCCCCAAAATAAGAAAAATTTTTGACTTTTTTCTCTGAAATTAGTGAAATTTCTCCAATTTTGCCCTAAAATAAAGGAAATTTCTGCAATTTTTCCCCATAATAAGGGAAATTTCTGGAACTTTACCCCAAAATAAGGGGAATTTCTGTTTTTTTGCCCCCAAATAAGGGAAATCTCTGCAATTTTGCCCTAAAATAAGGGGAATTTCTGCATTTTTGCATCTAAATAAGTGGAATTTCTGTCTTTTTCCCCCAAAACAAAGGAAATTTCTGTCATTTTTGCCCCAAAATAAAGAAAATTTCTGACTTATTACCCTGAAATAAGTGAAATTTCTGCAATTTTGCCCCAATATAAGGGAAATTTCTGCCTTTTTGCCCCCAAATAAGAGGAATTCCAGCCTTTTGACCTCAAAATAAGGGGAATTTCTGAATTTTGGCACAAAATATTAGGAATTTCTGCCTTTTTGCCCCAAAATAATGAAAATTTCTGCTTTTTTCCCTGAAATAAGTGAAATTTCTGCAATTTTGCCCCAAAATAAGGAAAATTTCTGGAATTTTGCCTCAAATTAAGTGGAATTTCTGAGTTTTGCCCCAAAATAGGAGAATTTCTGCCTTTTTGCGCCACAATTAGTGAAATTTCTGTAATTTTGCCCCAAAATAAGTTAAATTTCTGCCTTTTGCCACAAAATAAGGGAAATTTCGGGTATTTTGCCCCAAAATAGGTGGAATTTCTGAGTTTTGCCTCAAAATAAGGAGAATTTCTGCCTTTTTGCCCAACAATTAGGGGAATTTCTGCAATTTTGCTCCAAAATACGAAGAATTTCTGCTTTTTTGCCCGAAAATAAGGGGAATGCATACCTTTTTGCCATAAAAAAGGGAAATTTCTTCATTTATGCCCCAAATTAAGAGAAATTTCTGCGTTTTTGCCCTGAAATATGTGAAATTTCTGCAATTTTGCACTAAAATAAGGGAAATTTCTGCAATTTTTCCCTATAATAAGGGAAATTTCGGAAGTTTTGCGCCAAAATAAGGGGAATTTCTGTTTTTTTGCCCCCAAATAAGGGAAATTTCTGCAATTTTGCCCTAAAATAAGGGGAATTTCTGCGTTTTTTCCTCTAAACAAGAGGAATTTCTGTCTTTTTCTCCCAAAACAAAGGGAATTTCTGTCATTTTTGCCCCAAAATAATGGGAATTTATGCCTTTTTGCCCCAAAATAAAAAAAATTTTTGCCTTTTTTCTCTGAAATAAGTGAAATTTCTGCAATTTTGCCCTAAAATAAGGGAAATTTCTGCAATTTTTCCTCATAATAAGGGAAATTTCTGCAATTTTGCCCTAAAATAAGGGGAATTTCTGCTTTTTTGCCCCTAAATAAGTGGAATTTCTGTCTTTTTCCCCAAGACAAAGGGAATTTCTGTCATTTTTGCCCCAAAATAAGGAAAATTTCTTACTTATTACCCTGAAATAAGTGAAATTTCTGCAATTTTGCCCTAATATAAGGGAAATTTCTGCCTTTTTGCCCCCAAAAAGGGGAATTACAGCTTTTTTACCCCAAAATAAGGGGAATTTCTGAATTTTGGCACAAAATATTAGGAATTTTTGCCTTTTTGCCCCAAAATAAGGAAAATTTCTGGAATTTTGCCCCAAAATTAGTGGAATTTCTGAGTTTTGCCCCAAAATAAGGAGAATTTCTGCCTTTTTGCCCCACAATTAGTGAAATTTCTGCAATTTTGCCCTAAAATATGGGAAATTTCTGCAATTTTTCTCCATAATATGGGAAATTTCTGCAATTTTGCTTCAAAATAAGGGGAATTTCTGTTTTTTGCCCCACAATTAGGGAAATTTCTGCAATTTTGCCTCAAAATAAGGGGAATTTTTGCCTTTTGCCTCAAAATATGGGGAATTTCTGATTTTTTGTCCGAAAATAAGAAGAATGCATACCTTTTTACCATAAAAAGGGGGAATTTCTTAATTTTTGCTCCAAAATTAGGGGAACTTTTGCCTTTTTGCCTCTAAATAAGTGGAATTTCTGTCTTTGTCCCCCAAAACAAAGGGAATATCTGTCTTTTTTGCCCCAAAATAAGGAAAATTTCTGACTTATTAATTTGAAATAAGTGAAATTTCTGCAAATTTGCCCCAAAAATAGGGAAATTTCTGCCTTTTGCCCCAAAATAAGGGGAATTTCAGCATTTTATCTCAAAATAAAGAAAAGTTCTGATGTTTGCACCAAAATTTGGAGAATTTCTGCCTTTTTGCCCCAAAATAAGGAAAATTTCTGCCTTTTTTCCCTGAAATAAGTATAATTTCTGCAATTTTGCCCGAAAATAAGTGAAATTTCTATAATTTTGCCCCAAAATAAGAGAAATTTCTTTAATTTTGCCCCAAAATAAGTGGAATTTCTGAGTTTTGCCCCAAAATAAGTAGAATTTCTTCCTTTTTGCCCCACAATTAGGGGAATTTCTGCAAATTTGCTCCAAAATAAGGGAAATTTCTGCCTTTTGCCCCAAATTATAGGGAATTTCTGCCTTTTGGTCCAAAAATAAGAAGAATGCATACATTTTTGCCATAAAAAAGGGAAATTTCCTCATTTGTGCCCCAAATTAAGGTAAAAGTTTTCCTTTTTGCCCTGAAATATATAAAATTTCTGCAATTTTAGCCCAAAATAAGGTGAATTTCTGCCTTTTTGCCCCAAAATAAGGGAAATTTCTGCCTTTTGCCCCAAATTATGGGGAATTTCTGCCTTTTTGTCCGAAAATAAGAAGAATGCATACCTTTTTGCCATAAAAAAGGGAAATTTCTTCATTTTTGCTCCAAAATAAGGGGACCTTTTGCCTTTTGCCTCTAAATAAGTGGAATTTCTCTATTTTTCCCCCAAAACAAATGGAATTTCTGTTTTTTTGCCCCAAAATAAGGAAAATTTCTGACTTATTACCCTGAAATAAGTGAAATTTCTGAAAATTTGCCCCAAAATAAGGGAAATTTCTGCCTTTTTTCCCCCAAATAATGGGAATTTCAGCCTTTTACCTCAAAATAAGGGAAATTTCTGCATTTTTGCAACAAAATATTAAAAATTTCTGCATTTGTGCCACAAAATATTAGGAATTTCTGCCTTTTTGCCCCAATATATGGAAAATTTATGCCTTTTTTTCCCTGAAATAAGTTAAATTTCTGCAATTTTGCCCCAAAATAAGTGAAATTTCTGCAATTTTGCCCCAAAATAAGTGGTATTTCTGAGTTTTGCCCTAAAATAAGGTGAATTTCTGCCTTTTTGCTCCAAAATAATGGGAATTTCTGCCTTTTTGCCCCAAAATAAGAAAAATTTTTGCTTTTTTTCTCTGAAATAAGTGAAATTTCTGCAATTTTGCCCTAAAATAAAGGAAATTTCTGCAATTTTTTCCCATAATAAGGGAAATTTCTGGAATTTTGCCCCAAAATAAGGGGAATTTCTGTTTTTTGCCCCCAAATAAGGGAAATATCTGCAATTTTGCCCTAAAATAAGGGGAATTTCTGCTTTTTTGCCTCTAAATAAGTGGAATTTCTGTTTTTTCCCCAAAACAAAATGAATTTCTGTCATTTTTGCCCCAAAATAAAAAAAATTTCTGACTTATTACCCTGAAATAAGTGAAATTTCTGCAATTTTGCCCCAATATAAGAGAAATTTCTGCCTTTTTGCTTCCAAATAAGGGGAATTTCAGCCTTTTTACCTCAAAATAAGGGGAATTTCTGAATTTTGGCACAAAATATTAGGAATTTCTGCCTTTTTGCCCCAAAATAAGGAAAATTTCTGTTTTTTCCTTGAAATAAGTGAAATTTCTGAAAATTTGCCCCAAAAAAAAGAAATTTCTGCATTTTGCCCCAAAATAAGGGGAATTTCAGCTTTTTACCTCAAAATAAGGGAAATTTCTGGTTTTTGCACCAAAATATGGAGTATTTCTGCCTTTTTGCCACAAAATAAGGAAAATTTCTGCCTTTTTCCTGAAATAAGTGAAATTTCTGCAATTTTGCCTCAAAATAAGTGAAATTTCTGCAATTTTGCCACAAAATAAGGAAAATTTCTGGAATTTTGCCCCAAAATAAGTGGAATTTTTGAGTTTTAGCCCAAAATAAGGAGAATTTCTGCCTTTTTGCCCCACAATTAGGGGAATTTCTGCAATTTTGCTTCAAAATACGGGGAATTTCTGCCTTTTTGCCCCAAAATAAAAAAATTTTTTGCTTTTTTTCTCTGAAATAAGTGAAATTTCTGCAATTTTGCCCTAAAAAAGGGAAATTTCTGCAATTTTTCCCTATAATAAGGGAAATTTCTGCAATTTTGCCCTAAAATAAAACGAATTTCTGCTTTTTTGCTTCTAAATAAGTAGAATTTCTGTCTTTTTCCCCCAAAAAAGAGAAATTCTGTCAGTTTTGCCCCAAAATAAGGAAAATTTTTGACTTATTATCCTGAAATAAGTGAAATTTCTGCAATTTTTTCCCAAAATAAGGGAAATTTCTGTGTATTTGCCCCCAAATAAAAGGAATTTCAGCCTTTTTACCTCAAAATAAGAGGAATTTCCGAATTTTGGCACAAAATATTAGGAATTTCTGCCTTTTTGCCCCAAAATAAGAAAAATTTCTGCTTTTTTCCCTGAAACAAATGAAATTTCCTCAATTTTGCCCCAAATAAGTAAAATTTCTGAAATTTGCCCAAAATAAGGGAAATTTCTGGAATTTTGCCCCAAAATAAGTGGAATTTCTGAGTTTTGCCCCAAAATAAGGAGAATTTCTGCCTTTTTTGCGCCATAATTAGTGAAATTTCTGCAATTTTGCCGTAAAATAAGGGAAATTTCTGCAATTTTTCCTCATAATAAGGGAAATTTCAGCAATTTTGCCCCAAAATAACGGGAATTTCTGGAATTTTGCCCCACAATTAGGGGAATTTCTGCAATTTTGCTCTAAAATACGGGGAATTTCTGCCTTTTTGCCCGAAATAAGGGGAATGCATACCTTTTTGCCATAAAAAAGGGAAATTTCTTCATTTTTTCCCCAAATTAAGGTAAATTTCTGACTTTTTGCCCTGAAATATGTGAAATTTCTGCAATTTTGCCTTAAATAAGGGAAATTTCTGCAATTTTTCTCCATAAATAGGGAAATATCTGCAATTTTGCTTCAAAATAAAGGGAATTTCTGCTTTTTTGCCTCTAAATAAGTAGAATTTCTGTCTTTTTCCCCCAAAAAAGGGAAATTCTGTCAGTTTTGCCCCAAAATAAGGAAAATTTTTGACTTATTATCCTGAAATAAGTGAAATTTCTGCAATTTTTTCCCAAAATAAGGGAAATTTCTGTGTATTTGCCCCCAAATAAAAGGAATTTCAGCCTTTTTACCTCAAAATAAGAGGAATTTCCGAATTTTGGCACAAAATATTAGGAATTTCTGCCTTTTTGCCCCAAAATAAGAAAAATTTCTGCTTTTTTCCCTGAAACAAATGAAACTTCCTCAATTTTGCCCCAAAATAAGTAAAATTTCTGCAATTTTGCCCAAAATAAGGGAAATTTCTGGAATTTTGCCCCAAAATAAGTGGAATTTCTGAGTTTTGCCCCAAAATAAAGAGAATTTCTGCCTTTTAGCGCCACAATTAGTGAAATTTCTGCAATTTTGCTGTAAAATAAGGGAAATTTCTGCAATTTTTCCTCATAATAAGGGAAATTTCAGCAATTTTGCCCCAAAATAAGGGGAATTTCTGTTTTTTGCCCCACAATTAGGGAAATTTCTGCAATTTTGCCCCAAAATAAGGGGAATTTCTGCCTTTTGCCACAAAATATGGGGAATTTCTGCCTTTTTGTCCGAAAATAAGAAAAATGCATACCTTTTTGCCATAAAAAGGGAAATTTCTTCATTTTTGCTCCAAAATAAGGGGAACTTTTGCCTTTTTGCCTCTAAATAAGTGGAATTTCTGTCTTTGTCCCCCAAAACAAAAAGAATTTCTGTCTTTTTTGCCCCAAAATAAGGAAAATTTCTGACTTATTACCCTGAAATAAGTGAAATTTCTGCAAATTTGCCCCAAAAATAGAGAAATTTCTGCCTTTTGCCCCAAAATAAGGGGAATTTCAGCATTTTATCTCAAAATAAAGAAAAGTTCTGATTTTTGCACCAAAATATGGAGAATTTCTGTCATTTTGCCCCAAAATAAGGAAAATTTCTGCCTTTTTTCCCTGAAATAAGTATAATTTCTGCAATTTTGCCCAAAAATAAGTGAAATTTCTGGAATTTTGCCCCAAAATAAGACAAATTTCTTTAATTTTGCCCCAAAATAAGTGGAATTTCTGAGTTTTGCCCCAAAATAAGGAGAATTTCTTCCTTTTTGCCCCACAATTAGGGGAATTTCTGCAAATTTGCTCCAAAATACAGGGAATTTCTGCCTTTTTGCCCGAAAATAAGGGAAATGCATACCTTTTTGCCATAAAAAAGGGAAATTTCCTCATTTTTGCCCCAAATTAAGGGAAAAGTTTTCCATTTTGCCTTGAAATATATAAAATTTCTGCAATTTTAGCCCAAAATAAGGTGAATTTCTGCCTTTTTGCCCCAAAATAAGGGAAATTTCTGCCTTTTGCCCCAAATTATGGGGAATTTTTGCCTTTTTGTCCGAAAATAAGAAAAATGCATACCTTTTTGCCATAAAAAGGGAAATTTCTTCAATTTTGCTCCAAAATAAGAGGAACTTTTGCCTTTTTGCCTCTAAATAAGTGGAATTTCTGTTTTTTTCCCCCAAAACCAAAAGAATTTCTGTCTTTTTTGCCACAAAATAAGGAAAATTTCTGACTTATTACCATGAAATAAGTGAAATTTCTGAAAATTTGCCCCAAAAATAAGGAAATTTCTTCCTTTGCCCCAAAATAAGGGGAATTTCAGCATTTTACCTAAAAATGAAAGGAATTTCTGCATTTTTCCCACAAAATATTAGGAATTTCTGCCTTTTTGCCCCAAAATAAAAAAAATTTCTGCCTTTTTTCCCTGAAATAAGTGAAATTTCTGCAATTTTGCCCCAAAATAAGTGAAATTTCTGCAATTTTGCCCCAAAATAAGGGAAATTTCTGCAATTTTGCCCCAAAATAAGGGAAATTTCTGCAATTTTGCCCCAAAATAAGAGAAATTTCTGCAATGTTGCCCCAAAATAAGTGAAATTTCTGAAATTTTGCCCCAAAATAACGAAAATTTCTGGAATTTTGCCCCACAATTAGGGGAATTTCTGCAATTTTGCTCCAAAATACAGGGAATTTCTGCCTTTTTGCCCGAAATAAGAAGAATGCATACCTTTTTGCCATAAAAAAGGGAAATTTCTTTATTTTTTCCCCAAATTAAGTGAAATTTCTGACTTTTTGCCCTGAAATATGTGAAATTTCTGCAATTTTGCCGTAAGATAAGGGAAATTTCTGCAATTTTTCCCCATAATAAGGGAAATTTCTGCAATTTTGCTTCAAAATAAGGGGAATTTCTGTTTTTTGCCCCACAATTAGGGAAATTTCTGCAATTTTGCCTCAAAATAAGGGGAATTTTTGCCTTTTGCCCCAAAATATGGGGAATTTCTGATTTTTTGTCCGAAAATAAGAAGAATGCATACCTTTTTACCATAAAAAGGGGGAATTTCTTCATTTCTGCTCCAAAATTAGGGGAACTTTTGCCTTTTTGCCTCTAAATAAGTGGAATTTCTGTTTTTGTCCCCCAAAACAAAGGGAATTTCTGTCTTTTTTGCCCCAAAATAAGGAAAATTTCTGACTTATTACCCTGAAATAAGTGAAATTTCTGCAAATTTGCCCCAAAAATAGGGAAATTTCTGCCTTTTGCCCCAAAATAAGGGGAATTTCAGCATTTTATCTCAAAATAAAGAAAAGTTCTGATTTTTGCACCAAAATTTGGAGAATTTCTGCCTTTTTGCCCCAAAATAAGGAAAATTTCTGCCTTTTTTCCCTGAAATAAGTATAATTTCTGCAATTTTGCCCGAAAATTAGTGAAATTTCTGGAATTTTGCCCCAAAATAAGAGAAATTTCTTTAATTTTGCCCCAAAATAAGTGGAATTTCTGAGTTTTGCCCCAAAATAAGGAGAATTTCTTCCTTTTTGCCCCACAATTAGGGGAATTTCTGCAAATTTGCTCCAAAATACAGGGAATTTCTGCCTTTTTGTCCGAAAATAAGGGAAATGCATACCTTTTTGCCATAAAAAAGGGAAATTTCCTCATTTGTGCCCCAAATTAAGGGAAAAGTTTTCCTTTTTGCCCTGAAATATATAAAATTTCTGCAATTTTAGCCCAAAATAAGGTGAATTTCTGCCTTTTTGCCCCAAAATAAGGGAAATTTCTGCCTTTTGCCCCAAATTATGGGGAATTTCTGCCTTTTTGTCCGAAAATAAGAAGAATGCATACCTTTTTGCCATAAAAAAGGGAAATTTCTTCATTTTTGCTCCAAAATAAGGGGACCTTTTGCCTTTTGCCTCTAAATAAGTGGAATTTCTCTCTTTTTCCCTTAAAACAAAGGGAATTTCTGTCTTTTTTGCCCCAAAATAAAGAAAATTTCTGACTTATTACCCTGAAATAAGTGAAATTTCTGCAATTTTGCCCCAAAATAAGGGAAATTTCTGCCTTTTTGACCACAAATAAGGGGAATTTCAGCCTTTTTACCTCAAAATAAGGGGAATTTCTGCATTTTTGCCCCAAAATATGGGAAATTTCTGCCTTTTTGCCCCCAAATAATGGGAATTTCAGCCTTTTACCTCAAAATAAGGGAAATTTCTGCATTTTTGCAACAAAATATTAAAAATTTCTGCATTTTTGCCAGAAAATATTACGAATGTCTGCCTTTTTGCCCCAAAATATGGAAAATTTATGCCTTTTTTTTCCTGAAATAAGTTAAATTTCTGCAATTTTGCCCCAAAATAAGTGAAATTTCTGCAATTTTGCCCCAAAATAAGTGGTATTTCTGAGTTTTGCCCTAAAATAAGGTGAATTTCTGCCTTTTTGCTCCAAAATAATGGGAATTTCTGCCTTTTTGCCCCAAAATAAGAAAAATTTTTGCTTTTTTTCTCTGAAATAAGTGAAATTTCTGCAATTTTGCCCTAAAATAAAGGAAATTTCTGCAATTTTTTCCCATAATAAGGGAAATTTCTGGAATTTTGCCCCAAAATAAGGGGAATTTCTGTTTTTTGCCCCCAAATAAGGGAAATTTCTGCAATTTTGCCCTAAAATAAGGGGAATTTCTGCTTTTTTGCCTCTAAATAAGTGGAATTTCTGTTTTTTCCCCAAAACAAAGGGAATTTCTGTCATTTTTGCCCCAAAATAAAAAAAATTTCTGACTTATTACCCTGAAATATGTGAAATTTCTGCAATTTTGCCCCAATATAAAGGAAATTTCTGCCTTTTTGCTTCCAAATAAGGGGAATTTCAGCCTTTTTACCTCAAAATAAGGGGAATTTCTGAATTTTGGCACAAAATATTAGGAATTTCTGCCTTTTTGCCCCAAAATAAGGAAAATTTCTGTTTTTTCCTTGAAATAAGTGAAATTTCTGAAAATTTGCCCCAAAAAAAAGAAATTTCTGCATTTTGCCCCAAAATAAGGGGAATTTCAGCTTTTTACCTCAAAATAAGGGAAATTTCTGGTTTTTGCACCAAAATATGGAGTATTTCTGCCTTTTTGCCACAAAATAAGGAAAATTTCTGCCTTTTTCCTGAAATAAGTGAAATTTCTGCAATTTTGCCTCAAAATAAGTGAAATTTCTGCAATTTTGCCACAAAATAAGGAAAATTTCTGGAATTTTGCCCCAAAATAAGTGGAATTTTTGAGTTTTGCCCCAAAATAAGGAGAATTTCTGCATTTTTGCCCCACAATTAGGGGAATTTCTGCAATTTTGCTCCAAAATATGGGGAATTTCTGCCTTTTTGCCCCAAAATAAAAAAAATTTTTGCTTTTTTTCTCTGAAATAAGTGAAATTTCTGCAATTTTGCCCTAAAAAAGGGAATTTTTTGCAATTTTTCCCTATAATAAGGGAAATTTCTGCAATTTTGCCCTAAAATAAAGGGAATTTCTGCTTTTTTGCCTCTAAATAAGTAGAATTTCTGTCTTTTTCCCCCAAAAAAGGGAAATTCTGTCAGTTTTGCCCCAAAATAAGGAAAATTTTTGACTTATTATCCTGAAATAAGTGAAATTTCTGCAATTTTTTCCCAAAATAAGGGAAATTTCTGTGTATTTGCCCCCAAATAAAAGGAATTTCAGCCTTTTTACCTCAAAATAAGAGGAATTTCCGAATTTTGGCACAAAATATTAGGAATTTCTGCCTTTTTGCCCCAAAATAAGAAAAATTTCTGCTTTTTTCCCTGAAACAAATGAAATTTCCTCAATTTTGCCCCAAAATAAGTAAAATTTCTGCAATTTTGCCCAAAATAAGGGAAATTTCTGGAATTTTGCCCCAAAATAAGTGGAATTTCTGAGTTTTGCCCCAAAATAAAGAGAATTTCTGCCTTTTTGCGCCACAATTAGTGAAATTTCTGCAATTTTGCTGTAAAATAAGGGAAATTTCTGCAATTTTTCCTCATAATAAGGGAAATTTCAGCAATTTTGCCCCAAAATAAGGGGAATTTCTGTTTTTTGCCCCACAATTAGGGAAATTTCTGCAATTTTGCCCCAAAATAAGGGGAATTTCTGCCTTTTGCCACAAAATATGGGGAATTTCTGCCTTTTTGTCCGAAAATAAGAAAAATGCATACCTTTTTGCCATAAAAAGGGAAATTTCTTCATTTTTGCTCCAAAATAAGGGGAACTTTTGCCTTTTTGCCTCTAAATAAGTGGAATTTCTGTCTTTGTCCCCCAAAACAAAAAGAATTTCTGTCTTTTTTGCCCCAAAATAAGGAAAATTTCTGACTTATTACCCTGAAATCAGTGAAATTTCAGAAAATTTGCCCCCAAAAAAAGAAAATTTCTGCCTTTTGCCCCAAAATAAGGGGAATTTCAGCATTTTACCTAAAAATAAGAGGAATTTCTGCATTTTTGCCACAAAATATTAGGAATTTCTGCCCTTTTGCCCCAAAATAAAAAAATTTCTGCCTTTTTTCCTTGAAATAAGTGAAATTTCTGCAATTTTGCCCCAAAATAAGGAAATTTCTGCAATTTTGCCCCAAAATAAGGGAAATTTCTGCAATTTTGCCCCAAAATAAGTGAAATTTCTGCAATTTTGCCCCAAAATAAGAGAAATTTCTGCAATGTTGCCCCAAAATAAGTGAAATTTCTGCAATTTTGCCTCAAAATAACGAAAATTTCTGGAATTTTGCCCCACAATTAGGGCAATTTCTGCAATTTTGCTCTAAAATACGGGGAATTTCTGCCTTTTTGCCCGAAATAAGGGGAATGCATACCTTTTTGCCATAAAAAAGGGAAATTTCTTCATTTTTTCCACAAATTAAGGTAAATTTCTGACTTTTTGCCCTGAAATATGTGAAATTTCTGCAATTTTGCCTTAAATAAGGGAAATTTCTGCAATTTTTCTCCATAAATAGGGAAATATCTGCAATTTTGCTTCAAAATAAGGGGAATTTCTGTTTTTTGCCCCACAATTAGGGAAATTTCTGCAATTTTGCCTCAAAATAAGGGGAATTTCTTCCTTTTGCCCCAAAATATGGGGAATTTCTGACTTTTTGTCCGAAAATAAGAAGAATGCATACCTTTTTACCATAAAAAGGGGGAATTTCTTCATTTTTGCTCCAAAATTAGGGGAACTTTTGCCTTTTTGCCTCTAAATAAGTGGAATTTTTGTCTTTGTCCCCCAAAACAAAGGGAATTTCTGTCTTTTTTGCCCCAAAATAAGGAAAATTTCTGACTTATTACCTGAAATAAGTGAAATTTCTGCAAATTTGCCCCAAAAATAAGGAAATTTCTGCCTTTTGCCCCAAAATAAGGGGAATTTGAGCATTTTATCTCAAAATAAAGAAAAGTTCTGATTTTTGCACCAAAATATGGAGAATTTCTGCCTTTTTGCCCCAAAATAAGGAAAATTTCTGCCTTTTTTCCCTGAAATAAGTATAATTTCTGCAATTTTACCCGAAAATAAGTGAAATTTCTGGAATTTTGCCCCAAAATAAGAGAAATTTCTTTAATTTTGCCCCAAAATAAGTGGAATTTCTGAGTTTTGCCCCAAAATAAGGAGAATTTCTTCCTTTTTGCCCCACAATTAGGGGAATTTCTGCAAATTTGCTCCAAAATACAGGGAATTTCTGCCTTTTTGTCCGAAAATAAGGGAAATGCATACCTTTTTGCCATAAAAAAGGGAAATTTCCTCATTTGTGCCCCAAATTAAGGGAAAAGTTTTCCTTTTTGCCCTGAAATATATAAAATTTCTGCAATTTTAGCCCAAAATAAGGTGAATTTCTGCCTTTTTGCCCCAAAATAAGGGAAATTTCTGCCTTTTGCCCCAAATTATGGGGAATTTCTGCCTTTTTGTCCGAAAATAAGAAGAATGCATACCTTTTTGCCATAAAAAAAGGAAATTTCTTCATTTTTGCTCCAAAATAAGGGGACCTTTTGCCTTTTGCCTCTAAATAAGTGGAATTTCTCTCTTTTTCCCCCAAAACAAAGGGAATTTCTGTTTTTTTTGCCCCAAAATAAGGAAAATTTCTGACTTATTACCCAGAAAGAAGTGAAATTTCTGCAAATTTGCCCCAAAATAAGGGAAATTTCTGCCTTTTGGCCCCCAAATAATGGGAATTTCAGCTTTTTACCTCAAAATATGGGAAATTTCTGCATTTTTGCAACAAAATATTAAAAATTTCTGCATTTTTGCCACAAAATATTAGAAATTTCTGCCTTTTTGCCCCAAAATATGGAAAATTTATGCCTTTTTTTCCCTGAAATAAGTGAAATTTCTGCAATTTTGCCCCAAAATAAGTAAAATTTCTGCAATTTTGCCCCAAAATAAGTGGAATTTCTGAGTTTTGCCCTAAAATAAGGTGAATTTCTGCCTTTTTGCTCCAAAATAATGGGAATTTCTGCCTTTTTGCCCCAAAATAAGAAAAAAATTTTTGCTTTTTTTCTCTGAAATAAGTGAAATTTCTGCAATTTTGCCCTAAAATAAAGGAAATTTCTGCAATTTTTTCCCATAATAAGAGAAATTTCTGGAATTTTGCCCCAAAATAAGGGGAATTTCTGTCATTTTTGCCCCAAAATAAAAAAAATTTCTGACTTATTACCCTGAAATAAGTGAAATTTCTGCAATTTTGCCCCAATATAAGAGAAATTTCTGCCTTTTTGCTCCAAATAAGGGGAATTTCAGCCTTTTTACCTCAAAATAAGGGGAATTTCTGAATTTTGGCACAAAATATTAGGAATTTCTGCCTTTTTGCCCCAAAATAAGGAAAATTTCTGTTTTTTCCTTGAAATAAGTGAAATTTCTGAAAATTTCCCCCAAAAAAGGGAAATTTCTGCATTTTGCCCCAAAATAAGGGGAATTTCAGCTTTTTACCTCAAAATAAGGGAAATTTCTGGTTTTTGCACCAAAATATGGAGTATTTCTGCCTTTTTGCCACAAAATAACGAAAATTTCTGCCTTTTTTCCCTGAAATAAGTGAAATTTCTGCAATTTTGCTCCAAAATAAGTGAAATTTCTGCAATTTTGCCACAAAATAAAGAAAATTTCTGGAATTTTGCCCCAAAATAAGTGGAATTTTTGAGTTTTTCCCAAAATAAGGAGAATTTCTGCCTTTTTGCCCCACAATTACGGGAATTCCTGCAATTTTGCTCCAAAATACGGGGAATTTCTGCCTTTTTGCCCCAAAATAAAAAAAAATTTTGCTTTTTTTCTCTGAAATAAGTGAAATTTCTGCAATTTTGCTCTAAAAAAGGGAAATTTGTGCAATTTTTCCCTATAATAAGGGAAATTTCTGCAATTTTGCCCTAAAATAAGGGGAATTTCTGCTTTTTTGCCTCTAAATAAGTAGAATTTCTGTCTTTTTCCCAAAAAAAAGGGAATTTCTGTCATTTTTGCCCCAAAATAAGGAAAATTTTTGACTTATTACTCTGAAATAAGTGAAATTTCTGCAATTTTTTCCCAATATAAGGAAAATTTCTGCGTATTTGCCCCCAAATAAGGGGAATTTCAGCCTTTTTACCTCAAAATAAGAGGAATTTCCGAATTTTGGCACAAAATATTAGGAATTTCAGCCTTTTTGCCCCAAAATAAGGAAAATTTCTGCAATTTTGCCCAAAATAAGGGAAATTTCTGGAATTTTGCCCCAAAATAAGTGGAATTTCTGAGTTTTGCCCCAAAATAAGGAGAATTTCTGCCTTTTTGCGCAACAATTAGTGAAATTTCTGCAATTTTGCCGTAAAATAAGGGAAATTTCTGCAATTTTTTCTCATAATAAGGGAAATTTCTGCAATTTTGCCCCAAAATAAGGGGAATTTCTGTTTTTTGCCACACTCTTAGGGAAATTTCTGCAATTTTGCCCCAAAATAAGGGGAATTTCTGACTTTTGCCCCAAAATATGAGGAATTTCTGCCTTTTTGTCCGAAAATAAGAAAAATGCATATCTTTTTGCCATAAAAAGGGAAATTTCTTCATTTTTGCTCCAAAATAAGGGGAACTTTTGCCTTTTTGCCTCTAAATAAGTGGAATTTCTGTTTTTTTCCCCCAAAACAAAAAGAATTTCTGTCTTTTTTGCCCCAAAATAAGGAAAATTTCTGACTTATTACCATGAAATAAGTGAAATTTCTGAAAATTTGCCCCAAAAATAAGGAAATTTCTGCCTTTTGCCCCAAAATAAGGGGAATTTCAGCATTTTACCTAAAAATAAGGGGAATTTCTGCATTTTTGCCACAAAATATTAGGAATTTCTGCCTTTTTGCCCCAAAATAAAAAAAATTTCTGCCTTTTTTCCCTGAAATAAGTGAAATTTCTGCAATTTTTGCCCCAAAATAAGTGAAATTTCTGCAATTTTGCCCCAAAATAAGGGAAATTTCTGCAATTTGCCCCAAAATAAGTGAAATTTCTGCAATTTTGCCCCAAAATAACGAAAATTTCTGGAATTTTGCCCCACAATTAGGGGAATTTCTGCAATTTTGCTCCAAAATACGGGGAATTTCTGCCTTTTTGCCCGAAATAAGGGGAATGCATACCTTTTTCCATAAAAAAGGGAAATTTCTTCATTTTTTCCCCAAATTAAGGGAAATTTCTGACTTTTTGCCCTGAAATATGGGAAATTTCTGCAATTTTAGCCCAAAATAAGGTGAATTTCTGCCTTTTTGCCCTAAAATAATGGGAATTTCTGCCTTTTTGCCCCAAAATAAGAAAAATTTTTGCCTTTTTACTCTGAAATAAGTGAAATTTCTGCAATTTTGCCCTAAAATAAGAGAAATTTCTGCAATTTTTCCCCATAATAAGGGAAATTTCTGGAATTTTGACACAAAATAAGGGGAATTTCTGTTATTTTGCCCCCAAATAAGGGAAATTTCTGCAATTTTGCCCTAAAATAAGGGGAATTACTGCTTTTTTGCCTTTAAATAAGTGGAATTTCTATCTTTTTCCCCCAAAACAAAAAGAATTTCTGTCATTTTCGCACCAAAATAAGAAAAATTTCTGACTTATTACCCTGAAATAGGTGAAATTTCTGCAATTTTGCCCCAATATAAGGGAAATTTCTGCCTTTTTGCTTCCAAATAAGGGGAATTTCAGCCTTTTTACCTCAAAATAAGGGGAATTTCTGAATTTTGGCTGAAAATATTAGGAATTTCTGCCTTTTTGCCCCAAAATAAGGAAAATTTCTGTTTTTTCCTTGAAATAAGTGAAATTTCTGAAAATTTGCCCCAAAAAAGGGAAATTTCTGCATTTTACCCCAAAATAAGGGGAATTTCTGCTTTTTACCTCAAAATAAGGGAAATTTCTGGTTTTTGCACCAAAATATGGAGTATTTCTGCCTTTTTGCCACAAAATAAGGAAAATTTCTGCCTTTTTTCCCTGAAATAAGTGAAATTTCTGCAATTTTGCCCCAAAATAAGTGAAATTTCTGCAATTTTGCCACAAAATAAAGAAAATTTCTGGAATTTTGCCCCAAAATAAGTGGAATTTTTGAGTTTTGCCCCAAAATAAAGAGAATTTCTGCCTTTTTGCCCCACAATTAGGGGAATTTCTGCAATTTTGCTCCAAAATATGCGGAATTTCTGCCTTTTTGCCCCAAAATAAAAAAATTTTTGCTTTTTTTCTCTGAAATAAGTGAAATTTCTGCAATTTTGCCCTAAAAAAGGGAAATTTCTGCAATTTTTCCCTATAATAAGGGAAATTTCTGCAATTTTGCCCTAAAATAAAACGAATTTCTGCTTTTTTGCCTCTAAATAAGTAGAATTTCTGTCTTTTTCCCCAAAAAAGGGAAATTCTGTCAGTTTTGCCCCAAAATAAGGAAAATTTCTGACTTATTACCCTGAAATAAGTGAAATTTCTGCAATTTTTTCCCACTATAAGGGAAATTTCTGTGTATTTGCCCCCAAATAAAAGGAATTTCAGCCTTTTTACCTCAAAATAAGAGCAATTTCCGAATTTTGGCACAAAATATTAGGAATTTCAGCCTTTTTGCCCCAAAATAAGGAAAATTTCTGCTTTTTTCCCTGAAACAAATGAAATTTCCTCAATTTTGCCCCAAAATAAGTAAAATTTCTGAAATTTGCCCAAAATAATGGAAATTTCTGGAATTTTGCCCCAAAATAAGAGAATTTCTGAGTTTTGCCCCAAAATAAGGAGAATTTCTGCCTTTTTTGCGCAATAATTAGTGAAATTTCTGCAATTTTGCCGTAAAATAAGGGAAATTTCTGCAATTTTTCCTCATAATAAGGGAAATTTCAGCAATTTTGCCCCAAAATAAGGGGAATTTCTGTTTTTTGCCCCACAATTAGGGAAATTTCTGCAATTTTGCCCCAAAATAAGGGGAATTTCTGCCTTTTGCCACAAAATATGGGGAATTTCTGCCTTTTTGTCCGAAAATAAGAAAAATGCATACCTTTTTGCCATAAAAAGGGAAATTTCTTCATTTTTGCTCCAAAATAAGGGGAACTTTTGCCTTTTTGCCTCTAAATAAGTGGAATTTCTGTTTTTTTCGCCCAAAACAAAAAGAATTTCTGTCTTTTTTGCCCCAAAATAAGGAAAATTTCTGACTTATTACCATGAAATAAGTGAAATTTCTGAAAATTTGCCCCCCAAAAAAGAAAATTTCTGCCTTTTGCCCCAAAATAAGGGGAATTTCAGCATTTTACCTAAAAATAAGAGGAATTTCTGCATTTTTGCCACAAAATATTAGGAATTTCTGCCTTTTTGCCCCAAAATAAAAAAATTTCTGCCTTTTTTCCTTGAAATAAGTGAAATTTCTGCAATTTTGCCCCAAAATAAGTGAAATTTCTGCAATTTTTCCCCAAAATAAGGGAAATTTCTGCAATTTTGCCCCAAAATAAGTGAAATTTCTGCAATTTTGCCCCAAAATAAGAGAAATTTCTATAATGTTGCCCCAAAATAAGTGAAATTTCTGCAATTTTGCTCAAAATAACGAAAATTTCTGGAATTTTGCCCCACAATTAGGGGAATTTCTGCAATTTTGCTCTAAAATACGGGGAATTTCTGCTTTTTTGCCCGAAATAAGGGGAATGCATACCTTTTTGCCATAAAAAAAAGAAATTTCCTCATTTTTTCCCCAAATTAAGGTAAATTTCTGACTTTTTGCCCTGAAATATGTGAAATTTCTGGAATTTTGCCGTAAAATAAGGGAAATTTCTGCAATTTTTCCCCATAAATAGGGAAATATCTGCAATTTTGCTTCAAAATAAGGGGAATTTCTGTTTTTTGCCCCACAATTAGGGAAATTTCTGCAATTTTGCCTCAAAATAAGGGGAATTTCTGCCTTTTGCCCCAAAATATGGGGAATTTCTGACTTTTTGTCCGAAAATAAGAAGAATGCATACCTTTTTACCATAAAAAGGGGGAATTTCTTCATTTTTGCTCCAAAATTAGGGGAACTTTTGCTTTTTGCCTCTAAATAAGTGGAATTTTTGTCTTTGTACCCAAAAACAAAGGGAATTTCTGTCTTTTTTGCCCCAAAATAAGGAAAATTTCTGACTTATTACCCTGAAATAAGTAAAATTTCTGCAAATTTGCCCCAAAAATAGGAAATTTCTGCCTTTTGCCCCAAAATAAGGGGAATTTCAGCATTTTATCTCAAAATAAAGAAAAGTTCTGATTTTTGCACCAAAATATGGAGAATTTCTGACTTTTTGCCCCAAAATAAGGAAAATTTCTGCCTTTTTTCCCTGAAATAAGTATAATTTCTGCAATTTTGCCCAAAAATAAGTGAAATTTCTGGAATTTTGCCCCAAAATAAGAGAAATTTCTTTAATTTTGCCCCAAAATAAGTGGAATTTCTGAGTTTTGCCCCAAAATAAGGAGAATTTCTTCCTTTTTGCCCCACAATTAGGGGAATTTCTGCAAATTTGCTCCAAAATACAGGGAATTTCTGCCTCTTTGCCCGAAAATAAGGGAAATGCATACATTTTTGCCATAAAAAAGGGAAATTTCCTCATTTTTGCCCCAAATTAAGGGAAAAGTTTTCCTTTTTGCCCTGAAATATATGAAATTTCTGCAATTTTAGCCCAAAAAAGGTGAATTTCTGCCTTTTTGCCCCAAAATAAGGGAAATTTCTGCCTTTTGCCCCAAATTATGGGGAATTTCTGCCTTTTTGTCCGAAAATAAGAAGAATGCATACCTTTTTGCCATAAGAAAGGGAAATTTCTTCATTTTTGCTCCAAAATAAGGGGAACTTTTGCCTTTTTGCCTCTAAATAAGTGGAATTTCTCTCTTTTTCCCCCAAAACAAAGGGAATTTCTGTCTTTTTTGCCCCAAAATAAGGAAAATTTCTGACTTATTACCCTGAAATAAGTGAAATTTCTGCAAATTTGCCCCAAAATAAGGGAAATTTCTGCCTTTTTACCCCCAGATAATGGGAATTTCAGCTTTTTACCTCAAAATAAGGGAAATTTCTGCATTTTTGCAACAAAATATTAAAAATTTCTGCATTTTTGCCACAAAATATTAGGAATTTCTGCCTTTTTGCCCCAAAATATGGAAAATTTATGCCTTTTTTCCCTGAAATAAGTGAAATTTCTGCAATTTTGACCCAAAATAAGTGAAATTTCTGCAATTTTGCCCCAAAATATGTGGAATTTCTGAGTTTTGCCCTAAAATAAGGTGAATTTCTGTCTTTTTGCTCCAAAATAATGGGAATTTCTGCCTTTTTGCCCCAAAATAAGAAAAATTTTTGCTTTTTTTCTCTGAAATAAGTGAAATTTCTGGAATTTTGCCCCAAAATAAAGGGAATTTCTGTTTTTTGCCCCCAAATAAGGGAAATATTTGCAATTTTGCCCTAAAATAAGGGGAATTTCTGCTTTTTTGCCTCTAAATAAGTGGAATTTCTGTTTTTTTCCCCCAAAACAAAGGGAATTTCTGTCATTTTTGCCCCAAAATAAAAAAAATTTCTGACTTATTACCCTGAAATAAGTGAAATTTCTGCAACTTTGCCCCAATATAAGGGAAATTTCTGCCTTTTTGCTTTAAATAAGGGGAATTTCAGCCTTTTTACCTCAAAATAAGGGGAATTTCTGAATTTTGGCACAAAATATTAGGAATTTCTGCCTTTTTGCCCCAAAATAAGGAAAATTTCTGTTTTTCCTTGAAATAAGTGAAATTTCTGAAAATTTGCCCCCAAAAAAGGGAAATTTCTGCATTTTGCCCCAAAATAAGGGGAATTTCAGCTTTTTACCTCAAAATAAGGGAAATTTCTGGTTTTTGCACCAAAATATGGAGTATTTCTCCCTTTTTGCCACAAAATAAGGAAAATTTCTGCCTTTTTTCCCTGAAATAAGTGAAATTTCTGCAATTTTGCCCCAAAATAAGTGAAATTTCTGCAATTTTGCCAAAAAATAAAGAAAATTTCTGGAATTTTGCCCCAAAATAAGTGGAATTTTTGAGTTTTGCCCCAAAATAAGGAGAATTTCTGCCTATTTGCCCCACAATTAGGGGAATTTCTGCAATTTTGCTCCAAAATACGGGGAATTTCTGCCTTTTTGCCCCAAAATAAAAAAAATTTTTGCTTTTTTTCTCTGAAATAAGTGAAATTTCTGCAATTTTGCCCTAAAAAAAAGAAATTTCTGCAATTTTTCCCTATAATAAGGGAAATTTCTGCAATTTTGCCCTAAAATAAGGGGAATTTCTGCTTTTTTGCCTCTAAATAAGTAGAATTTCTGTCTTTTTCCCCCAAAAAAGGGAATTTCTGTCATTTTTGCCCCAAAATAAGGAAAATTTTTGACTTATTACTCTGAAATAAGTGAAATTTCTGCAATTTTTTCCCAATATAAGGGAAATTTCTGCGTATTTGCCCCCAAATAAGGGGAATTTCAGCCTTTTTACCTCAAAATAAGAGGAATTCCCGAATTTTGGCACAAAATATTAGGAATTTCTGCCTTTTTGCCCCAAAATAAGAAAAATTTCTGCAATTTTGCCCAAAATAAGGAAAATTTCTGGAATTTTGCCCCAAAATAAGTGGAATTTCTGAGTTTTGCGCCAAAATAAGGAGAATTTCTGCCTTTTTGCGCCACAATTAGTGAAATTTCTGCAATTTTGCCATAAAATATGGGAAATTTCTGCAATTTTTCCTCATAATAAGGGAAATTTCTGCAATTTTGCCCCAAAATAAGGGGAATTTCTGTTTTTTGCCCCACAATTAGGGAAATTTCTGCAATTTTGCCCCAAAATAAGAAGACTTTCTGACTTTTGCCCCAAAATATGAGGAATTTCTGCCTTTTTGTCTGAAAATAAGAAAAATGCATACCTTTTTGCCATAAAAAGGGAAATTTCTTCATTTTTGCTCCAAAATAAGGGGAACTTTTGCCTTTTGCCTCTAAATAAGTGGAATTTCTCTCTTTTTCCCTTAAAACAAAGGGAATTTCTGTCTTTTTTGCCCCAAAATAAGGAAAATTTCTGACTTATTACCCTGAAATAAGTGAAATTTCTGCAATTTTGCCCCAAAATAAGGGAAATTTCTGCCTTTTTGACCCCAAATAAGGGGAATTTCAGCCTTTTTACCTCAAAATAAGGGGAATTTCTGCATTTTTGCCCCAAAATATGGGAAATTTCTGCCTTTTTGCCCCCAAATAATGGGAATTTCAGCCTTTTACCTCAAAATAAGGGAAATTTCTGCATTTTTGCAACAAAATATTAAAAATTTCTGCATTTTTGCCAGAAAATATTACGAATTTCTGCCTTTTTGCCCCAAAATATGGAAAATTTATGCCTTTTTTTCCCTGAAATAAGTGAAATTTCTGCAATTTTGCCCCAAAATAAGTGAAATTTCTGCAATTTTGCTCCAAAATAATGGGAATTTCTGCCTTTTTGCCCCAAAATAAGAAAAATTTTTGCTTTTTTTCTCTGAAATAAGTGAAATTTCTGCAATTTTGCCCTAAAATAAAGGAAATTTCTGCAATTTTTTCCCATAATAAGGGAAATTTCTGGAATTTTGCCCCAAAATAAGGGGAATTTCTGTTTTTTGCCCCCAAATAAGGGAAATATCTGCAATTTTGCCCTAAAATAAGGGGAATTTCTGCTTTTTTGCCTCTAAATAAGTGGAATTTCTGTTTTTTCCCCAAAACAAAATGAATTTCTGTCATTTTTGCCCCAAAATAAAAAAAATTTCTGACTTATTACCCTGAAATAAGTGAAATTTCTGCAATTTTGCCCCAATATAAGGGAAATTTCTGCCTTTTTGCTTCCAAATAAGGGGAATTTCAGCCTTTTTACCTCAAAATAAGGGGAATTTCTGAATTTTGGCACAAAATATTAGGAATTTCTGCCTTTTTGCCCCAAAATAAGGAAAATTTCTGTTTTTTCCTTGAAATAAGTGAAATTTCTGAACATTTGCCCACCCAAAAAAAGAAATTTCTGCATTTTGCCCCAAAATAAGGGGAATTTCAGCTTTTTACCTCAAAATAAGGGAAATTTCTGGTTTTTGCACCAAAATATGGAGTATTTCTGCCTTTTTGCCACAAAATAAGGAAAATTTCTGCCTTTTTCCTGAAATAAGTGAAATTTCTGCAATTTTGCCTCAAAATAAGTGAAATTTCTGCAATTTTGCCACAAAATAAGGAAAATTTCTGGAATTTTGCCCCAAAATAAGTGGAATTTTTGAGTTTTGCCCCAAAATAAGGAGAATTTCTGCCTTTTTGCCCCACAATTAGGGGAATTTCTGCAATTTTGCTTCAAAATATGGGGAATTTCTGCCTTTTTGCCCCAAAATAAAAAAAATTTTTGCTTTTTTTCTCTGAAATAAGTGAAATTTCTGCAATTTTGCCCTAAAAAAGGGAAATTTCTGCAATTTTTCCCTATAATAAGGGAAATTTCTGCAATTTTGCCCTAAAATAAGGGGAATTTCTGCTTTTTTGCCTCTAAATAAGTAGAATTTCTGTCTTTTTCCCCCAAAAAAGGGAATTTCTGTCATTTTTGCCCCAAAATAAGGAAAATTTTTGACTTATTACTCTGAAATAAGTGAAATTTCTGCAATTTTTTCCCAATATAAGGGAAATTTCTGCGTATTTGCCCCCAAATAAGGGGAATTTCAGCCTTTTTACCTCAAAATAAGAGGAATTCCCGAATTTTGGCACAAAATATTAGGAATTTCTGCCTTTTTGCCCCAAAATAAGAAAAATTTCTGCAATTTTGCCCAAAATAAGGAAAATTTCTGGAATTTTGCCCCAAAATAAGTGGAATTTCTGAGTTTTGCGCCAAAATAAGGAGAATTTCTGCCTTTTTGCGCCACAATTAGTGAAATTTCTGCAATTTTGCCATAAAATATGGGAAATTTCTGCAATTTTTCCTCATAATAAGGGAAATTTCTGCAATTTTGCCCCAAAATAAGGGGAATTTCTGTTTTTTGCCCCACAATTAGGGAAATTTCTGCAATTTTGCCCCAAAATAAGAAGACTTTCTGACTTTTGCCCCAAAATATGAGGAATTTCTGCCTTTTTGTCTGAAAATAAGAAAAATGCATACCTTTTTGCCATAAAAAGGGAAATTTCTTCATTTTTGCTCCAAAATAAGGGGAACTTTTGCCTTTTGCCTCTAAATAAGTGGAATTTCTCTCTTTTTCCCTTAAAACAAAGGGAATTTCTGTCTTTTTTGCCCCAAAATAAGGAAAATTTCTGACTTATTACCCTGAAATAAGTGAAATTTCTGCAATTTTGCCCCAAAATAAGGGAAATTTCTGCCTTTTTGACCCCAAATAAGGGGAATTTCAGCCTTTTTACCTCAAAATAAGGGGAATTTCTGCATTTTTGCCCCAAAATATGGGAAATTTCTGCCTTTTTGCCCCCAAATAATGGGAATTTCAGCCTTTTACCTCAAAATAAGGGAAATTTCTGCATTTTTGCAACAAAATATTAAAAATTTCTGCATTTTTGCCAGAAAATATTACGAATTTCTGCCTTTTTGCCCCAAAATATGGAAAATTTATGCCTTTTTTTCCCTGAAATAAGTGAAATTTCTGCAATTTTGCCCCAAAATAAGTGAAATTTCTGCAATTTTGCTCCAAAATAATGGGAATTTCTGCCTTTTTGCCCCAAAATAAGAAAAATTTTTGCTTTTTTTCTCTGAAATAAGTGAAATTTCTGCAATTTTGCCCTAAAATAAAGGAAATTTCTGCAATTTTTTCCCATAATAAGGGAAATTTCTGGAATTTTGCCCCAAAATAAGGGGAATTTCTGTTTTTTGCCCCCAAATAAGGGAAATATCTGCAATTTTGCCCTAAAATAAGGGGAATTTCTGCTTTTTTGCCTCTAAATAAGTGGAATTTCTGTTTTTTCCCCAAAACAAAATGAATTTCTGTCATTTTTGCCCCAAAATAAAAAAATTTCTGACTTATTACCCTGAAATAAGTGAAATTTCTGCAATTTTGCCCCAATATAAGGGAAATTTCTGCCTTTTTGCTTCCAAATAAGGGGAATTTCAGCCTTTTTACCTCAAAATAAGGGGAATTTCTGAATTTTGGCACAAAATATTAGGAATTTCTGCCTTTTTGCCCCAAAATAAGGAAAATTTCTGTTTTTTCCTTGAAATAAGTGAAATTTCTGAACATTTGCCCCCCCAAAAAAAGAAATTTCTGCATTTTGCCCCAAAATAAGGGGAATTTCAGCTTTTTACCTCAAAATAAGGGAAATTTCTGGTTTTTGCACCAAAATATGGAGTATTTCTGCCTTTTTGCCACAAAATAAGGAAAATTTCTGCCTTTTTCCTGAAATAAGTGAAATTTCTGCAATTTTGCCTCAAAATAAGTGAAATTTCTGCAATTTTGCCACAAAATAAGGAAAATTTCTGGAATTTTGCCCCAAAATAAGTGGAATTTTTGAGTTTTGCCCCAAAATAAGGAGAATTTCTGCCTTTTTGCCCCACAATTAGGGGAATTTCTGCAATTTTGCTTCAAAATATGGGGAATTTCTGCCTTTTTGCCCCAAAATAAAAAAAATTTTTGCTTTTTTTCTCTGAAATAAGTGAAATTTCTGCAATTTTGCCCTAAAAAAGGGAAATTTCTGCAATTTTTCCCTATAATAAGGGAAATTTCTGCAATTTTGCCCTAAAATAAAGGGAATTTCTGCTTTTTTGCTTCTAAATAAGTAGAATTTCTGTCTTTTTCCCCCAAAAAAGAGAAATTCTGTCAGTTTTGCCCCAAAATAAGGAAAATTTTTGACTTATTATCCTGAAATAAGTGAAATTTCTGCAATTTTTTCCCAAAATAAGGGAAATTTCTGTGTATTTGCCCCCAAATAAAAGGAATTTCAGCCTTTTTACCTCAAAATAAGAGGAATTTCCGAATTTTGGCACAAAATATTAGGAATTTCTGCCTTTTTGCCCCAAAATAAGAAAAATTTCTGCTTTTTTCCCTGAAACAAATGAAATTTCCTCAATTTTGCCCCAAAATAAGTAAAATTTCTGAAATTTGCCCAAAATAAGGGAAATTTCTGGAATTTTGCCCCAAAATAAGTGGAATTTCTGAGTTTTGCCCCAAAATAAGGAGAATTTCTGCCTTTTTTGCGCCATAATTAGTGAAATTTCTGCAATTTTGCCGTAAAATAAGGGAAATTTCTGCAATTTTTCCTCATAATAAGGGAAATTTCAGCAATTTTGCCCCAAAATAACGGGAATTTCTGGAATTTTGCCCCACAATTAGGGGAATTTCTGCAATTTTGCTCTAAAATACGGGGAATTTCTGCCTTTTTGCCCGAAATAAGGGGAATGCATACCTTTTTGCCATAAAAAAGGGAAATTTCTTCATTTTTTCCCCAAATTAAGGTAAATTTCTGACTTTTTGCCCTGAAATATGTGAAATTTCTGCAATTTTGCCTTAAATAAGGGAAATTTCTGCAATTTTTCTCCATAAATAGGGAAATATCTGCAATTTTGCTTCAAAATAAGGGGAATTTCTGTTTTTTGCCCCACAATTAGGGTAATTTCTGCAATTTTGCCTCAAAATAAGGGGAATTTCTTCCTTTTGCCCCAAAATATGGGGAATTTCTGACTTTTTGTCTGAAAATAAGAAGAATGCATACCTTTTTACCATAAAAAGGGGGAATTTCTTCATTTTTGCTCCAAAATTAGGGGAACCTTTGCCTTTTTGCCTCTAAATAAGTGGAATTTTTGTCTTTGTCCCCCAAAACAAAGGGAATTTCTGTCTTTTTTGCCCCAAAATAAGGTAAATTTCTGACTTATTACCCTGAAATAAGTGAAATTTCTGCAAATTTGCCCCAAAAATAAGGAAATTTCTGCCTTTTGCCCCAAAATAAGGGGAATTTGAGCATTTTATCTCAAAATAAAGAAAAGTTCTGATTTTTGCACCAAAATATGGAGAATTTCTGCCTTTTTGCCCCAAAATAAGGAAAATTTCTGACTTTTTTCCCTGAAATAAGTATAATTTCTGCAATTTTGCCCGAAAATAAGTGAAATTTCTGGAATTTTGCCCCAAAATAAGAGAAATTTCTTTAATTTTTCCCCAAAATAAGTGGAATTTCTGAGTTTTGCCCCAAAATAAGGAGAATTTCTTCCTTTTTGCCCCACAAATAGGGGAATTTCTGCAAATTTGCTCCAAAATACAGGGAATTTCTGCCTCTTTGCCCGAAAATAAGGAAAATGCATACCTTTTTGCCATAAAAAAGGGAAATTTCCTCATTTGTGCCCCAAATTAAGGTAAAAGTTTTCCTTTTTGCCCTGAAATATATGAAATTTCTGCAATTTTAGCCCAAAATAAGGTGAATTTCTGCCTTTTTGCCCCAAAATAAGGGAAATTTCTGCCTTTTGCCCCAAATTATGGGGAATTTCTGCCTTTTTGTCCGAAAATAAGAAGAATGCATACCTTTTTGCCATAAAAAAGGGAAATTTCTTCATTTTTGCTCCAAAATAAGGGGACCTTTTGCCTTTTGCCTCTAAATAAGTGGAATTTCTCTCTTTTTCCCCCAAAACAAAGGGAATTTCTGTTTTTTTTGCCCCAAAATAAGGAAAATTTCTGACTTATTACCCAGAAATAAGTGAAATTTCTGCAAATTTGCCCCAAAATAAGGGAAATTTCTGCCTTTTGGCCCCCAAATAATGGGAATTTCAGCTTTTTACCTCAAAATAAGGGAAATTTCTGCATTTTTGCAACAAAATATTAAAAATTTCTGCATTTTGCCACAAAATATTAGGAATTTCTGCCTTTTTGCCCCAAAATATGGAAAATTTATGCCTTTTTTTCCCTGAAATAAGTGAAATTTCTGCAATTTTGCCCCAAAATAAGTAAAATTTCTGCAATTTTGCCCCAAAATAAGTGGAATTTCTGAGTTTTGCCCTAAAATAAGATGAATTTCTGCCTTTTTGCTCCAAAATAATGGGAATTTCTGCCTTTTTGCCCCAAAATAAGAAAAAATTTTTGCTTTTTTTCTCTGAAATAAGTGAAATTTCTGCAATTTTGCCCTAAAATAAAGGAAATTTCTGCAATTTTTTCCCATAATAAGAGAAATTTCTGGAATTTTGCCCCAAAATAAGGGGAATTTCTGTTTTTTGCCCCCAAATAAGGGAAATATCTGCAATTTTGCCCTAAAATAAGGGGAATTTCTGTTTTTTGCCTCTAAATAAGTGGAATTTCTGTTTTTTCCCGCAAAACAAAGGGAATTTCTGTCATTTTTGCCCCAAAATAAAAAAAATTTCTGACTTATTACCCTGAAATAAGTGAAATTTCTGCAATTTTGCCCCAATATAAGGGAAATTTCTGTTTTTTTGCTCCAAATAAGGGGAATTTCAGCCTTTTTACCTCAAAATAAGGGGAATTTCTGAATTTTGGCACAAAATATTAGGAATTTCTGCCTTTTTGCCCCAAAATAAGGAAAATTTCTGTTTTTTCCTTGAAATAAGTGAAATTTCTGAAAATTTGCCCCAAAAAAAGGGAAATTTCTGCATTTTGCCCCAAAATAAGGGGAATTTCAGCTTTTTACCTCAAAATAAGGGAAATTTCTGGTTTTTGCACCAAAATATGGAGTATTTCTGCCTTTTTGCCACAAAATAACGAAAATTTCTGCCTTTTTTCCCTGAAATAAGTGAAATTTCTGCAATTTTGCTCCAAAATAAGTGAAATTTCTGCAATTTTGCCACAAAATAAAGAAAATTTCTGGAATTTTGCCCCAAAATAAGTGGAATTTTTGAGTTTTGCCCCAAAATAAGGAGAATTTCTGCCTTTTTGCCCCACAATTAGGGGAATTTCTGCAATTTTGCTCCAAAATACGGGGAATTTCTGCCTTTTTGCCCCAAAATAAAAAAAAATTTTGCTTTTTTTCTCTGAAATAAGTGAAATTTCTGCAATTTTGCCCTAAAAAAGGGAAATTTCTGCAATTTTTCCCTATAATAAGGGAAATTTCTGCAATTTTGCCCTAAAATAAGGGGAATTTCTGCTTTTTTGCCTCTAAATAAGTAGAATTTCTGTCTTTTTCCCAAAAAAAAGGGAATTTCTGTCATTTTTGCCCCAAAATAAGGAAAATTTTTGACTTATTACTCTGAAATAAGTGAAATTTCTGCAATTTTTTCCCAATATAAGGGAAATTTCTGCGTATTTGCCCCCAAATAAGGGGAATTTCAGCCTTTTTACCTCAAAATAAGAGGAATTTCCGAATTTTGGCACAAAATATTAGGAATTTCTGCCTTTTTGCCCCAAAATAAGGAAAATTTCTGCAATTTTGCCCAAAATAAGGGAAATTTCTGGAATTTTGCCCCAAAATAAGTGGAATTTCTGAGTTTTGCCCCAAAATAAGGAGAATTTCTGCCTTTTTGCGCAACAATTAGTGAAATTTCTGCAATTTTGCCGTAAAATAAGGGAAATTTCTGCAATTTTTCCTCATAATAAGGGAAATTTCTGCAATTTTGCCCCAAAATAAGGGGAATTTCTGTTTTTTGCCCCACTCTTAGGGAAATTTCTGCAATTTTGCCCCAAAATAAGGGGAATTTCTGCCTTTTTGACCCCAAATAAGGGGAATTTCAGCCTTTTTACCTCAAAATAAGGGGAATTTCTGCATTTTTGCCCCAAAATATGGGAAATTTCTGCCTTTTTGCCCCCAAATAATGGGAATTTCAGCCTTTTACCTCAAAATAAGGGAAATTTCTGCATTTTTGCAACAAAATATTAAAAATTTCTGCATTTTTGCCAGAAAATATTACGAATTTCTGCCTTTTTGCCCCAAAATATGGAAAATTTATGCCTTTTTTTCCCTGAAATAAGTGAAATTTCTGCAATTTTGCCCCAAAATAAGTGAAATTTCTGCAATTTTGCTCCAAAATAATGGGAATTTCTGCCTTTTTGCCCCAAAATAAGAAAAATTTTTGCTTTTTTTCTCTGAAATAAGTGAAATTTCTGCAATTTTGCCCTAAAATAAAGGAAATTTCTGCAATTTTTTCCCATAATAAGGGAAATTTCTGGAATTTTGCCCCAAAATAAGGGGAATTTCTGTTTTTTGCCCCCAAATAAGGGAAATATCTGCAATTTTGCCCTAAAATAAGGGGAATTTCTGCTTTTTTGCCTCTAAATAAGTGGAATTTCTGTTTTTTCCCCAAAACAAAATGAATTTCTGTCATTTTTGCCCCAAAATAAAAAAATTTCTGACTTATTACCCTGAAATAAGTGAAATTTCTGCAATTTTGCCCCAATATAAGGGAAATTTCTGCCTTTTTGCTTCCAAATAAGGGGAATTTCAGCCTTTTTACCTCAAAATAAGGGGAATTTCTGAATTTTGGCACAAAATATTAGGAATTTCTGCCTTTTTGCCCCAAAATAAGGAAAATTTCTGTTTTTTCCTTGAAATAAGTGAAATTTCTGAACATTTGCCCCCCCAAAAAAAGAAATTTCTGCATTTTGCCCCAAAATAAGGGGAATTTCAGCTTTTTACCTCAAAATAAGGGAAATTTCTGGTTTTTGCACCAAAATATGGAGTATTTCTGCCTTTTTGCCACAAAATAAGGAAAATTTCTGCCTTTTTCCTGAAATAAGTGAAATTTCTGCAATTTTGCCTCAAAATAAGTGAAATTTCTGCAATTTTGCCACAAAATAAGGAAAATTTCTGGAATTTTGCCCCAAAATAAGTGGAATTTTTGAGTTTTGCCCCAAAATAAGGAGAATTTCTGCCTTTTTGCCCCACAATTAGGGGAATTTCTGCAATTTTGCTTCAAAATATGGGGAATTTCTGCCTTTTTGCCCCAAAATAAAAAAAATTTTTGCTTTTTTTCTCTGAAATAAGTGAAATTTCTGCAATTTTGCCCTAAAAAAGGGAAATTTCTGCAATTTTTCCCTATAATAAGGGAAATTTCTGCAATTTTGCCCTAAAATAAAGGGAATTTCTGCTTTTTTGCTTCTAAATAAGTAGAATTTCTGTCTTTTTCCCCCAAAAAAGAGAAATTCTGTCAGTTTTGCCCCAAAATAAGGAAAATTTTTGACTTATTATCCTGAAATAAGTGAAATTTCTGCAATTTTTTCCCAAAATAAGGGAAATTTCTGTGTATTTGCCCCCAAATAAAAGGAATTTCAGCCTTTTTACCTCAAAATAAGAGGAATTTCCGAATTTTGGCACAAAATATTAGGAATTTCTGCCTTTTTGCCCCAAAATAAGAAAAATTTCTGCTTTTTTCCCTGAAACAAATGAAATTTCCTCAATTTTGCCCCAAAATAAGTAAAATTTCTGAAATTTGCCCAAAATAAGGGAAATTTCTGGAATTTTGCCCCAAAATAAGTGGAATTTCTGAGTTTTGCCCCAAAATAAGGAGAATTTCTGCCTTTTTTGCGCCATAATTAGTGAAATTTCTGCAATTTTGCCGTAAAATAAGGGAAATTTCTGCAATTTTTCCTCATAATAAGGGAAATTTCAGCAATTTTGCCCCAAAATAACGGGAATTTCTGGAATTTTGCCCCACAATTAGGGGAATTTCTGCAATTTTGCTCTAAAATACGGGGAATTTCTGCCTTTTTGCCCGAAATAAGGGGAATGCATACCTTTTTGCCATAAAAAAGGGAAATTTCTTCATTTTTTCCCCAAATTAAGGTAAATTTCTGACTTTTTGCCCTGAAATATGTGAAATTTCTGCAATTTTGCCTTAAATAAGGGAAATTTCTGCAATTTTTCTCCATAAATAGGGAAATATCTGCAATTTTGCTTCAAAATAAGGGGAATTTCTGTTTTTTGCCCCACAATTAGGGTAATTTCTGCAATTTTGCCTCAAAATAAGGGGAATTTCTTCCTTTTGCCCCAAAATATGGGGAATTTCTGACTTTTTGTCTGAAAATAAGAAGAATGCATACCTTTTTACCATAAAAAGGGGGAATTTCTTCATTTTTGCTCCAAAATTAGGGGAACCTTTGCCTTTTTGCCTCTAAATAAGTGGAATTTTTGTCTTTGTCCCCCAAAACAAAGGGAATTTCTGTCTTTTTTGCCCCAAAATAAGGTAAATTTCTGACTTATTACCCTGAAATAAGTGAAATTTCTGCAAATTTGCCCCAAAAATAAGGAAATTTCTGCCTTTTGCCCCAAAATAAGGGGAATTTGAGCATTTTATCTCAAAATAAAGAAAAGTTCTGATTTTTGCACCAAAATATGGAGAATTTCTGCCTTTTTGCCCCAAAATAAGGAAAATTTCTGACTTTTTTCCCTGAAATAAGTATAATTTCTGCAATTTTGCCCGAAAATAAGTGAAATTTCTGGAATTTTGCCCCAAAATAAGAGAAATTTCTTTAATTTTTCCCCAAAATAAGTGGAATTTCTGAGTTTTGCCCCAAAATAAGGAGAATTTCTTCCTTTTTGCCCCACAAATAGGGGAATTTCTGCAAATTTGCTCCAAAATACAGGGAATTTCTGCCTCTTTGCCCGAAAATAAGGAAAATGCATACCTTTTTGCCATAAAAAAGGGAAATTTCCTCATTTGTGCCCCAAATTAAGGTAAAAGTTTTCCTTTTTGCCCTGAAATATATGAAATTTCTGCAATTTTAGCCCAAAATAAGGTGAATTTCTGCCTTTTTGCCCCAAAATAAGGGAAATTTCTGCCTTTTGCCCCAAATTATGGGGAATTTCTGCCTTTTTGTCCGAAAATAAGAAGAATGCATACCTTTTTGCCATAAAAAAGGGAAATTTCTTCATTTTTGCTCCAAAATAAGGGGACCTTTTGCCTTTTGCCTCTAAATAAGTGGAATTTCTCTCTTTTTCCCCCAAAACAAAGGGAATTTCTGTTTTTTTTGCCCCAAAATAAGGAAAATTTCTGACTTATTACCCAGAAATAAGTGAAATTTCTGCAAATTTGCCCCAAAATAAGGGAAATTTCTGCCTTTTGGCCCCCAAATAATGGGAATTTCAGCTTTTTACCTCAAAATAAGGGAAATTTCTGCATTTTTGCAACAAAATATTAAAAATTTCTGCATTTTGCCACAAAATATTAGGAATTTCTGCCTTTTTGCCCCAAAATATGGAAAATTTATGCCTTTTTTTCCCTGAAATAAGTGAAATTTCTGCAATTTTGCCCCAAAATAAGTAAAATTTCTGCAATTTTGCCCCAAAATAAGTGGAATTTCTGAGTTTTGCCCTAAAATAAGATGAATTTCTGCCTTTTTGCTCCAAAATAATGGGAATTTCTGCCTTTTTGCCCCAAAATAAGAAAAAATTTTTGCTTTTTTTCTCTGAAATAAGTGAAATTTCTGCAATTTTGCCCTAAAATAAAGGAAATTTCTGCAATTTTTTCCCATAATAAGAGAAATTTCTGGAATTTTGCCCCAAAATAAGGGGAATTTCTGTTTTTTGCCCCCAAATAAGGGAAATATCTGCAATTTTGCCCTAAAATAAGGGGAATTTCTGTTTTTTGCCTCTAAATAAGTGGAATTTCTGTTTTTTCCCGCAAAACAAAGGGAATTTCTGTCATTTTTGCCCCAAAATAAAAAAAATTTCTGACTTATTACCCTGAAATAAGTGAAATTTCTGCAATTTTGCCCCAATATAAGGGAAATTTCTGTTTTTTTGCTCCAAATAAGGGGAATTTCAGCCTTTTTACCTCAAAATAAGGGGAATTTCTGAATTTTGGCACAAAATATTAGGAATTTCTGCCTTTTTGCCCCAAAATAAGGAAAATTTCTGTTTTTTCCTTGAAATAAGTGAAATTTCTGAAAATTTGCCCCAAAAAAAGGGAAATTTCTGCATTTTGCCCCAAAATAAGGGGAATTTCAGCTTTTTACCTCAAAATAAGGGAAATTTCTGGTTTTTGCACCAAAATATGGAGTATTTCTGCCTTTTTGCCACAAAATAACGAAAATTTCTGCCTTTTTTCCCTGAAATAAGTGAAATTTCTGCAATTTTGCTCCAAAATAAGTGAAATTTCTGCAATTTTGCCACAAAATAAAGAAAATTTCTGGAATTTTGCCCCAAAATAAGTGGAATTTTTGAGTTTTGCCCCAAAATAAGGAGAATTTCTGCCTTTTTGCCCCACAATTAGGGGAATTTCTGCAATTTTGCTCCAAAATACGGGGAATTTCTGCCTTTTTGCCCCAAAATAAAAAAAAATTTTGCTTTTTTTCTCTGAAATAAGTGAAATTTCTGCAATTTTGCCCTAAAAAAGGGAAATTTCTGCAATTTTTCCCTATAATAAGGGAAATTTCTGCAATTTTGCCCTAAAATAAGGGGAATTTCTGCTTTTTTGCCTCTAAATAAGTAGAATTTCTGTCTTTTTCCCAAAAAAAAGGGAATTTCTGTCATTTTTGCCCCAAAATAAGGAAAATTTTTGACTTATTACTCTGAAATAAGTGAAATTTCTGCAATTTTTTCCCAATATAAGGGAAATTTCTGCGTATTTGCCCCCAAATAAGGGGAATTTCAGCCTTTTTACCTCAAAATAAGAGGAATTTCCGAATTTTGGCACAAAATATTAGGAATTTCTGCCTTTTTGCCCCAAAATAAGGAAAATTTCTGCAATTTTGCCCAAAATAAGGGAAATTTCTGGAATTTTGCCCCAAAATAAGTGGAATTTCTGAGTTTTGCCCCAAAATAAGGAGAATTTCTGCCTTTTTGCGCAACAATTAGTGAAATTTCTGCAATTTTGCCGTAAAATAAGGGAAATTTCTGCAATTTTTCCTCATAATAAGGGAAATTTCTGCAATTTTGCCCCAAAATAAGGGGAATTTCTGTTTTTTGCCCCACTCTTAGGGAAATTTCTGCAATTTTGCCCCAAAATAAGGGGAATTTCTGACTTTTGCCCCAAAATATGAGGAATTTCTGCCTTTTTGTCCGAAAATAAGAAAAATGCATATCTTTTTGCCATAAAAAGGGAAATTTCTTCATTTTTGCTCCAAAATAAGGGGAACTTTTGCCTTTTTGCCTCTAAATAAGTGGAATTTCTGTTTTTTTCCCCCAAAACAAAAAGAATTTCTGTCTTTTTTGCCCCAAAATAAGAAAAATTTCTGACTTATTACCATGAAATAAGTGAAATTTCTGAAAATTTGCCCCCAAAAAAAGAAAATTTCTGCCTTTTGCCCCAAAATAAGGGGAATTTCAGCATTTTACCTAAAAATAAGGGGTATTTCTGCATTTTTGCCACAAAATATTAGGAATTTCTGCCTTTTTGCCCCAAAATAAAAAAAATTTCTGCCGTTTTTCCCTGAAATAAGTGAAATTTCTGCAATTTTTGCCCCAAAATAAGTGAAATTTCTGCAATTTTGCCCCAAAATAAGGGAAATTTCTGCAATTTGCCCCAAAATAAGTGAAATTTCTGCAATTTTGCCCCAAAATAACGAAAATTTCTGGAATTTTGCTCCACAATTAGGGGAATTTCTGCAATTTTGCTCCAAAATACGGGGAATTTCTGCCTTTTTGCCCGAAATAAGGGGAATGCATACCTTTTTGCCATAAAAAAGGGAAATTTCTTCATTTTTTCCCCAAATTAAGGGAAATTTCTGACTTTTTGCCCTGAAATATGGGAAATTTCTGCAATTTTAGCCCAAAATAAGGTGAATTTCTGCCTTTTTGCCCCAAAATAATGGGAATTTCTGCATTTTTGCCCCAAAATAAGAAAAATTTTTGCCTTTTTTCTCTGAAATTAGTGAAATTTCTGCAATTTTGCCCTGAAATAAGAGAAATTTCTGCAATTTTTCCCCATAATAAGGGAAATTTCTGGAATTTTGACACAAAATAAGGGGAATTTCTGTTATTTTGCCCCCAAATAAGGGAAATTTCTGCAATTTTGCCCTAAAATAAGGGGAATTTCTGCTTTTTTGCCTCTAAATAAGTGGAATTTCTATCTTTTTCCCCCAAAACAAAAAGAATTACTGTAATTTTCGCACCAAAATAAGAAAAATTTCTGACTTATTACCCTGAAATAGGTGAAATTTCTGCAATTTTGCCCCAATATAAGGGAAATTTCTGCCTTTTTGCTTCCAAATAAGGGGAATTTCAGCCTTTTTACCTCAAAATAAGGGGAATTTCTGAATTTTGGCACAAAATATTAGGAATTTCTGCCTTTTTGCCCCAAAATAAGGAAAATTTCTGTTTTTTCCTTGAAATAAGTGAAATTTCTGAAAATTTGCCCCAAAAAAGGGAAATTTCTGCATTTTGCCCCAAAATAAGGGGAATTTCAGCTTTTTACCTCAAAATAAGGGAAATTTCTGGTTTTTGCACCAAAATATGGAGTATTTCTGCCTTTTTGCCACAAAATAAGAAAATTTCTGCCTTTTTTTTCTGAAATAAGTGAAATTTCTGCAATTTTGCCCCAAAATAAGTGAAATTTCTGCAATTTTGCCACAAAATAAGGAAAATTTCTGGAATTTTGCCCCAAAATAAGTGGAATTTTTGAGTTTTGCCCCAAAATAAAGAGAATTTCTGCCTTTTTGCCCCACAATTAGGGGAATTTCTGCAATTTTGCTACAAAATATGGGGAATTTCTGCCTTTTTGCCCCAAAATAAAAAAATTTTTGCTTTTTTTCTCTGAAATAAGTGAAATTTCTGCAATTTTGCCCTAAAAAAAGGGAAATTTCTGCAATTTTTCCCTATAATAAGGGAAATTTCTGCAATTTTGCCCTAAAATAAAGGGAATTTCTGCTTTTTTGCCTCTAAATAAGTAGAATTTCTGTATTTTTCCCCAAAAAAGGGAAATTCTGTCAGTTTTGCCCCAAAATAAGGAAAATTTCTGACTTATTACCCTGAAATAAGTGAAATTTCTGCAATTTTTTCCCAATATAAGGGAAATTTCTGTGTATTTGCCCCCAAATAAAAGGAATTTCAGCCTTTTTACCTCAAAATAAGAGCAATTTCCGAATTTTGGCACAAAATATTAGGAATTTCAGCCTTTTTGCCCCAAAATAAGGAAAATTTCTGCTTTTTTCCCTGAAACAAATGAAATTTCCTCAATTTTGCCCCAAAATAAGTAAAATTTCTGCAATTTTGCCCAAAATAATGGAAATTTCTGGAATTTTGCCCCAAAATAAGTGGAATTTCTGAGTTTTGCCCCAAAATAAAGAGAATTTCTGCTTTTTTGCGCCATAATTAGTGAAATTTCTGCAATTTTGCCGTAAAATAAGGGAAATTTCTGCAATTTTTCCTCATAATAAGGGAAATTTCAGCAATTTTGCCCCAAAATAAGGGGAATTTCTGTTTTTTGCCCCACAATTAGGGAAATTTCTGCAATTTTGCCCCAAAATAAGGGGAATTTCTGCCTTTTGCCACAAAATATGGGGAATTTCTGCCTTTTTGTCCGAAAATAAGAAAAATGCATACCTTTTTGCCATAAAAAGGGAAATTTCTTCATTTTTGCTCCAAAATAAGGGGAACTTTTGCCTTTTTGCCTCTAAATAAGTGGAATTTCTGTTTTTTTCGCCAAAAACAAAAAGAATTTCTGTCTTTTTTGCCCCAAAATAAGGAAAATTTCTGACTTATTACCATGAAATAAGTCAAATTTCTGAAAATTTGCCCCAAAAAAAAGAAAATTTCTGCCTTTTGCCCCAAAATAAGGGGAATTTCAGCATTTTACCTAAAAATAAGAGGAATTTCTGCATTTTTGCCACAAAATATTAGGAATTTCTGTCTTTTTGCCCCAAAATAAAAAAAATTCTGCCTTTTTTCCTTGAAATAAGTGAAATTTCTGCCATTTTGCCCCAAAATAAGTGAAATTTCTGCAATTTTGCCCAAAAATAAGAGAAATTTCTATAATGTTGCCCCAAAATAAGTGAAATTTCTGCAATTTTGCCCCAAAATAACGAAAATTTCTGGAATTTTGCCCCACAATTAGGGGAATTTCTCCAATTTTGCTCTAAAATACGGGGAATTTCTGCCTTTTTGCCCGAAATAAGGGGAATGCATACCTTTTTGCCATAAAAAAGGGAAATTTCCTCATTTTTCCCCAAATTAAGGTAAATTTCTGACTTTTTGCCCTGAAATATGTGAAATTTCTGGAATTTTGCCGTAAAATAAGAAATTTCTGCAATTTTTCCACATAAATAGGGAAATTTCTGCAATTTTGCTTCAAAATAAGGGGAATTTCTGTTTTTTGCCCCACAATTAGGTTAATTTCTGCAATTTTGCCTCAAAATAAGGGGAATTTCTGCCTTTTGCCCCAAAATATGGGGAATTTCTGACTTTTTGTCCGAAAATAAGAAGAATGCATACCTTTTTACCATAAAAAGGGGGAATTTCTTCATTTTTGCTCCAAAATTAGGGGAACTTTTGCCTTTTTGCCTCTAAATAAGTGGAATTTTTGTCTTTGTCCCCCAAAACAAAGGGAATTTCTGTCTTTTTTGCCCCAAAATAAGGAAAATTTCTGACTTATTACCCTGAAATAAGTGAAATTTCTACAAATTTGCCCCAAAAATAAGGAAATTTCTGCCTTTTGCCCCAAAATAAGGGGAATTTCAGCATTTTATCTCAAAATAAAGAAAAGTTCTGATTTTTGCACCAAAATATGGAGAATTTCTGCCTTTTTGCCCCAAAATAAGGAAAATTTCTGCCTTTTTTCCCTGAAATAAGTATAATTTCTGCAATTTTGCCCGAAAATAAGTGAAATTTCTGGAATTTTGCCCTAAAAAAAGGGAAATTTCTGCAATTTTTCCCTATAATAAGGGAAATTTCTGCAATTTTGCCCTAAAATAAAGGGAATTTCTGCTTTTTTGCCTCTAAATAAGTAGAATTTCTGTATTTTTCCCCAAAAAAGGGAAATTCTGTCAGTTTTGCCCCAAAATAAGGAAAATTTCTGACTTATTACCCTGAAATAAGTGAAATTTCTGCAATTTTTTCCCAATATAAGGGAAATTTCTGTGTATTTGCCCCCAAATAAAAGGAATTTCAGCCTTTTTACCTCAAAATAAGAGCAATTTCCGAATTTTGGCACAAAATATTAGGAATTTCAGCCTTTTTGCCCCAAAATAAGGAAAATTTCTGCTTTTTTCCCTGAAACAAATGAAATTTCCTCAATTTTGCCCCAAAATAAGTAAAATTTCTGCAATTTTGCCCAAAATAATGGAAATTTCTGGAATTTTGCCCCAAAATAAGTGGAATTTCTGAGTTTTGCCCCAAAATAAAGAGAATTTCTGCTTTTTTGCGCCATAATTAGTGAAATTTCTGCAATTTTGCCGTAAAATAAGGGAAATTTCTGCAATTTTTCCTCATAATAAGGGAAATTTCAGCAATTTTGCCCCAAAATAAGGGGAATTTCTGTTTTTTGCCCCACAATTAGGGAAATTTCTGCAATTTTGCCCCAAAATAAGGGGAATTTCTGCCTTTTGCCACAAAATATGGGGAATTTCTGCCTTTTTGTCCGAAAATAAGAAAAATGCATACCTTTTTGCCATAAAAAGGGAAATTTCTTCATTTTTGCTCCAAAATAAGGGGAACTTTTGCCTTTTTGCCTCTAAATAAGTGGAATTTCTGTTTTTTTCGCCAAAAACAAAAAGAATTTCTGTCTTTTTTGCCCCAAAATAAGGAAAATTTCTGACTTATTACCATGAAATAAGTCAAATTTCTGAAAATTTGCCCCCAAAAAAAGAAAATTTCTGCCTTTTGCCCCAAAATAAGGGGAATTTCAGCATTTTACCTAAAAATAAGAGGAATTTCTGCATTTTTGCCACAAAATATTAGGAATTTCTGTCTTTTTGCCCCAAAATAAAAAAATTTCTGCCTTTTTTCCTTGAAATAAGTGAAATTTCTGCCATTTTGCCCCAAAATAAGTGAAATTTCTGCAATTTTGCCCAAAAATAAGAGAAATTTCTATAATGTTGCCCCAAAATAAGTGAAACTTCTGCAATTTTGCCCCAAAATAACGAAAATTTCTGGAATTTTGCCCCACAATTAGGGGAATTTCTGCAATTTTGCTCTAAAATACGGGGAATTTCTGCCTTTTTGCCCGAAATAAGGGGAATGCATACCTTTTTGCCATAAAAAAGGGAAATTTCCTCATTTTTTCCCCAAATTAAGGTAAATTTCTGACTTTTTGCCCTGAAATATGTGAAATTTCTGGAATTTTGCCGTAAAATAAGAAATTTCTGCAATTTTTCCACATAAATAGGGAAATTTCTGCAATTTTGCTTCAAAATAAGGGGAATTTCTGTTTTTTGCCCCACAATTAGGTTAATTTCTGCAATTTTGCCTCAAAATAAGGGGAATTTCTGCCTTTTGCCCCAAAATATGGGGAATTTCTGACTTTTTGTCCGAAAATAAGAAGAATGCATACCTTTTTACCATAAAAAGGGGGAATTTCTTCATTTTTGCTCCAAAATTAGGGGAACTTTTGCCTTTTTGCCTCTAAATAAGTGGAATTTTTGTCTTTGTCCCCCAAAACAAAGGGAATTTCTGTCTTTTTTGCCCCAAAATAAGGAAAATTTCTGACTTATTACCCTGAAATAAGTGAAATTTCTACAAATTTGCCCCAAAAATAAGGAAATTTCTGCCTTTTGCCCCAAAATAAGGGGAATTTCAGCATTTTATCTCAAAATAAAGAAAAGTTCTGATTTTTGCACCAAAATATGGAGAATTTCTGCCTTTTTGCCCCAAAATAAGGAAAATTTCTGCCTTTTTTCCCTGAAATAAGTATAATTTCTGCAATTTTGCCCGAAAATAAGTGAAATTTCTGGAATTTTGCCCCAAAATAAGAGAAATTTCTTTAATTTTGCCCCAAAATAAGTGGAATTTCTGAGTTTTGCCCCAAAATAAGGAGAATTTCTTCCTTTTTGCCCCACAATTAGGGGAATTTCTGCAAATTTGCTCCAAAATACAGGGAATTTCTGCCTCTTTGCCCGAAAATAAGGGAAATGCATACATTTTTGCCATAAAAAAGGGAAATTTCCTCATTTTTGCCCCAAATTAAGGGAAAAGTTTTCCTTTTTGCCCTGAAATATATGAAATTTCTGCAATTTTAGCCCAAAATAAGGTGAATTTCTGCCTTTTTGCCCCAAAATAAGGGAAATTTCTGCCTTTTGCCCCAAATTATGGGGAATTTCTGCCTTTTTGTCCGAAAATAAGAAGAATGCATACCTTTTTGCCATAAGAAAGGGAAATTTCTTCATTTTTGCTCCAAAATAAGGGGAACTTTTGCCTTTTTGCCTCTAAATCAGTGGAATTTCTCACTTTTTCCCCCCAAACAAAGGGAATTTCTGTCTTTTTTGCCCCAAAATAAGGAAAATTTCTGACTTATTACCCTGAAATAAGTGAAATTTCTGCAAATTTGTCCCAAAATAAGGGAAATTTCTGCCTTTTACCCCCAGATAATGGGAATTTCAGCTTTTTACCTCAAAATAAGGGAAATTTCTGCATTTTTGCAACAAAATATTAAAAATTTCTGCATTTTTGCCACAAAATATTAGGAATTTCTGCCTTTTTGCCCCAAAATATGGAAAATTTATGACTTTTTTCCCTGAAATAAGTGAAATTTCTGCAATTTTGACCCAAAATAAGTGAAATTTCTGCAATTTTGCCCCAAAATATGTGGAATTTCTGAGTTTTGCCCTAAAATAAGGTGAATTTCTGCCTTTTTGCTCCAAAATAATGGGAATTTCTGCCTTTTTGCCCCAAAATAAGAAAAATTTTTGCTTTTTTTCTCTGAAATAAGTGAAATTTCTGGAATTTTGCCCCAAAATAAAGGGAATTTCTGTTTTTTGCCCTCAAATAAGGGAAATATTTGCAATTTTGCCCTAAAATAAAAGGAATTTCTGCTTTTTTGCCTCTAAATAAGTGGAATTTCTGTTTTTTCCCCCAAAACAAAGGGAATTTCTGTCATTTTTGCCCCAAAATAAAAAAAATTTCTGACTTATTACCCTGAAATAAGTGAAATTTCTGCAATTTTGCCCCAATATAAGGGAAATTTCTGCCTTTTTGCTACAAATAAAGGGAATTTCAGGTTTTTTACCTCAAAATAAGGGGAATTTCTGAATTTTGGCACAAAATATTAGGAATTTCTGCCTTTTTGCCCCAAAATAAGGAAAATTTCTGTTTTTTCCTTGAAATAAGTGAAATTTCTGAAAATTTGCCCCCAAAAAAGGGAAATTTCTGCATTTTGCCCCAAAATAAGGGGAATTTCAGCTTTTTACCTCAAAATAAGGGAAATTTCTCGTTTTTGCACCAAAATATGGAGTATTTCTGCCTTTTTGCCACAAAATAAGGAAAATTTCTGCCTTTTTTCCCTGAAATAAGTGAAATTTCTGCAATTTTGCCCCAAAATAAGTGAAATTTCTGCAATTTTGCCACAAAATAAAGAAAATTTCTGGAATTTTGCCCCAAAATAAGTGGAATTTTTGAGTTTTGCCCCAAAATAAGGAGAATTTCTGCCTTTTTGCCCCACAATTAGGGGAATTTCTGCAATTTTGCTCCAAAATACGGGGAATTTCTGCCTTTTTGCCCCAAAATAAAAAAAATTTTTGCTTTTTTTCTCTGAAATAAGTGAAATTTCTGCAATTTTGCCCTAAAAAAGGGAAATTTCTGCAATTTTTCCCTATAATAAGGGAAATTTCTGCAATTTTGCCCTAAAATAAGGGGAATTTCTGCTTTTTTGCCTCTAAATAAGTAGAATTTCTGTCTTTTTCCCCCCAAAAAGGGAATTTCTGTCATTTTTGCCCCAAAATAAGGAAAATTTTTGACTTATTACTCTGAAATAAGTGAAATTTCTGCAATTTTTTCCCAATATAAGGGAAATTTCTGCGTATTTGCCCCCAAATAAGGGGAATTTCAGCCTTTTTACCTCAAAATAAGAGGAATTTCCGAATTTTGGCACAAAATATTAGGAATTTCTGCCTTTTTGCCCCAAAATAAGAAAAATTTCTGCAATTTTGCCCAAAATAAGGAAAATTTCTGGAATTTTGCCCCAAAATAAGTGGAATTTCTGAGTTTTGCGCCAAAATAAGGAGAATTTCTGCCTTTTTGCGCCACAATTAGTGAAATTTCTGCAATTTTGCCGTAAAATATGGGAAATTTCTGCAATTTTTCCTCATAATAAGGGAAATTTCTGCAATTTTGCCCCAAAATAAGGGGAATTTCTGTTTTTTGCCCCACAATTAGGGAAATTTCTGCAATTTTGCCCCAAAATAAGGGGACTTTCTGACTTTTGCCCCAAAATATGAGGAATTTCTGCCTTTTTGTCCGAAAATAAGAAAAATGCATACCTTTTTGCCATAAAAAGGGAAATTTCTTCATTTTTGCTCCAAAATAAGGGGAACTTTTGCCTTTTTGCCTCTAAATAAGTGGAATTTCTGTTTTTTTCCCCCAATACAAAAAGAATTTCTGTCTTTTTTGCCCCAAAATAAGGAAAATTTCTCACTTATTACAATGAAATAAGTGAAATTTCTGAAAATTTGCCCCAAAAATAAGGAAATTTCTGCCTTTTGCCCCAAAATAAGGGGAATTTCAGCATTTTACCTAAAAATAAGGGGAATTTCTGCATTTTTGCCACAAAATATTAGGAATTTCTGCCTTTTTGCCCCAAAATAAAAAAAATTTCTGCCTTTTTTCCCTGAGATAAGTTAAATTTCTGCAATTTTGCCCCAAAATAAGTGAAATTTCTGCAATTTTGCCCCAAAATAAGGGAAATTTCTGCAATTTGCGCCAAAATAAGTGAAATTTCTGCAATTTTGCCCCAAAATAAGAGAAATTTCTGGAATTTTGTTCCAAAATAAGTGGAATTTCTGAGTTTTGCCCCAAAATAAGGAAAATTTCTGCCTTTTTGCGCCACAATTAGTGAAATTTCTGCAATTTTGCCGTAAAATAAGGGAAATTACTGCAATTTTTTCTCATAATAAGGGAAATTTCTGCAATTTTGCCCCAAAATAAGGAGAATTTCTGTTTTTTTGCCCCACAATTAGGGAAATTTCTGCAATTTTGCCCAAAAATAAGGGAAATTTCTGCCTTTTGCCCCAAAATATGGGGAATTTCTGCCTTTTTGTCTTAAAATAAGAAAAATGCATACCTTTTTGCCATAAAAAGAGAAATTTCTTCATTTTTGCTCTAAAATAAGGGGAACTTTTGCCTTTTTGCCTCTAAATAAGTGGAATTTCTGTCTTTTTCCCCCAAAACAAAGGGAATTTCTGTCTTTTTTGCCCCAAAATAAGGAAAATTTCTGACTTATAATCCTGAAATAAGTGAAATTTCTGCAAATTTGCCCCAAAATAAGAAAAATTTCTGCATTTTTGCCCCCAAATAAGGGGAATTTCAACCTTTTTATCTCAAAATAAGGGAAATTTCTGCATTTTTGCAACAAAATATTAGGAATTTCTGCATTTTTGCCACAAAATATTAGGAATTTCTGCCTTTTTGCCACAAAATAAAGAAAATTTCTGCCTTTTTTCCCGGAAATAAGTGAAATTTCTGCAAATTTGCCCCAAAAAAAGGGAAATTTCTGCCTTTTGCCCCAAAATAAGGGGAATTTCAGCATTTTACCTCAAAATAAGAAAAATTTCTGATTTTCACCTAAATATGGAGAATTTCTGCCTTTTTGCCACAAAATAAGGAAAATTTCTGCTTTTTTCCCTGAAAAAAGTGAAATTTCTGCAATTTTGCCCCAAAATAAGTGGAATTTCTTAGTTTTTCCCCAAAATAAAGAGAATTTCTGCCTTTTTGCCCCACAATTAGGGGAATTTCTGCAATTTTGCTCCAAAATACGGGGAATTTCTGCCTTTTTGCCCGAAATAAGGGGAATGCATACCTTTTTGCCATAAAAAAGGGAAATTTCTTCATTTTTGCCCCAAATTAAGGGAAATTTCTGACTTTTTGCCCTGAAATATGTGAAATTTCTGCAATTTTAGCCCAAAATAAGGTGAATTTCTGCCTTTTTGCCCCAAAATAATGGGAATTTCTGCCTTTTTGCCCCAAAATAAGAAAAATTTTTGCCTTTTTTCTCTGAAATAAGTGAAATTTCTGCAATTTTGCCCTAAAATAAGGGAAATTTCTGCAATTTTTCCCCATAATAAGGGAAATTTCTGGAATTTTGCCACAAAATAAGGGGAATTTCTGTTTTTCTGCCCCCAAATAAGGGAAATTTCTGCAATTTTGCTCTAAAATAAAGGGAATTTTTGCTTTTTGCCTCTAAATAAGTGGAATTTCTGTCTTTTTCCCCCAAAACAAAGGGAATTTCTGTCATTTTTGCCCCAAAATAAGGAAAATTTCTGACTTATTACCCTGAAATAAGTGAAATTTCTGCACTTTTTCCCCAATATAAGGGAAATTTCTGTCTTTTTGCCCCCAAATAAGAGGAATTTCAGCCTTTTTACCTCAAAATAAGGGGAATTTCTGAATTTTGGCACAAAATATTAGGAATTTCTGCCTTTTTGCCCCAAAATAAGGAAAATTTCTGATTTTTTTCCTGAAATAAGTGAAATTTCTGCAATTTTGCCCCAAAATAAGTAAAATTCCTCAATTTTGCCCCAAAATAAGGGAAATTTCTGAAATTTTGCTCCAAAATAAGTTTAATTTCTCAGTTTTGCCCCAAAATAAGGAGAATTTCTGCCTTTTTGCGCCACAATTAGTGAAATTTCTGCAATTTTGCCGTAAAATAAGGGAAATTTCTGCAATTTTTCCTCGTAATAATGGAAATTTCTGCAATTTTGCCCCAAAATAAGAATAATTTCTGTTTCTTGCCCTACAATTAGGGAAATTTCTGCAATTTTGCCCAAAAATAAGGGAAATTTCTGCCGTTTGCCACAAAATATGGGGAATTTCTGCCTTTTTGTCTGAAAATAAAAAGAATGCATACCTTTTTGCCATAAAAAAGGGAAATTTCTTCATTTTTGCTCCAAAATAAGGGGAACTTTTGCCATTTTGCCTCTAAATAAGAGGAATTTCTGTCTTTTTCCCCCAAAACAAAGGGATTTTCTGTCTTTTTTGCCCCAAAATAAGGAAAATTTCTGACTTATAACCCTGAAATAAGTGAAATTTCTGCAAATTTGCCCCAAAATAAGAAAAATTTCTGCCTTTTTGCCCCTAAATAAGTGGAATTTCAGCCTTTTTATCTCAAAATAAGAGAAATTTCTGCATTTTTGCAACAAAATATTAAGAATTTCTGCATTTTTGCCACAAAATATTAGGAATTTCTGCCTTTTCGCCACAAAAGAAGGAAAATTTCTGCCTTTTTTCCCGGAAATAAGTGAAATTTCTGCAAATTTGCCCCAAAAAAAGGGAAATTTCTGCCTTTTGCCCCAAAATAAGGGGAATTTCAGCATTTTACCTCAAAATAAGGGAAATTTCTGATTTTTGCACCAAAATATAGAGAATTTCTGCCTTTTTGCCCCAAAATAAGAAAAATTTCTGCATTTTTACCCTGAAATAAGTGAAATTTCTGCAATTTTGCCCCAAAATAAGTGAAATTTCTGCAATTTTGCCCCAAAATAAAGAAAATTTCTGGAATTTTGCCCCTCAATTAGGGGAATTTCTGCAATTTTGCTCCAAAATACGGGGAATTTCTGCCTTTTATCCCGAAATAAAAGGAATGCATATCTTTTTGCCATAAAAAAGGGAAATTTCTTCATTTTTGCCCCAAATTAAGGGAAATTTCTGACTTTTTGCCCTGAAATATGTGAAGTTTCTGCAATTTTAGCCCAAAATAAGGTGAATTTCTGCTTTTTTGCCCCAAAATAATGGGAATTTCTGCAAATTTGCCCCAAAATAAGAAAAATTTTTGCCTTTTTTCTCCGAAATAAGTGAAATTTCTGCAATTTTGCCCTAAAATAAGGGAAATTTCTGCAATTTTTCCCCATAATAAGGGAAATTTCTGGAATTTTGCCACAAACTAAAGGGAATGTCTGTTTTTTTGCCCCCAAATAAGGGAAATTTCTGCAATTTTGCCCTAAAATAAGGGGAATTTCTGCTTTTTTGCCTCTAAATAAGTGGAATTTCTGTCTTTTTCCCCAAAAACAAAGGGAATTTCTGTCATTTTTGCCCCAAAATAAAAAAAATTTCTGACTTATTACTCTGAAATAAGTGAAATTTCTGCACTTTTTCCCCAATATAAGGAAAATTTCTGCCTTTTTGCAGCCAAATAAGGGGAATTTCAGCCTTTTTTCCTCAAAATAAAGGGAATTTCTGAATTTTGGCACAAAATATTAGGAATTTCTGCCTTTTTGCCCCAAAATAAGGAAAATTTCTGCTTTTTTCCCTGAAATAAGTGAAATTTCTGCAATTTTGCCCCGAAATAAGTAAAATTTCTGCAATTTTGCCCCAAAATAAGGGCAATTTCTGGAATTTTTCCTTAAATTAAGTGGAATTTCTGAGTTTTGCCCCAAAATAAGGAGAATTTCTGCCTTTTTGCGCCACAATTAGTGAAATTTCTGCAATTTTGCCGTAAAATAAGGGAAATTTCTGCAATTTTTCCTCATAATAAGGGAAATTTCTGCCTTTTGCCCCAAAATATGGGGAATTTCTGCCTTTTTGTCTAAAAATAAGAAGAATGCATACCTTTTTGCCATAAAAAAGGGAAATTTCTTCATTTTTGCTCCAAAATAAGGGGAACTTTTGCCTTTTTGCCTCTAAATAAGTGGAATTTCTGTCTTTTTCCCCCAAAACAAAGGGAATTTCAGTCTTTTTTGCCCCAAAAATAAGGAAAATTTCTGACTTATAACCCTGAAATAAGTGAAATTTCTGCAAATTTGCCACAAAATAAAAAAAATTTCTGCATTTTTGCCCCCAAATAAGGGCAATTTCAGCCTTTTTATTTCAAAATAAGGGAAATTTCTGCATTTTTGCAACAAAATATTAGGAATTTCTGCATTTTTGCCACAAAATATTAGGAATTTCTGCCTTTTTGCCCCAAAATAAGGAAAATTTCTGAGTTTTTTTTCGGAAATAAGTGAAATTTCTGCAAATTTGCCCCAAAAAAGGGAAATTTCTGCCTTTTGCCCCAAAATAAAAGGAATTTCAGCATTTTACCTCAAAATAAGGGAAATTTTTAATTTTTGCAACAAAATATGGAGAATTTCTGCCTTTTTGCCCCAAAATAAGGAAAATTTCTGCCTATTTTCCCTGAAATAAGTGAAATTTCTGCAATTTTGCCCCAAAATAAGTGAAATTTCTGCAATTTTGCCCCAAAATAAGGAAAATTTCTGGAATTTTGCCACACAATTAGGGGAATTTCTGCAATTTTGCTCCAAAATACGGGGAATTTCTGCCTTTTTGCCCAAAATAAGGGGAATGCATACCTTTTTGCCATAAAAAAGGAAAATTTCTTCATTTTTGCCCCAAATTAGGGGAAATTTCTGAATTTTTGCCCTGAAATATGTAAAATTTCTGCAATTTAAGCCCAAAATAAGGTGAATTTCTGCCTTTTTGTCCCAAAATAATGGGAATTTCTGCCTTTTTTGCCCCAAAATAAGAAAAATTTTTGCCTTTTTTCTCTGAAATAAGTGAAATTTCTGCAATTTTGCCCTAAAATAAGGGAAATTTCTGCCTTTTGCCCCAAAATATGGGGAATTTCTGCTTTTTTGTCTGAAAATAAGAAGAATGCATACCTTTTTGCCATAAAAAAGGGAAATTTCTTCATTTTTGCTCCAAAATAAGGAGAACTTTTGCCTTTTTGCCTCTAAATAAGTGGAATTTCTGTCTTTTCCCCCAAAACAAAGGAATTTCTGTCTTTTTTGCTCCAAAATAAGGAAAATTACTGACTTATAACCCTGAAATAAGTGAAATTTCTGCAAATTAGCCCCAAAATAAGAAAAATTTCTGCCTTTTTGCCCCCAAATAAGTGGAATTTCAGCCTTTTTATCTCAAAATAAGGGAAATTTCTGCATTTTTGCAACAAAATATTAGGAATTTCTGCATTTTTGCCACAAAATACTAGGAATTTCTTTATTTTTGCCCCAAAATTAGAAAAATTTCTGCCTTTTTTCTCGGAAATAAGTGAAATTTCTGCAAATTTGCCCCAAAAAAAGGGAAATTTCTGCCTTTTGCCCCATAATAAGGGGAATTTCAGCATTTTACCTCAAAATATGGGAAATTTCTGATTTTTGCACCAAAATATGGAGAATTTCTGCCTTTTGCCCCAAAATAAGGAAAATTTCTGCCTATTTTCCCTGAAATAAGTGAAATTTCTGCAATTTTGCCCCAAAATAAGTGAAATTTCTGCAATTTTGCCCCAAAATATGGAAAATTTCTGGAATTTTGCCCCACAATTAGGGGAATTTCTTCAATTTTGCTCCAAAATACGGGGAATTTCTGCCTTTTTGCCCAAAATAAATGGGAATGCATACCTTTTTGCCATAAAAAAAAGAAATTTCTTCATTTTTTCCCCAAATTAAGGGAAATTTCTGACTTTTTGCCCTGAAATATGTGAAATTTCTGCAATTTTAGCCCAAAATAAGGTGAATTTCTGCCTTTTTGCCCCAAAATAATGGGAATTTCTGCCTTTTTGCCCCAAAATAAGAAAAATTTTTGCCTCTTTTCTCAGCAATAAGTGAAATTTCTGCAATTTTGCCCTAAAATAAGGGAAATTTCTGCAATTTTTCCCCATAATAAGGGAAATTTCTGGAATTTTGCCACAAAATAAGGGGAATTTCTGTTTTTTTGCCCCCTAATAAGGGAAATTTCTGCAATTTTGCCCTAAAATAAGGGGAATTTTTGCTTTTTGCCTCTAAATAAGTGGAATTTCTGTATTTTTCCCCCAAAACAAAGAGAATTTCTGTCATTTTTGCCCCAAAATAAGGAAAATTTCTGACTTATTACCCTGAAATAAGTGAAATTTCTGCACTTTTTCCCCAATATAAGGGAAATTTCTGTCTTTTTGCCCCCAAATAAGGGGAATTTCAGCCTTTTTACCTCAAAATAAGGGGAATTTCTGAATTTTGGCACAAAATATTAGGAATTTCTGCCTTTTTGCCCCCAAAAAAGGAAAATTTCTGCTTTTTTCCCTGAAATAAGTGAAATTTCTGCAATTTTGCCCCAAAATAAGTAAAATTTCTGCAATTTTGCCCCAAAATAAGGGAAATTTCTGGAATTTTGCCCCAAAATAAGTGGAATTTCTGAGTTTTGCCCCAAAATAAGGAGAATTTCTGCCTTTTTGCGCCACAATTAGTGAAATTTCTGCAATTTTGCCGTAAAATAAGGGAAATTTCTGCAATTTTTCTTCATAATAAGGGAAATTTCTGCAATTTTGCCCCAAAATAAGGGGAATTTCTGTTTTTTGCCCCACAATTAGGGAAATTTCTGCAATTTTGCCCAAAAATAAGGGAAATTTCTGCCGTGTGCCCCAAAATATGGGGAATTTCTGCCTTTTTGTCTGAAAATAAGAAGAATGCATACCTTTTTGCCATAAAATGGAAATTTCTTCATTTTTGCTCCAAAATAAGGGGAACTTTTGCCTTTTTGCCTCTAAATAAGTGGAATTTCTGTTCTTTTCCCCCAAAACAAAGGCAATTTCTGTCTTTTTTGCCCTAAAATAAGGAACATTTCTGACTTATAACCCTGAAATAAGTGAAATTTCTGCAAATTTGCCCCAAAATAAGAAATATTTCTGCCTTTTTGCCCCTAAATAAAGGGAATTTCAGCCTTTTTATCTCAAAATAAGGGAAATTTCTGCATTTTTGCAACAAAATATTAGGAATTTCTGCATTTTTGCCACAAAATATTTGGAATTCCTGCCTTTTTGCCCCAAAATAAGAAAAATTTCTGCCTTTTTTCCCGGAAATAAGTGAAATTTCTGCAATTTTGCCCCAATATAAATGAAATTTCTGCAATTTTGTCCCAAAATAAGGAAAATTTCTGGAATTTTGCCCCACAATTAGGGGAATTTCTGCAATTTTGCTCCAAAATACGGGGAATTTCTGCCTTTTTGCCCAAAATAAGGGGAATGCATACCTTTTTGCCATAAAAAAGGGAAATTTCTTCATTTTTACCCCAAATTAAGGGAAATTTCTGACTTTTTGCCCTGAAATATGTGATATTTCTGCAATTTTAGCCCAAAATAAGGTGAAATTCTGCCCTTTGCCCCAAAATATGGGGAATTTCTGCCTTTTTGTCTGAAAATAAGAAGAATGCATACCTTTTTGCCATGAAAAAGAGAAATTTCTTATTTTTTGCTCCAAAATAAAAGGAACTTTTGCCTTTTTGCCTCTAAATAAGTGGAATTTCTGTCTTTTTCCCCCAAAACAAAGGGAATATCTGTCTTTTTGCCCCAAAATAAGGAAAATTTCTGACTTATAACCCTGAAATAAGTGAAATTTCTGCAAATTTGCCCCAAAATAAGAAAAATTTCTGCCTTTTTGCCCCCAAATAAGGGGAATTTCAGCCTTTTTATCTCAAAAAAAGGGAATTTTCTGCATTTTTGCAACAAAATATTAGGAATTTCTGCATTTTTGCCACAAAATATTAGAAATTTCTGCCTTTTTGCCCCAAAATAAGGAAAATTTCTGCCTTTTTTCCTGGAAATAAGTGAAATTTCTGCAAATTTGCCCCAAAAAAAGGGAAATTTCTGCCTTTTGCCCCAAAATAAGGGGAATTTCAGCATTTTTTTCTCAAAATAAGGGAAATTTCTGATTTTTGCACCAAAATATGGAGAATTTTTGCCTTTTTCCCCAAAATAAGGAAAATTTCTGCCTTTTTTCCCTGAAATAAGTGAAATTTCTGCAATTTTGCCACAAAATAAGTGAAATTTCTTCAATTTTGCCCCAAAATAAGGAAAATTTCTGGAATTTTGCCCCACAATTAGGGGAATTTCTGCAATTTTGCTCCAAAATACGAGGAATTTCTGCCTTTTTGCCCAAAATAGAGGGAATGCATACCTTTTTGCCATATAAAAGGGAAATTTCTTCATTTTTGCCCCAAATTAAGGGAAATTTCTGAATTTTTGCACTGAAATATGTTAAATTTCTGCAATTTTAGCCCAAAATAAGGTGAATTTCTGCCTTTTTGCCCCAAAATAATGGGAATTTCTGCCTTTTTGCCCCAAAATAAGAAAAATTTTTGCCTTTTTTCTCTGAAATAACTGAAATTTCTGCAATTTTGCCCTAAAATAAGGTAAATTTCTGCAATTTTTCCCCATAATAAGGGAAATTTCTGGAATTTTGCCACAAAATAAGGGGAATTTCTGTTTTTTGCCCCACAATTAGAGAAATTTCTGCAATTTTGCCCCAAAATAATGGGAATTTCTGCCTTTTGCCCCAAAATATGGGGAATTTTTGCCTTTTTGTCCGAAAATAAGAAGAATGCATACCTTTTTGCCATAAAAAAAAGGAAATTTCTTCATTTTTGCTCCAAAATAAGGGGAACTTTTGCATTTTTGCTTCTAAATAAGTGGAATTTCTGTTTTTTTCCCCCAAAACAAAGAGAATTTCTGTCTTTTTTGCCCCAAAATAAAGAAAATTTCTGACTTATTACACTGAAATAAGTGAAATTTCTGCAAATTTGCCCCCAAAATAGGGAAATTTCTGCCTTTTGCCCCAAAATAAGGGGAATTTCAGCATTTTACCTCAAAATAAGGGAAATTTCTAATTTTTGCACCAAAATATGGAGAATTTCTGCCTTTTTGCCCCAAAATAAGGAAAATTTCTGCCTTTTTTTCCCTAAAATAAGTGAAATTTCTGCAATTTTGCACCAAAATAAGGGAAATTTCTGCATTTTTGCTTCCATATAAGGGGAATTTCAGCCTTTTTACCTCAAAATAAGGGAAATTTCTGCATTTTTGCAACAAAATATTAGGAATTTCTGCATTTTTGCCACAAATTATTAAGAATTTCTGCATTTTTGCCCCAAAATAAGGAAAATTTCTGCCTTTTTTTCCCTGAAATAAGTGAAATTTCTGCAATTTTGCCTCAAAATAAGGGAAATTTCTGCAATTTTGCCCCAAAATAAGTGGAATTTCTGAGTTTTGTCCAAAAATAAGGAGAATTTCTGCATTTTTGCCCCACAGTTAGGGGAATTTCTGCAATTTTGCTCCAAAATATGGGGAATTTCTGCCTTTTTGCCTGAAAATAAGGGGAATGCATACCTTTTTGCCATAAAAAAGGGAAATTTCTTCACTTTTGCCCCAAATTAAGAGAAATTTCTGCCTTTTTGCCCTGAAATATGTGAAATTTCTGCAATTTTAGCCCAAAATAAGGTGAATTTCTGCCTTTTTGCCCCAAAATAAGAAAAATTTTTGCTTTTTTTTCTCTGAAATAAATGAAATTTCTGCAATTTTGCCCTAAAATAAAAGAAATTTCTGCAATTTTCCCCCATAATAAAGATAATTTCTGGAATTTTGCCACAAAATAAGGAGAATTTCTGTTTTTTTTCCCCAAATAAGGGAAATTTCTGCAATTTTGCCCTAAAATAGGGGGGATTTCTGCATTTTGCCTCTAAATAAGTGGAATTTCTGTCTTATTCCCCCAAAACAAAGGGAATTTCTTTCATTATTGCCCCAAAATAAGGAAAATTTCTGACTTATTACCCTGAAATAAGTGAAATTTCTGCAATTTTGCCCCAATATATGGGAAATTTCTGCCTTTTTGACCCCAAATAAGAAGAATTTCAGCCTTTTTACCTCAAAATAATAGGAATTTCTGAATTTTGGCACAAAACATTAGGAATTTCTGCCTTTTTGCCCCAAAATAAGGAAAATTTCTGCCTTTTTTCCCTGAAATAAGTGAAATTTCTGCAATTTTGTCCCAAAATAAGTAAAATTTCTGCAATTTCTCTTCAAAATAAAGAAAATTTCTGGAATTTTGCCCCAAAATAAGTGGAATTTCTGAGTTTTGCCCCAAAATATGGAGGATTTGTGCCTTTTTGCCCCACAATTAGTGAAATTTCTACAATTTTGCCCTAAAATAAGGGAAATTTCTGCAATTTTTCCCCATAATAAGGGAAATTTCTGCAATTTTGCTTCAAAATAAGGGGAATTTCTGTATTTTGCCCCACAATTAGTGAAATTTCTGCAATTTTGCCCCAAAATAAGGAAAATCTCTAAAATTTTGCCCCAAAATAAGTGGAATTTCTGAGTTTTGCCCCAAATAAAGAGAATTTCTGCCTTTTTGCCCCACAATTAGGGAAATTTCTGCAATTTTGCTCCAAAATACAGGGAATTTCTGCCTTTTTGACCGAAAATAAGGGGAATGCATAACTTTTGCCATAAAAAAATGGAAATTTCTTCATTTTTGCCTTAAATTAATGGAAATTTCTGCCTTTTTGCCCTGAAATATGTGAAATTTCTTCAATTTTAGTCCAAAATAAGGTGAATTTCTGCCTTTTTGCCCCAAAATAATGGGAATTACTGCCTTTTTGGCCCCAAATAAGAAAAATTTTTGCCTTTTTTTTCTGAAATAAGTGAAATTTCTGCAATTTTGCCCTAAAATAAGGCAAATTTCTGCAATTTTTCCCCATAATAAGGGAAATTTCTGCAATTTTGCTTCAAAATAAGGGGAATTTCTGTTTTTTGCCCCAAAATCAGGGAAATTTCTGCAATTTTGCCCCAAAATAAGGGGAATTTCTGCCTTTTGCCCCAAAATATGGGGAATTTCTGCCTTTTTGTCCGAAAATAAGAATGCATATCTTTTTGCCATAAAAAAGGGAAATTTCTTCATTTTTGCTCCAAAATAAGGGGAACTTTTGCCTTTTTGCTTCTAAATAAGTGGAATTTCTGTTTTTTTCCCCCAAAACAAAGAGAATTTCTGTCTGTTTTGCCCCAAAATAAGGAAAATTTCTGACTTATTACCCTGAAATAAGTGAAATTTCTGCAAATTTGCCCCAAAAATAGGGAAATTTCTGCCTTTTGCCCAAAAATAAAAGGAATTTCAGCATTTTACCTCAAAATAAGGGAAATTTCTGAATTTTGCACCAAAATATGGAGAATTTCTGCCTTTTTCCACCAAAATTAAAAAAATTTCTGCTGTTTTTCCCTGAAGTAAGTGAAGTTTCTGCAATTTTGCCCCAAAATATGGAAAATTTCTGCCTTTTTGCCCCACAATTAGGGGAATTTCTGCAATTTTGCTCCAAAATACAGGGAATTTCTGCCTTTTTGCCTGAAAATAAGGGGAATGCATAACTTTTTGCCATAAGAAAGGGAAATTTCTTCATTTTTGCCCCAAATTAAGAGAAATTTCTGCCTTTTTGCCCTGAAATATGTGAAATTTCTGCAATTTTAGCCCAAAATAAGGTGAATTTCTGCCTTTTTGCCCCAAAATAATGGGAATTTCTGCCTTTTTGCTCCAAAATAAGAAAAATTTTTGCTTTTTTTCTCTGAAATAAGTGAAATTTCTGCAATTTTGCCCTTAAATAAAAGAAATTTCTGCAATTTTTCCTTATAATATAGGAAATTTCTGGAATTTTGCCTTAAAATAAGGGGAATTTCTGGTTTTTTGCCCCTAAATAAGGGAAATTTCTGCAATTTTGCCCTAAATTAAGGGGAATTTCTGCTTTTTTGCCTCTAAATAAGTGGAATTTCTGTCTTTTTCCCCCAAAACAAAGGGAATTTCTATCATTTTTGCCCCAAAATAAGGAAAATTTCTGACTTATTACCCTGAAATAAGTGAAATTTCTGCAATTTTGCCCCAATATAAGGGAAATTTTTGCATTTTTGCCCCCAAATAAGGTGAATTTCAGCCTTTTTACCTCAAAATAAGGGGAATTTCTGAATTTTGGCACAAAATATTAGGAATTTCTGCATTTTTGCCCCAAAATAAGGACAATTTCTGCATTTTTTCCCTGAAATAAGTGAAATTTCTGCAATTTTGCCCCAAAATAAGTAAAATTTCTGAAATTTTGCCCCAAAATAAGGAAAATTACTAAAATTTTGCCCCAAAATAAGTGGAATTTCTGAGTTTTGCCCCAAAATAAGGAGAATTTCTGCCTTTTTGCCCACAATTAGTGAAATTTCTTCAATTTTGCCCTAAAATAAGAGAAATTTCTGCAATTTTTCCCCATAATAAGGGAAATTTCTGCAATTATGCTTCAAAATAAGGGGAATTTCTGTTTTTGGCCCCACAATTAGGGAAATTTCTGCAATTTTGCTCCGAAATAAAAGGAATTTCTGCCTTTTGTCCTAAGTTATGGGGAATTTCTGCCTTTTTGTCCGAAAATAAGAAGAATGCATACCTTTTTGCCATAAAAAAGGGAAATTTCTTCATTTTTTCTCCAAAATAAGGGGAACTTTTGCCTTTTTGCCTCTAAATAAATGGAATTTCTGTCTTTTTCCCCCAAAACAAAGGGAATTTCTGTCTTTTTTGCACCAAAATAAGAAAAATTTCTGACTTTTTACCCTGAAATAAGTGAAATTTCTGAAAATTTGCCCCAAAATAAGGGAAAATTCTGCTTTTTGGTTCCAAATATGGGGAATTTCAGCCTTTTTACCTCAAAATAAGGTTAATTTCTGCATTTTTGCAACAAAATATTAGGAATTTCTGCATTTTTGCCACAAAATATTAGAAATTTCTGCCTTTTTGCCCCAAAATAAGGAAAATTTCTGCTTTTATTACCTGAAATAAGTAAAATTTCTGAAATTTTGCCCCAAAATAAGTGAAATTTCTGCAATTTTGCCCCAAAATAAGTGAAATTTCTGCAATTTTGCCCCAAAATAAGGGAAATTTCTGGAATTTTGCTTCAAAATAAGTGGAATTTCTGAGTTTTGCCCCAAAATAAAAAGAATTTCTGCCTTTTTGCCCCACAATTAGGGGAATTTCTGCAATTTTGCTCCAAAATACTGGGAATTTCTGCTTTTTGCCTGAAAATAATGGGAATGCATACCTTTTTGCCATAAAAATGGGAAATTTCTTCATTTTTGCCCCAAATTAAGGGAAATTTCTGCCCTTTTGCCCTGAAATATGTGAAATTTCTGCAATTTTAGCCCAAAATAAAGTGAATTTCTGCCTTTTTGCCCCATAATAAGAAAAATTTTTGCTTTTTTTCTCTGAAATAAGTGAAATTTCTGCAATTTTGCCCTAAAATAAAAGAAATTTCTGCAATTTTTCCCCATAATAAAGGAAATTTCTGAAATTTTGCCCCAAAATAAGAAGAATTTCGGTTTTTTTGCCCCCAAATAAGGGAAATGTCTGCAATGTTGCCCTAAAATAAGGGGACTTTCTGCTTTTTTGCCTCTAAATAAGTGGAATTTCTGTCTTTTTCCCCCAAAACAAAGGGAATTTCTGTCATTTTTGCCCAAAAATAAAGAAAATTTCTGACTTATTTCCCTGAAATACGTGAATTTTCTGCAAATTTGCCCCAAAATAAGGGAAAATTCTGCCTTTTTGCCCCCAAATATGGGGAATTTCAGCCTTTTTACCTCAAAATAAGGGAAATTTCTTCATTTTTGCCACAAAATATTAGGAATTTCTTTATTTTTGCCACAAAATATTAGAAATTTCTGCCTATTTGCCCCAAAAAAGGAAAATTTCTGCTTTTTTTCCCTGAAATAAGTGAAATTTCTGCAATTTTGCTTCAATATAAGAGAAATTTCTGCCTTTTTGCCCCCAAATAAGGGGAATTTCAGCCTTTTTACCTCAAAATAAGGAGTATTTCTGAATTTTGGCACAAAATATAAGGAATTTCTGCTTTTTTGCCCCAAAATAAAGAAAATTTCTGCCTTTTTTCCCTGAAATAAGTGAAATTTCTGCAATTTTGCCCCAAAATAAGTAAAATTTCTGAAATTTTGCCCCAAAATAAGGAAAATTTCTGGAATTTTGCCCCAAAATAAGTGGAATTTCTGAGTTTTGCCCCAAAATAAGGAGAATTTCTGCCTTTTGGCCCACAATTATTGAAATTTCTGCAATTTTGCCCTAAAATAAGAGAAATTTCTGCAATTTTTCCCCATAATAAGGGAAATTTCTGCAATTTTGCTTCAAAATAAGGGGAATTTCTGTTTTTTGCCCCACAATTAGGGAAATTTCTGCAATTTTGCTCCAAAATAAAAGGAATTTCTGCCTTTTGTCCTAAAATATGGGGAATTTCTGCCTTTTTGTCCAAAAATAGGAAAAATGCATACCTTTTTGCCATAAAAAAGGGAAATTTCTTCATTTTTGCTTTAAAATAAGGGGAACTTTGCCTTTTTGCCTCTAAATAAGTGGAATTTCTGTTATTTTTTTCCAAAACAAAGAGAATTTCTGTCTTTTTTGCCCCAAAATAAAGAAAATTTGTGACTTATTACCCTGAAATAAGTGAAATTTCTGCAAATTTGTCTCAAAAATAAGAAAATTTCTGCCTTTTTCCCAAAAATAAGGGGAATTTCAGCATTTTACCTCAAAATAAGGGAAATTTCTGATTTTTGCACCAAAATATGGAGAATTTCTGCTTTTTTGCACCAAAATAAGGAAAATTTCTGCCTTTTTTCCTTGAAATAAGTGAAATTTCTGGAATGTTGCCCCAAAATAAGGAGAATTTCTGCCTTTTTGCCCCACAATTAGGGGAATTTTTGCAATTTTGCTACAAAATACAAGGAATTTCTGCCTTTTTGCCCGAAAATAAGGAGAATGCATAACTTTATGCCATAAAAAAGGGAAATTTCATCATTTTTGCCCCAAATTAAGGGAAATTTCTGCCTTTTTTCTTGAAATATGTGAAATTTCTGCAATTTTAGCCCAAAATAAGGTGAATTTCTGCCTTTTTGCCCCAAAATAATGGGAATTTCTGCATTTTTGCCCCAAAATAAGAAAAAATTTTGCTTTTTTTCTCTGAAATAAGTGAAATTTCTGCAATTTTGCCTTAAAATAAAAGAAATTTCTTCAATTTTTTCCCATAATAAAGAAAATTTCTGGAATTTTGCCTTAAAATAAAAGGAATTTCTTTTTTTTACCCCCAAATAAGGGAAATTTCTGCAATTTTGCCCTAAATTAAAAGGAATGTCTGCTTTTTTGCCTCTAAATTAGTGGAATTTTTGTCTTTTTCTTTCAAAACAAATGGAATTTCTGTCTTTTTTGCACCAAAATAAGGAAAATTTCTGACTTATTACCCTGAAATAAGTGAAATTTCTGAAAATTTGCCCCAAAATAAAGAAAATTTCTGCCTTTTTGCCTCCAAATATGGGGAATTTCAGCCTTTTTACCTCAAAATAAGGGAAATTTCTGCATTTTTGCAACAAAATATTAAAAATTTCTGCATTTTTCCCACAAAATATTAGGAATTTCTGCCTTTTTGCCCCAAAATAAGGAAAATTTCTGCCTTTTTTTCCCTGAAATAAGTGAAATTTCTGCAATTTTGCCCCAAAATATGTGAAATTTCTGCAATTTTGCCCCAAAATAAGGGAAATTTCTGGAATTTTGCCCCAAAATAAGTGGAATTTCTGAGTTTTGCCCCAAAATAAGGAAAATTTCTGCCTTTTTGCCCCACAATTAGGGGAATTTCTGCAATTTTGCTCCAAAATACCCGGAATTTCTGCCTTTTTGCCCGAAAATAAGGGGAATGCATACCTTTTTGCCATAAATAAGGGAAATTTCTTCATTTTTGCTCCAAATTAAGGGAAATTTCTGCCTTTTTGCCCTGAAATATGAGAAATTTCTGCAATTTTAGCCCAAAATAAGGTGAATTTCTGCCTTTTTGCCCCAAAATAATGGGAATTTCTGCCTTTTTGCCCCAAAATAAGAAAAATTTTTGCTTTTTTTCTCTGAAATAAGTGAAATTTCTGCAATTTTGCCCTAAAATAAAAGAAATTAATGCAATTTTTCCCCATCATAAAGGAAATTTCTGGAAGTTTGCCCCAAAATAAGAAGAATTTCTGTTTTTTTGCCCCCAAATAAGAGAAATTTCTGCAATTTTGCCCTAAATTAAGGGGAATTTCTGCTTTTTTGCCTCTAAATAAGTGGAATTTCTGTCTTTTTCCCCCAAAACAGAGAGAATTTCTGTCATTTTTGCCCCAAAATAAGGAAATTTTCTGACTTATTACACTGAAATAAGTGAAATTTCTGCAATTTTGCCCCAATATAAGGGAAATTTCTGCCTTTTTGCCCCCAAATAAGGGTAATTTCAGCCTTTTTACCTCAAAATAAGGGGAATTTCTGAATTTTGGCACAAAATATTAGGAATTTCTGCCTTTTTGCTTCAAAATAAGGACAATTTCTGCCTTTTTTCCCTGAAATAAGTGAAATTTCTGCAATTTTGCCCCAAAATAAGTAAAATTTCTGCAATTTTGCCCCAAAATAAGTGAAATTTCTGCAATTTTGCCCTATATAAGTAAAATTTCTGCAATTTTGCCCCAAAATAAGGGAAATTTCTAGAATTTTGACCCAAAATAAGCGGAATTTCTGAGTTTTTTTCCAAAAAAAGAATTTCTGCCTTTTTGCCCCACAATTAGTGAAATTTCTGCAATTTTGCCCTAAAATAAGGGAAATTTCTTCAATTTTTCCCCATAATAAGGGAAATTTCTGCAATTTTGCTTCAAAATAAGGGGAATTTCTGTTTTTTGCCCCAAAATCAGGGAAATTTCTGCAATTTTGCTCCAAAATAAGGGGAATTTCTGCCTTTTGCCCCAAAATATGGGGAATTTCTGCCTTTTTGTCCGAAAATAAGAATGCATATCTTTTTGCCATAAAAAAGGGAAATTTCTTCATTTTTGCTCCAAAATAAGGGGAACTTTTGCCTTTTTGCTTCTAAATAAGTGGAATTTCTGTTTTTTTTCCCCAAAACAAAGAGAATTTCTGTCTGTTTTGCCCCAAAATAAGGAAAATTTCTGACTTATTACCCTGAAATAAGTGAAATTTCTGCAAATTTGCCCCAAAAATAGGGAAATTTCTGCCTTTTGCCCAAAAATAAAAGGAATTTCAGCATTTTACCTCAAAATAAGGGAAATTTCTGAATTTTGCACCAAAATATGGAGAATTTCTGCCTTTTTGCACCAAAATAAGAAAAATTTCTGCTGTTTTTCCATGAAATAAGTGAAGTTTCTGCAATTTTGCCCCAAAATAAGTGAAATTTCTGCAATTTTGCCCCAAAATAAGTGAAATTTCTGCAATTTTGCCCCAAAATAAGGAAAATTTCTGGAATTTTGCCCCACAATTAGGGGAATTTCTGCAATTTTGCTCCAAATTACGGGGAATTTCTGCCTTTTTGCCCAAAATAAGGGGAATGCATACCTTTTTGCCATAAAAAAAAGAAATTTCTTCCTTTTTTTCCCTAAATTAAGGGAAATTTCTGACTTTTTGCCCTGAAATATGTGAAATTTCTGCAATTTTAGCCCAAAATAAGGTGAATTTCTGCCTTTTTGCCCCAAAATAATGGGAATTTCTGCCTTTTTGCCCCAAAATAAGAAAAATTTTTGCCTCTTTTCTCAGCAATAAGTGAAATTTCTGCAATTTTGCCCTAAAATAAGGGAAATTTCTGCAATTTTTCCCCATAATAAGGGAAATTTCTGGAATTTTGCCACAAAATAAGGGGAATTTCTGTTTTTTTGCCCCCTAATAAGGGAAATTTCTGCAATTTTGCCCTAAAATAAGGGGAATTTTTGCTTTTTGCCTCTAAATAAGTGGAATTTCTGTATTTTTCCCCCAAAACAAAGAGAATTTCTGTCATTTTTGCCCCAAAATAAGGAAAATTTCTGACTTATTACCCTGAAATAAGTGAAATTTCTGCACTTTTTCCCCAATATAAGGGAAATTTCTGTCTTTTTGCCCCCAAATAAGGGGAATTTCAGCCTTTTTACCTCAAAATAAGGGGAATTTCTGAATTTTGGCACAAAATATTAGGAATTTCTGCCTTTTTGCCCCCAAAAAAGGAAAATTTCTGCTTTTTTCCCTGATAAGTGAAATTTCTGCAATTTTGCCCCAAAATAAGTAAAATTTCTGCAATTTTGCCCCAAAATAAGGGAAATTTCTGGAATTTTGCCCCAAAATAAGTGGAATTTCTGAGTTTTGCCCCAAAATAAGGAGAATTTCTGCCTTTTTGCGCCACAATTAGTGAAATTTCTGCAATTTTGCCGTAAAATAAGGGAAATTTCTGCAATTTTTCTTCATAATAAGGGAAATTTCTGCAATTTTGCCCCAAAATAAGGGGAATTTCTGTTTTTTGCCCCACAATTAGGGAAATTTCTGCAATTTTGCCCAAAAATAAGGGAAATTTCTGCCGTGTGCCCCAAAATATGGGGAATTTCTGCCTTTTTGTCTGAAAATAAGAAGAATGCATACCTTTTTGCCATAAAATGGAAATTTCTTCATTTTTGCTCCAAAATAAGGGGAACTTTTGCCTTTTTGCCTCTAAATAAGTGGAATTTCTGTTCTTTTCCCCCAAAACAAAGGCAATTTCTGTCTTTTTTGCCCTAAAATAAGGAACATTTCTGACTTATAACCCTGAAATAAGTGAAATTTCTGCAAATTTGCCCCAAAATAAGAAATATTTCTGCCTTTTTGCCCCTAAATAAAGGGAATTTCAGCCTTTTTATCTCAAAATAAGGGAAATTTCTGCATTTTTGCAACAAAATATTAGGAATTTCTGCATTTTTGCCACAAAATATTTGGAATTCCTGCCTTTTTGCCCCAAAATAAGAAAAATTTCTGCCTTTTTTCCCGGAAATAAGTGAAATTTCTGCAATTTTGCCCCAATATAAATGAAATTTCTGCAATTTTGTCCCAAAATAAGGAAAATTTCTGGAATTTTGCCCCACAATTAGGGGAATTTCTGCAATTTTGCTCCAAAATACGGGGAATTTCTGCCTTTTTGCCCAAAATAAGGGGAATGCATACCTTTTTGCCATAAAAAAGGGAAATTTCTTCATTTTTACCCCAAATTAAGGGAAATTTCTGACTTTTTGCCCTGAAATATGTGATATTTCTGCAATTTTAGCCCAAAATAAGGTGAAATTCTGCCCTTTGCCCCAAAATATGGGGAATTTCTGCCTTTTTGTCTGAAAATAAGAAGAATGCATACCTTTTTGCCATGAAAAAGAGAAATTTCTTATTTTTTGCTCCAAAATAAAAGGAACTTTTGCCTTTTTGCCTCTAAATAAGTGGAATTTCTGTCTTTTTCCCCCAAAACAAAGGGAATATCTGTCTTTTTGCCCCAAAATAAGGAAAATTTCTGACTTATAACCCTGAAATAAGTGAAATTTCTGCAAATTTGCCCCAAAATAAGAAAAATTTCTGCCTTTTTGCCCCCAAATAAGGGGAATTTCAGCCTTTTTATCTCAAAAAAAGGGAATTTTCTGCATTTTTGCAACAAAATATTAGGAATTTCTGCATTTTTGCCACAAAATATTAGAAATTTCTGCCTTTTTGCCCCAAAATAAGGAAAATTTCTGCCTTTTTTCCTGGAAATAAGTGAAATTTCTGCAAATTTGCCCCAAAAAAAGGGAAATTTCTGCCTTTTGCCCCAAAATAAGGGGAATTTCAGCATTTTACCTCAAAATAAGGGAAATTTCTGATTTTTGCACCAAAATATGGAGAATTTTTGCCTTTTTCCCCAAAATAAGGAAAATTTCTGCCTTTTTTCCCTGAAATAAGTGAAATTTCTGCAATTTTGCCACAAAATAAGTGAAATTTCTTCAATTTTGCCCCAAAATAAGGAAAATTTCTGGAATTTTGCCCCACAATTAGGGGAATTTCTGCAATTTTGCTCCAAAATACGAGGAATTTCTGCCTTTTTGCCCAAAATAGAGGGAATGCATACCTTTTTGCCATATAAAAGGGAAATTTCTTCATTTTTGCCCCAAATTAAGGGAAATTTCTGAATTTTTGCACTGAAATATGTTAAATTTCTGCAATTTTAGCCCAAAATAAGGTGAATTTCTGCCTTTTTGCCCCAAAATAATGGGAATTTCTGCCTTTTTGCCCCAAAATAAGAAAAATTTTTGCCTTTTTTCTCTGAAATAACTGAAATTTCTGCAATTTTGCCCTAAAATAAGGGAAATTTCTGCAATTTTTTTCCATAATAAGAGAAAATCTAAAATTTTGCCACAAAATAAAGGGAATTTCTGTTTTTTTGCTCCCAAATAAGGGAAATTTCTGCAATTTTGCCCTAAAATAAGGGGAATTTCTGCTTTTTTGCCTCCTAATAAGTGGAATTTCTGTCTTTTTCCCCCAAAACAAAGGGAATTTCTGTCATTTTCGCCCCAAAATAAGGAAAATTTCTGACTTATTACCCTGAAATAGGTGAAATTTCTGCAATTTTACCCCAAAATAAGAAAAATTTCTGCCTTTTTGCCCCTAAATAAGAGGAATTTCAGCCTTTTTATTTCAAAATAAGGGAAATATCTGCATTTTTGCAACAAAATATTAGGAATTTCTGCATTTTTGCCACAAATTATTAGGAATTTCTGCTTTTGCCCCAAAATAAGGAAAAATTTATGCCTTTTTTTCCTGAAATAAGTGAAATTTCTGCAATTTTGCCCCAAAATAAGTGAAATTTCTGCAATTTTGCCCCAAAATAAAAAAAATTTCTCGAATTTTGCCCCCCAATTATGGGAATTTCTGCCATTTTGCTCCAAAATACGGGGAATTTCTGCCTTTTTGCCCAAAATAAGGGGAATGCATACCTTTTTGCCATAAAAATAGGAAATTTCTTCATTTTTGCCCCAAATTGAGGGAAATTTCTGACTTTTTGCCCTGAAATATGTGAAATTTCTGCAATTTTAGCCCAAAATAAGGTGAATTTCTTCCTTTTAGCCCCAATATAATGGGAATTTCTGCATTTTTGCCCCAAAATAAGAAAAATTTTTGCCTTTTTTCTCTGAAATAAGTGAAATTTCTGCAACTTTGCCCTAAAATAAGGGAAATTTCTGCAATTTTTCCCCATAATAAGGGAAATTTCTGCAATTTTGCCACAAAATAAGGGAAATTTCTGTTTTTTGCCCCACAATTAGGGAAATTTCTGCAATTTTGCCTCAAAATAAGGAGAATTTCTGCCTTTTGCCCCAAAATATGGGGAATTTCTGCCTTTTTGTCTGAAAATGAGAAAAATGCATACATTTTGCCATAAAAAAGGGAAATTTCTTCATTTTTGCTCCAAAATAAGGGGAACATTTGCCTTTTTGCCTCTAAATTAGAGGAATTTCTGTTTTTTTTCCCCAAATCAAAGAGAATTTCTGTCTTTTGTGCCCCAAAATAAAAAAAATTTCTGACTTATTACCATGAAATAAGTGAAATTTCTGCAAATTTGTCCCAAAAATAGAAAAATTTCTGCCTTTTGCCCCAAAATAAGTAAAATTTCAGCATTTTACCTCAAAATAAGGGGAATATCTGCCTTTTTGCCCCAAAATAAGGAAAATTTCTGCCTTTTTTCTCTGAAATAAGTGAAATTTCTGCAATTTTGCCTTAAAATAAGTGAAATTTCGGCAATTTTGCCCCAAAATAAGGGAAATTTCTGCAATTTTGCCCCAAAATAAGTGGAATTTATGAGTTTTTTTCAAAATTAAGGAGAATTTCTGCATTTTTGCCCCACAATTAGGGGAATTTCTGCAATTTTGCTCCAAAATACGGGGAATTTCTGCCTTTTTGCCCGAAAATAAAGGGAATGAATACCTTTTTGCCATAAAACAGGGAAATTTCTTCATTGTTGCCACAAATTAAGGGAAATTTCTGCCTTTTTGCCCTTAAATATGTGAAATTTCTGCAATTTTAGCCCAAAATAAAGTGAATTTCTGCCTTTTTGCCCCAAAATAATGGGAATTTCTGCCTTTTTGCCCCAAAATAAGAAAAATATTTGCCTTTTTTCTCTGAAATAAGTGAAATTTCTGCAATTTTGCCCAATTTAAAGGAAATTTCTGCAATTTTTCCCCATAATAAGGGAAATTTCTGGAATTTTGCCCCAAAATAAGAGGAATTGCTGTTTTTTTGCCCCCAAATAAGGGAAATTTCTGCAATTTTGTCCTAAAATAAGAGGAATTTCTGCTTTTTTTCCTCTAAATAAGTGGAATTTCTGTCTTTTTCTCCCAAAACAAAGGGAATTTCTATCATTTTTGCCCCAAAATAATAAAAATTTCTGACTTATTACCCTGAAATAAGTTAAATTTCTGCAATTTTGCCCCAATATAAGGAAAATTTCTGCCTTTTTGCCCCCAAATAAGGCGAATTTCAGCCTTTTTACCTCATAATAAGGGGAATTTCTGAATTTTGTCACAAAATATTAGGAATTTCTGCTTTTTTGCCCCAAAATAAGGAAAATTTCTGCTTTTTTCCCTGAAATAAGTGAAATTTCTGCAATTTTGCCCCAAAATAAGTAAAATTTCTGCAATTTTGCCCCAAAATAAGGGAAATTTCTGGAATTTTTCCCCAAAATAAGTGGAATTTCTGAGTTTTGCCCCAAAATAAGGAGAATTTCTGCCTTTTTGCGCCACAATTAGTGAAATTTCTGCAATTTTGCCGTAAAATAAGAGAAATTTCTGCAATTTTTCCTCATAATAAGGGAAATTTCTGCAATTTTGCCCCAAAATATGGGGAATTTCTGCCTTTTTGTCTAAAAATAAGAAGAATGCATACCTTTTTGCCATAAAAAAGGGAAATTTCTTCATTTTTGCTCCAAAATAAGGGGAACTTTTGCCTTTTTGCCTCTAAATAAGTGGAATTTCTGTCTTTTTCCCCCAAAACAAAGGGAATTTCAGTCTTTTCTGCCCCAAAATAAGGAAAATTTCTGACTTATAACCCTGAAATTAGTGAAATTTCTGCAAATTTGCCGCAAAATAAAAAAAATTTCTGCATTTTTGCCCCCAAATATGGGCAATTTCAGCCTTTTTATTTCAAAATAAGGGAAATTTGTGCATTTTTGCAACAAAATATTAGGAATTTCTGCATTTTTGCCACAAAATATTAGGAATTTCTGCCTTTTTGCCCCAAAATAAGGAAAATTTCTGCCTTTTTTTTCGGAAATAAGTGAAATTTCTGCAAATTTGCCCCAAAAAAGGGAAATTTCTGCCTTTTGCCCCAAAATAAAAGGAATTTCAGCATTTTACCTCAAAATAAGGGAAATTTTTAATTTTTGCAACAAAATATGGAGAATTTCTGCCTTTTTGCCCCAAAATAAGGAAAATTTCTGCCTATTTTCCCTGAAATAAGTGAAATTTCTGCAATTTTGCCACAAAATAAGTGAAATTTCTGCAATTTTGCCCCAAAATAATGAAAATTTCTGGAATTTTGCCACACAATTAGGGGAATTTCTGCAATTTTGCTCCAAAATACGGGGAATTTCTGCTTTTTTGCCCAAAATAAGGGGAATGCATACCTTTTTGCCATAAAAAAGAAAAATTTCTTCATTTTTGCCCCAAATTAGGGGAAATTTCTGACTTTTTGCCCTGAAATATGTGAAATTTCTGCAATTTAAGCCCAAAATAAGGTGAATTTCTGCCTTTTTGTCCCAAAATAATGGGAATTTCTGCCTTTTTGCCCCAAAATAAGAAAAATTTTTGCCTTTTTTCTCTGAAATAAGTGAAATTTCTGCAATTTTGCCCTAAAATAAGGGAAATTTCTGCCTTTTGCCCCAAAATATGGGGAATTTCTGCTTTTTTGTCTGAAAATAAGAAGAATGCATACCTTTTTGCCATAAAAAAGGGAAATTTCTTCATTTTTGCTCCAAAATAAGGGGAACTTTTGCCTTTTTGCCTCTAAATAAGTGGAATTTCTGTCTTTTTCCCCCAAAACAAAGGGAATTTCTGTCTTTTTTGCTCCAAAATAAGGAAAATTTCTGACTTATAACCCTGAAATAAGTGAAATTTCTGCAAATTAGCCCCAAAATAAGAAAAATTTCTGCCTTTTTGCCCCCAAATAAGTGGAATTTCAGCCTTTTTATCTCAAAATAAGGGAAATTTCTGCATTTTTGCAACAAAATATTAGGAATTTCTGCATTTTTGCCACAAAATACTAGGAATTTCTTTATTTTTGCCCCAAAATTAGAAAAATTTCTGCCTTTTTTCCCGGAAATAAGTGAAATTTCTGCAAATTTGCCCCAAAAAAAGGGAAATTTCTGCCTTTTGCCCCATAATAAGGGGAATTTCAGCATTTTACCTCAAAATATGGGAAATTTCTGATTTTTGCACCAAAATATGGAGAATTTCTGCCTTTTGCCCCAAAATAAGGAAAATTTCTGCCTATTTTCCCTGAAATAAGTGAAATTTCTACAATTTTGCCCCAAAATAAGTGAAATTTCAGCAATTTTGCCCCAAAATAAGGAAAATTTCTGGAATTTTGCCCCACAATTAGGGGAATTTCTGCAATTTTGCTCCAAATTACGGGGATATTCTGCCTTTTTGCCCAAAATAAATGGGAATGCATACCTTTTTGCCATAAAAAAAAGAAATTTCTTCATTTTTTCCCCAAATTAAGGGAAATTTCTGACTTTTTGCCCTGAAATATGTGAAATTTCTGCAATTTTAGCCCAAAATAAGGTGAATTTCTGCCTTTTTGCCCCAAAATAATGGGAATTTCTGCCTTTTTGCCCCAAAATAAGAAAAATTTTTGCCTTTTTTCTCTGAAATAAGTGAAATTTCTGCAATTTTGCCCTAAAATAAGGGAAATTTCTGCAATTTTTCCCCATAATAAGGGAAATTTCTGTAATTTTGCCACAAAATAAGGGGAATTTCTGTTTTTTTGCCCCCTAATAAGGGAAATTTCTGCAATTTTGCCCTAAAATAAGGGGAATTTTTGCTTTTTGCCTCTAAATAAGTGGAATTTCTGTCTTTTTCCCCCAAAACAAAGGGAATTTCTGTCATTTTTGCCCAAAAATAAGGAAAATTTCTGACTTATTACCCTGAAATAAGTGAAATTTCTGCACTTTTCCCCCAATATAAGGGAAATTTCTGTCTTTTTGCCCCCAAATAAGGGGAATTTCAGCCTTTTTACCTCAAAATAAGGGGAATTTCTGATTTTTGGCACAAAATATTAGGAATTTCTGCCTTTTTGCCCAAAAAAAGGAAAATTTCTGCTTTTTTCCCTGAAATAAGTGAAATTTCTGCAATTTTGCCCCAAAATAAGTAAAATTTCTGCAATTTTGCCCCAAAATAAGGGAAATTTCTGGAATTTTGCCCCAAAATAAGTGGAATTTCTGAGTTTTGCCCCAAAATAAGGAGAATTTCTGCCTTTTTGCGCCAAAATTAGTGAAATTTCTGCAATTTTGCCGTAAAATAAGGGAAATTTCTGCAATTTTTCTTCATAATAAGGGAAATTTCTGCAATTTTGCCCCAAAATAAGGGGAATTTCTGTTTTTTGCCCCACAATTAGGGAAATTTCTGCAATTTTGCCCAAAAATAAGGGAAATTTCTGCCGTGTGCCCCAAAATATGGGGAATTTCTGCCTTTTTGTCTGAAAATAAGAAGAATGCATACCTTTTTGCCATAAAATGGAAATTTCTTCATTTTTGCTCCAAAATAAGGGGAACTTTTGCCTTTTTGCCTCTAAATAAGTGGAATTTCTGTTCTTTTCCCCCAAAACAAAGGCAATTTCTGTCTTTTTTGCCCTAAAATAAGGAACATTTCTGACTTATAACCCTGAAATAAGTGAAATTTCTGCAAATTTGCCCCAAAATAAGAAATATTTCTGCCTTTTTGCCCCTAAATAAAGGGAATTTCAGCCTTTTTATCTCAAAATAAGGGAAATTTCTGCATTTTTGCAACAAAATATTAGGAATTTCTGCCTTTTTGCCACAAAATATTTGGAATTCCTGCCTTTTTGCCCCAAAATAAGAAAAATTTCTGCCTTTTTTCCCGGAAATAAGTGAAATTTCTGCAATTTTGCCCCAATATAAATGAAATTTCTGCAATTTTGTCCCAAAATAAGGAAAATTTCTGGAATTTTGCCCCACAATTAGGGGAATTTCTGCAATTTTGCTCCAAAATACGGGGAATTTCTGCCTTTTTGCCCAAAATAAGGGGAATGCATACCTTTTTGCCATAAAAAAGGGAAATTTCTTCATTTTTACCCCAAATTAAGGGAAATTTCTGACTTTTTGCCCTGAAATATGTGATATTTCTGCAATTTTAGCCCAAAATAAGGTGAAATTCTGCCCTTTGCCCCAAAATATGGGGAATTTCTGCCTTTTTGTCTGAAAATAAGAAGAATGCATACCTTTTTTCCATAAAAAAGAGAAATTTCTTCATTTTTGCTCCAAAATAAAAGGAACTTTTGCCTTTTTGCCTCTAAATAAGTGGAATTTCTGTCTTTTTCCCCCAAAACAAAGGGAATATCTGTCTTTTTGCCCCAAAATAAGGAAAATTTCTGACTTATAACCCTGAAATAAGTGAAATTTCTGCAAATTTGCCCCAAAATAAGAAAAATTTCTGCCTTTTTGCCCCCAAATAAGGGGAATTTCAGCCTTTTTATCTCAAAAAAAGGGAATTTTCTGCATTTTTGCAACAAAATATTAGGAATTTCTGCCTTTTTGCCCCAAAATAAGGAAAATTTCTGCCTTTTTTCCTGGAAATAAGTGAAATTTCTGCAAATTTGCCCCAAAAAAAGGGAAATTTCTGCCTTTTGCCCCAAAATAAGGGGAATTTCAGCATTTTACCTCAAAATAAGGGAAATTTCTGATTTTTGCACCAAAATATGGAGAATTTTTGCCTTTTTCCCCAAAATAAGGAAAATTTCTGCCTTTTTTCCCTGAAATAAGTGAAATTTCTGCAATTTTGCCACAAAATAAGTGAAATTTCTTCAATTTTGCCCCAAAATAAGGAAAATTTCTGGAATTTTGCCCCACAATTAGGGGAATTTCTGCAATTTTGCTCCAAAATACGAGGAATTTCTGCCTTTTTGCCCAAAATAGAGGGAATGCATACCTTTTTGCCATATAAAAGGGAAATTTCTTCATTTTTGCCCCAAATTAAGGGAAATTTCTGAATTTTTGCACTGAAATATGTTAAATTTCTGCAATTTTAGCCCAAAATAAGGTGAATTTCTGCCTTTTTGCCCCAAAATAATGGGAATTTCTGCCTTTTTGCCCCAAAATAAGAAAAATTTTTGCCTTTTTTCTCTGAAATAACTGAAATTTCTGCAATTTTGCCCTAAAATAAGGGAAATTTCTGCAATTTTTTTCCATAATAAGAGAAAATCTAAAATTTTGCCACAAAATAAAGGGAATTTCTGTTTTTTTGCTCCCAAATAAGGGAAATTTCTGCAATTTTGCCCTAAAATAAGGGGAATTTCTGCTTTTTTGCCTCTAAATAAGTGGAATTTCTGTCTTTTTCCCCCAAAACAAAGGGAATTTCTGTCATTTTCGCCCCAAAATAAGGAAAATTTCTGACTTATTACCCTGAAATAGGTGAAATTTCTGCAATTTTACCCCAAAATAAGAAAAATTTCTGCCTTTTTGCCCCTAAATAAGAGGAATTTCAGCCTTTTTATTTCAAAATAAGGGAAATATCTGCATTTTTGCAACAAAATATTAGGAATTTCTGCATTTTTGCCACAAATTATTAGGAATTTCTGCTTTTGCCCCAAAATAAGGAAAAATTTATGCCTTTTTTTCCTGAAATAAGTGAAATTTCTGCAATTTTGCCCCAAAATAAGTGAAATTTCTGCAATTTTGCCCCAAAATAAAAAAAATTTCTCGAATTTTGCCCCCCAATTATGGGAATTTCTGCCATTTTGCTCCAAAATACGGGGAATTTCTGCCTTTTTGCCCAAAATAAGGGGAATGCATACCTTTTTGCCATAAAAATAGGAAATTTCTTCATTTTTGCCCCAAATTGAGGGAAATTTCTGACTTTTTGCCCTGAAATATGTGAAATTTCTGCAATTTTAGCCCAAAATAAGGTGAATTTCTTCCTTTTAGCCCCAATATAATGGGAATTTCTGCATTTTTGCCCCAAAATAAGAAAAATTTTTGCCTTTTTTCTCTGAAATAAGTGAAATTTCTGCAACTTTGCCCTAAAATAAGGGAAATTTCTGCAATTTTTCCCCATAATAAGGGAAATTTCTGCAATTTTGCCACAAAATAAGGGGAATTTCTGTTTTTTGCCCCACAATTAGGGAAATTTCTGCAATTTTGCCTCAAAATAAGGAGAATTTCTGCCTTTTGCCCCAAAATATGGGGAATTTCTGCCTTTTTGTCTGAAAATGAGAAAAATGCATACATTTTGCCATAAAAAAGGGAAATTTCTTCATTTTTGCTCCAAAATAAGGGGAACATTTGCCTTTTTGCCTCTAAATTAGAGGAATTTCTGTTTTTTTTCCCCAAATCAAAGAGAATTTCTGTCTTTTGTGCCCCAAAATAAAAAAAATTTCTGACTTATTACCATGAAATAAGTGAAATTTCTGCAAATTTGTCCCAAAAATAGAAAAATTTCTGCCTTTTGCCCCAAAATAAGTAAAATTTCAGCATTTTACCTCAAAATAAGGGGAATATCTGCCTTTTTGCCCCAAAATAAGGAAAATTTCTGCCTTTTTTCTCTGAAATAAGTGAAATTTCTGCAATTTTGCCTTAAAATAAGTGAAATTTCGGCAATTTTGCCCCAAAATAAGGGAAATTTCTGCAATTTTGCCCCAAAATAAGTGGAATTTATGAGTTTTTTTCAAAATTAAGGAGAATTTCTGCATTTTTGCCCCACAATTAGGGGAATTTCTGCAATTTTGCTCCAAAATACGGGGAATTTCTGCCTTTTTGCCCGAAAATAAAGGGAATGAATACCTTTTTGCCATAAAACAGGGAAATTTCTTCATTGTTGCCACAAATTAAGGGAAATTTCTGCCTTTTTGCCCTTAAATATGTGAAATTTCTGCAATTTTAGCCCAAAATAAAGTGAATTTCTGCCTTTTTGCCCCAAAATAATGGGAATTTCTGCCTTTTTGCCCCAAAATAAGAAAAATATTTGCCTTTTTTCTCTGAAATAAGTGAAATTTCTGCAATTTTGCCCAATTTAAAGGAAATTTCTGCAATTTTTCCCCATAATAAGGGAAATTTCTGGAATTTTGCCCCAAAATAAGAGGAATTGCTGTTTTTTTGCCCCCAAATAAGGGAAATTTCTGCAATTTTGTCCTAAAATAAGAGGAATTTCTGCTTTTTTTCCTCTAAATAAGTGGAATTTCTGTCTTTTTCTCCCAAAACAAAGGGAATTTCTATCATTTTTGCCCCAAAATAATAAAAATTTCTGACTTATTACCCTGAAATAAGTTAAATTTCTGCAATTTTGCCCCAATATAAGGAAAATTTCTGCCTTTTTGCCCCCAAATAAGGCGAATTTCAGCCTTTTTACCTCATAATAAGGGGAATTTCTGAATTTTGTCACAAAATATTAGGAATTTCTGCTTTTTTGCCCCAAAATAAGGAAAATTTCTGCTTTTTTCCCTGAAATAAGTGAAATTTCTGCAATTTTGCCCCAAAATAAGTAAAATTTCTGCAATTTTGCCCCAAAATAAGGGAAATTTCTGGAATTTTTCCCCAAAATAAGTGGAATTTCTGAGTTTTGCCCCAAAATAAGGAGAATTTCTGCCTTTTTGCGCCACAATTAGTGAAATTTCTGCAATTTTGCCGTAAAATAAGAGAAATTTCTGCAATTTTTCCTCATAATAAGGGAAATTTCTGCAATTTTGCCCCAAAATATGGGGAATTTCTGCCTTTTTGTCTAAAAATAAGAAGAATGCATACCTTTTTGCCATAAAAAAGGGAAAGTTCTTCATTTTTGCTCCAAAATAAGGGGAACTTTTGCCTTTTTGCCTCTAAATAAGTGGAATTTCTGTCTTTTTCCCCCAAAACAAAGGGAATTTCAGTCTTTTCTGCCCCAAAATAAGGAAAATTTCTGACTTATAACCCTGAAATTAGTGAAATTTCTGCAAATTTGCCGCAAAATAAAAAAAATTTCTGCATTTTTGCCCCCAAATATGGGCAATTTCAGCCTTTTTATTTCAAAATAAGGGAAATTTGTGCATTTTTGCAACAAAATATTAGGAATTTCTGCATTTTTGCCACAAAATATTAGGAATTTCTGCCTTTTTGCCCCAAAATAAGGAAAATTTCTGCCTTTTTTTTCGGAAATAAGTGAAATTTCTGCAAATTTGCCCCAAAAAAGGGAAATTTCTGCCTTTTGCCCCAAAATAAAAGGAATTTCAGCATTTTACCTCAAAATAAGGGAAATTTTTAATTTTTGCAACAAAATATGGAGAATTTCTGCCTTTTTGCCCCAAAATAAGGAAAATTTCTGCCTATTTTCCCTGAAATAAGTGAAATTTCTGCAATTTTGCCACAAAATAAGTGAAATTTCTGCAATTTTGCCCCAAAATAATGAAAATTTCTGGAATTTTGCCACACAATTAGGGGAATTTCTGCAATTTTGCTCCAAAATACGGGGAATTTCTGCTTTTTTGCCCAAAATAAGGGGAATGCATACCTTTTTGCCATAAAAAAGAAAAATTTCTTCATTTTTGCCCCAAATTAGGGGAAATTTCTGACTTTTTGCCCTGAAATATGTGAAATTTCTGCAATTTAAGCCCAAAATAAGGTGAATTTCTGCCTTTTTGTCCCAAAATAATGGGAATTTCTGCCTTTTTGCCCCAAAATAAGAAAAATTTTTGCCTTTTTTCTCTGAAATAAGTGAAATTTCTGCAATTTTGCCCTAAAATAAGGGAAATTTCTGCCTTTTGCCCCAAAATATGGGGAATTTCTGCTTTTTTGTCTGAAAATAAGAAGAATGCATACCTTTTTGCCATAAAAAAGGGAAATTTCTTCATTTTTGCTCCAAAATAAGGGGAACTTTTGCCTTTTTGCCTCTAAATAAGTGGAATTTCTGTCTTTTTCCCCCAAAACAAAGGGAATTTCTGTCTTTTTTGCTCCAAAATAAGGAAAATTTCTGACTTATAACCCTGAAATAAGTGAAATTTCTGCAAATTAGCCCCAAAATAAGAAAAATTTCTGCCTTTTTGCCCCCAAATAAGTGGAATTTCAGCCTTTTTATCTCAAAATAAGGGAAATTTCTGCATTTTTGCAACAAAATATTAGGAATTTCTGCATTTTTGCCACAAAATACTAGGAATTTCTTTATTTTTGCCCCAAAATTAGAAAAATTTCTGCCTTTTTTCCCGGAAATAAGTGAAATTTCTGCAAATTTGCCCCCAAAAAAGGGAAATTTCTGCCTTTTGCCCCATAATAAGGGGAATTTCAGCATTTTACCTCAAAATATGGGAAATTTCTGATTTTTGCACCAAAATATGGAGAATTTCTGCCTTTTGCCCCAAAATAAGGAAAATTTCTGCCTATTTTCCCTGAAATAAGTGAAATTTCTACAATTTTGCCCCAAAATAAGTGAAATTTCAGCAATTTTGCCCCAAAATAAGGAAAATTTCTGGAATTTTGCCCCACAATTAGGGGAATTTCTGCAATTTTGCTCCAAATTACGGGGATATTCTGCCTTTTTGCCCAAAATAAATGGGAATGCATACCTTTTTGCCATAAAAAAAAGAAATTTCTTCATTTTTTCCCCAAATTAAGGGAAATTTCTGACTTTTTGCCCTGAAATATGTGAAATTTCTGCAATTTTAGCCCAAAATAAGGTGAATTTCTGCCTTTTTGCCCCAAAATAATGGGAATTTCTGCCTTTTTGCCCCAAAATAAGAAAAATTTTTGCCTTTTTTCTCTGAAATAAGTGAAATTTCTGCAATTTTGCCCTAAAATAAGGGAAATTTCTGCAATTTTTCCCCATAATAAGGGAAATTTCTGTAATTTTGCCACAAAATAAGGGGAATTTCTGTTTTTTTGCCCCCTAATAAGGGAAATTTCTGCAATTTTGCCCTAAAATAAGGGGAATTTTTGCTTTTTGCCTCTAAATAAGTGGAATTTCTGTCTTTTTCCCCCAAAACAAAGGGAATTTCTGTCATTTTTGCCCAAAAATAAGGAAAATTTCTGACTTATTACCCTGAAATAAGTGAAATTTCTGCACTTTTCCCCCAATATAAGGGAAATTTCTGTCTTTTTGCCCCCAAATAAGGGGAATTTCAGCCTTTTTACCTCAAAATAAGGGGAATTTCTGATTTTTGGCACAAAATATTAGGAATTTCTGCCTTTTTGCCCAAAAAAAGGAAAATTTCTGCTTTTTTCCCTGAAATAAGTGAAATTTCTGCAATTTTGCCCCAAAATAAGTAAAATTTCTGCAATTTTGCCCCAAAATAAGGGAAATTTCTGGAATTTTGCCCCAAAATAAGTGGAATTTCTGAGTTTTGCCCCAAAATAAGGAGAATTTCTGCCTTTTTGCGCCAAAATTAGTGAAATTTCTGCAATTTTGCCGTAAAATAAGGGAAATTTCTGCAATTTTTCTTCATAATAAGGGAAATTTCTGCAATTTTGCCCCAAAATAAGGGGAATTTCTGTTTTTTGCCCCACAATTAGGGAAATTTCTGCAATTTTGCCCAAAAATAAGGGAAATTTCTGCCGTGTGCCCCAAAATATGGGGAATTTCTGCCTTTTTGTCTGAAAATAAGAAGAATGCATACCTTTTTGCCATAAAATGGAAATTTCTTCATTTTTGCTCCAAAATAAGGGGAACTTTTGCCTTTTTGCCTCTAAATAAGTGGAATTTCTGTTCTTTTCCCCCAAAACAAAGGCAATTTCTGTCTTTTTTGCCCTAAAATAAGGAACATTTCTGACTTATAACCCTGAAATAAGTGAAATTTCTGCAAATTTGCCCCAAAATAAGAAATATTTCTGCCTTTTTGCCCCTAAATAAAGGGAATTTCAGCCTTTTTATCTCAAAATAAGGGAAATTTCTGCATTTTTGCAACAAAATATTAGGAATTTCTGCCTTTTTGCCACAAAATATTTGGAATTCCTGCCTTTTTGCCCCAAAATAAGAAAAATTTCTGCCTTTTTTCCCGGAAATAAGTGAAATTTCTGCAATTTTGCCCCAATATAAATGAAATTTCTGCAATTTTGTCCCAAAATAAGGAAAATTTCTGGAATTTTGCCCCACAATTAGGGGAATTTCTGCAATTTTGCTCCAAAATACGGGGAATTTCTGCCTTTTTGCCCAAAATAAGGGGAATGCATACCTTTTTGCCATAAAAAAGGGAAATTTCTTCATTTTTACCCCAAATTAAGGGAAATTTCTGACTTTTTGCCCTGAAATATGTGATATTTCTGCAATTTTAGCCCAAAATAAGGTGAAATTCTGCCCTTTGCCCCAAAATATGGGGAATTTCTGCCTTTTTGTCTGAAAATAAGAAGAATGCATACCTTTTTTCCATAAAAAAGAGAAATTTCTTCATTTTTGCTCCAAAATAAAAGGAACTTTTGCCTTTTTGCCTCTAAATAAGTGGAATTTCTGTCTTTTTCCCCCAAAACAAAGGGAATATCTGTCTTTTTGCCCCAAAATAAGGAAAATTTTTGACTTATAACCCTGAAATAAGTGAAATTTCTGCAAATTTGCCCCAAAATAAGAAAAATTTCTGCATTTTTGCCCCCAAATAAGGGGAATTTCAGCCTTTTTATCTCAAAAAAAGGGAATTTTCTGCATTTTTGCAACAAAATATTAGGAATTTCTGCATTTTTGCCACAAAATATTAGAAATTTCTGCCTTTTTGCCCCAAAATAAGGAAAATTTCTGCCTTTTTTCCTGGAAATAAGTGAAATTTCTGCAAATTTGCCCCAAAAAAAGGGAAATTTCTGCCTTTTGCCCCAAAATAAGGGGAATTACAGCATTTTACCTCAAAATAAAGGAAATTTCTGATTTTTGCACCAAAATATGGAGAATTTTTGCCTTTTTCCCTAAAATAAGGAAAATTTCTGCCTTTTTTCCCTGAAATAAGTGAAATTTCTGCAATTTTGCCACAAAATAAGTGAAATTTCTTCAATTTTGCCCCAAAATAAGGAAAATTTCTGGAATTTTGCCCCACAATTAGGGGAATTTCTGCAATTTTGCTCCAAAATACGAGGAATTTCTGCCTTTTTGCCCAAAATAGAGGGAATGCATACCTTTTTGCCATATAAAAGGGAAATTTCTTCATTTTTGCCCCAAATTAAGGGAAATTTCTGAATTTTTGCACTGAAATATGTTAAATTTCTGCAATTTTAGCCCAAAATAAGGTGAATTTCTGCCTTTTTGCCCCAAAATAATGGGAATTTCTGCCTTTTTGCCCCAAAATAAGAAAAATTTTTGTCTTTTTTCTCTGAAATAACTGAAATTTCTGCAATTTTGCCCTAAAATAAGGGAAATTTCTGCAATTTTTCCCCATAATAAGGGAAATTTCTGGAATTTTGCCACAAAATAAGGGGAATTTCTGTTTTTTGCCCCACAATTAGAGAAATTTCTGCAATTTTGCCCCAAAATAATGGGAATTTCTGCCTTTTGCCCCAAAATATGGGGAATTTTTGCCTTTTTGTCCGAAAATAAGAAGAATGCATACCTTTTTGCCATAAAAAAAGGAAATTTCTTCATTTTTGCTCCAAAATAAGGGGAACTTTTGCATTTTTGCTTCTAAATAAGTGGAATTTCTGTTTTTTTCCCCCAAAACAAAGAGAATTTCTGTCTTTTTTGCCCCAAAATAAAGAAAATTTCTGACTTATTACACTGAAATAAGTGAAATTTCTGCAAATTTGCCCCCAAAATAGGGAAATTTCTGCCTTTTGCCCCAAAATAAGGGGAATTTCAGCATTTTACCTCAAAATAAGGGAAATTTCTAATTTTTGCACCAAAATATGGAGAATTTCTGCCTTTTTGCCCCAAAATAAGGAAAATTTCTGCCTTTTTTTCCCTAAAATAAGTGAAATTTCTGCAATTTTGCACCAAAATAAGGGAAATTTCTGCATTTTTGCTTCCATATAAGGGGAATTTCAGCCTTTTTACCTCAAAATAAGGGAAATTTCTGCATTTTTGCAACAAAATATTAGGAATTTCTGCATTTTTGCCACAAATTATTAAGAATTTCTGCATTTTTGCCCCAAAATAAGGAAAATTTCTGCCTTTTTTTCCCTGAAATAAGTGAAATTTCTGCAATTTTGCCTCAAAATAAGGGAAATTTCTGCAATTTTGCCCCAAAATAAGTGGAATTTCTGAGTTTTGTCCAAAAATAAGGAGAATTTCTGCATTTTTGCCCCACAGTTAGGGGAATTTCTGCAATTTTGCTCCAAAATATGGGGAATTTCTGCCTTTTTGCCTGAAAATAAGGGGAATGCATACCTTTTTGCCATAAAAAAGGGAAATTTCTTCACTTTTGCCCCAAATTAAGAGAAATTTCTGCCTTTTTGCCCTGAAATATGTGAAATTTCTGCAATTTTAGCCCAAAATAAGGTGAATTTCTGCCTTTTTGCCCCAAAATAAGAAAAATTTTTGCTTTTTTTTCTCTGAAATAAATGAAATTTCTGCAATTTTGCCCTAAAATAAAAGAAATTTCTGCAATTTTCCCCCATAATAAAGATAATTTCTGGAATTTTGCCACAAAATAAGGAGAATTTCTGTTTTTTTTCCCCAAATAAGGGAAATTTCTGCAATTTTGCCCTAAAATAGGGGGGATTTCTGCATTTTGCCTCTAAATAAGTGGAATTTCTGTCTTATTCCCCCAAAACAAAGGGAATTTCTTTCATTATTGCCCCAAAATAAGGAAAATTTCTGACTTATTACCCTGAAATAAGTGAAATTTCTGCAATTTTGCCCCAATATAAGGGAAATTTCTGCCTTTTTGACCCCAAATAAGAAGAATTTCAGCCTTTTTACCTCAAAATAATAGGAATTTCTGAATTTTGGCACAAAACATTAGGAATTTCTGCCTTTTTGCCCCAAAATAAGGAAAATTTCTGCCTTTTTTCCCTGAAATAAGTGAAATTTCTGCAATTTTGTCCCAAAATAAGTAAAATTTCTGCAATTTCTCTTCAAAATAAAGAAAATTTCTGGAATTTTGCCCCAAAATAAGTGGAATTTCTGAGTTTTGCCCCAAAATATGGAGGATTTGTGCCTTTTTGCCCCACAATTAGTGAAATTTCTACAATTTTGCCCTAAAATAAGGGAAATTTCTGCAATTTTTCCCCATAATAAGGGAAATTTCTGCAATTTTGCTTCAAAATAAGGGGAATTTCTGTATTTTGCCCCACAATTAGTGAAATTTCTGCAATTTTGCCCCAAAATAAGGAAAATCTCTAAAATTTTGCCCCAAAATAAGTGGAATTTCTGAGTTTTGCCCCAAATAAAGAGAATTTCTGCCTTTTTGCCCCACAATTAGGGAAATTTCTGCAATTTTGCTCCAAAATACAGGGAATTTCTGCCTTTTTGACCGAAAATAAGGGGAATGCATAACTTTTGCCATAAAAAAATGGAAATTTCTTCATTTTTGCCTTAAATTAATGGAAATTTCTGCCTTTTTGCCCTGAAATATGTGAAATTTCTTCAATTTTAGTCCAAAATAAGGTGAATTTCTGCCTTTTTGCCCCATAATAATGGGAATTACTGCCTTTTTGGCCCCAAATAAGAAAAATTTTTGCCTTTTTTTTCTGAAATAAGTGAAATTTCTGCAATTTTGCCCTAAAATAAGGCAAATTTCTGCAATTTTTCCCCATAATAAGGGAAATTTCTGCAATTTTGCTTCAAAATAAGGGGAATTTCTGTTTTTTGCCCCAAAATCAGGGAAATTTCTGCAATTTTGCCCCAAAATAAGGGGAATTTCTGCCTTTTGCCCCAAAATATGGGGAATTTCTGCCTTTTTGTCCGAAAATAAGAATGCATATCTTTTTGCCATAAAAAAGGGAAATTTCTTCATTTTTGCTCCAAAATAAGGGGAACTTTTGCCTTTTTGCTTCTAAATAAGTGGAATTTCTGTTTTTTTCCCCCAAAACAAAGAGAATTTCTGTCTGTTTTGCCCCAAAATAAGGAAAATTTCTGACTTATTACCCTGAAATAAGTGAAATTTCTGCAAATTTGCCCCAAAAATAGGGAAATTTCTGCCTTTTGCCCAAAAATAAAAGGAATTTCAGCATTTTACCTCAAAATAAGGGAAATTTCTGAATTTTGCACCAAAATATGGAGAATTTCTGCCTTTTTGCACCAAAATTAAAAAAATTTCTGCTGTTTTTCCCTGAAGTAAGTGAAGTTTCTGCAATTTTGCCCCAAAATATGGAAAATTTCTGCCTTTTTGCCCCACAATTAGGGGAATTTCTGCAATTTTGCTCCAAAATACAGGGATTTTCTGCCTTTTTGCCTGAAAATAAGGGGAATGCATAACTTTTTGCCATAAAAAAGGGAAATTTCTTCATTTTTGCCCCAAATTAAGAGAAATTTCTGCCTTTTTGCCCTGAAATATGTGAAATTTCTGCAATTTTAGCCCAAAATAAGGTGAATTTCTGCCTTTTTGCCCCAAAATAATGGGAATTTCTGCCTTTTTGCTCCAAAATAAGAAAAATTTTTGCTTTTTTTCTCTGAAATAAGTGAAATTTCTGCAATTTTGCCCTTAAATAAAAGAAATTTCTGCAATTTTTCCTTATAATATAGGAAATTTCTGGAATTTTGCCTTAAAATAAGGGGAATTTCTGGTTTTTTGCCCCTAAATAAGGGAAATTTCTGCAATTTTGCCCTAAATTAAGGGGAATTTCTGCTTTTTTGCCTCTAAATAAGTGGAATTTCTGTCTTTTTCCCCCAAAACAAAGGGAATTTCTATCATTTTTGCCCCAAAATAAGGAAAATTTCTGACTTATTACCCTGAAATAAGTGAAATTTCTGCAATTTTGCCCCAATATAAGGGAAATTTTTGCATTTTTGCCCCCAAATAAGGTGAATTTCAGCCTTTTTACCTCAAAATAAGGGGAATTTCTGAATTTTGGCACAAAATATTAGGAATTTCTGCATTTTTGCCCCAAAATAAGGACAATTTCTGCATTTTTTCCCTGAAATAAGTGAAATTTCTGCAATTTTGCCCCAAAATAAGTAAAATTTCTGAAATTTTGCCCCAAAATAAGGAAAATTACTAAAATTTTGCCCCAAAATAAGTGGAATTTCTGAGTTTTGCCCCAAAATAAGGAGAATTTCTGCCTTTTTGCCCACAATTAGTGAAATTTCTTCAATTTTGCCCTAAAATAAGAGAAATTTCTGCAATTTTTCCCCATAATAAGGGAAATTTCTGCAATTATGCTTCAAAATAAGGGGAATTTCTGTTTTTGGCCCCACAATTAGGGAAATTTCTGCAATTTTGCTCCGAAATAAAAGGAATTTCTGCCTTTTGTCCTAAGTTATGGGGAATTTCTGCCTTTTTGTCCGAAAATAAGAAGAATGCATACCTTTTTGCCATAAAAAAGGGAAATTTCTTCATTTTTTCTCCAAAATAAGGGGAACTTTTGCCTTTTTGCCTCTAAATAAATGGAATTTCTGTCTTTTTCCCCCAAAACAAAGGGAATTTCTGTCTTTTTTGCACCAAAATAAGAAAAATTTCTGACTTTTTACCCTGAAATAAGTGAAATTTCTGAAAATTTGCCCCAAAATAAGGGAAAATTCTGCTTTTTGGTTCCAAATATGGGGAATTTCAGCCTTTTTACCTCAAAATAAGGTTAATTTCTGCATTTTTGCAACAAAATATTAGGAATTTCTGCATTTTTGCCACAAAATATTAGAAATTTCTGCCTTTTTGCCCCAAAATAAGGAAAATTTCTGCTTTTATTACCTGAAATAAGTAAAATTTCTGAAATTTTGCCCCAAAATAAGTGAAATTTCTGCAATTTTGCCCCAAAATAAGTGAAATTTCTGCAATTTTGCCCCAAAATAAGGGAAATTTCTGGAATTTTGCTTCAAAATAAGTGGAATTTCTGAGTTTTGCCCCAAAATAAAAAGAATTTCTGCCTTTTTGCCCCACAATTAGGGGAATTTCTGCAATTTTGCTCCAAAATACTGGGAATTTCTGCTTTTTGCCTGAAAATAATGGGAATGCATACCTTTTTGCCATAAAAATGGGAAATTTCTTCATTTTTGCCCCAAATTAAGGGAAATTTCTGCCCTTTTGCCCTGAAATATGTGAAATTTCTGCAATTTTAGCCCAAAATAAAGTGAATTTCTGCCTTTTTGCCCCATAATAAGAAAAATTTTTGCTTTTTTTCTCTGAAATAAGTGAAATTTCTGCAATTTTGCCCTAAAATAAAAGAAATTTCTGCAATTTTTCCCCATAATAAAGGAAATTTCTGAAATTTTGCCCCAAAATAAGAAGAATTTCGGTTTTTTTGCCCCCAAATAAGGGAAATGTCTGCAATGTTGCCCTAAAATAAGGGGACTTTCTGCTTTTTTGCCTCTAAATAAGTGGAATTTCTGTCTTTTTCCCCCAAAACAAAGGGAATTTCTGTCATTTTTGCCCAAAAATAAAGAAAATTTCTGACTTATTTCCCTGAAATACGTGAATTTTCTGCAAATTTGCCCCAAAATAAGGGAAAATTCTGCCTTTTTGCCCCCAAATATGGGGAATTTCAGCCTTTTTACCTCAAAATAAGGGAAATTTCTTCATTTTTGCCACAAAATATTAGGAATTTCTTTATTTTTGCCACAAAATATTAGAAATTTCTGCCTATTTGCCCCAAAAAAGGAAAATTTCTGCTTTTTTTCCCTGAAATAAGTGAAATTTCTGCAATTTTGCTTCAATATAAGAGAAATTTCTGCCTTTTTGCCCCCAAATAAGGGGAATTTCAGCCTTTTTACCTCAAAATAAGGAGTATTTCTGAATTTTGGCACAAAATATAAGGAATTTCTGCTTTTTTGCCCCAAAATAAAGAAAATTTCTGCCTTTTTTCCCTGAAATAAGTGAAATTTCTGCAATTTTGCCCCAAAATAAGTAAAATTTCTGAAATTTTGCCCCAAAATAAGGAAAATTTCTGGAATTTTGCCCCAAAATAAGTGGAATTTCTGAGTTTTGCCCCAAAATAAGGAGAATTTCTGCCTTTTGGCCCACAATTATTGAAATTTCTGCAATTTTGCCCTAAAATAAGAGAAATTTCTGCAATTTTTCCCCATAATAAGGGAAATTTCTGCAATTTTGCTTCAAAATAAGGGGAATTTCTGTTTTTTGCCCCACAATTAGGGAAATTTCTGCAATTTTGCTCCAAAATAAAAGGAATTTCTGCCTTTTGTCCTAAAATATGGGGAATTTCTGCCTTTTTGTCCAAAAATAGGAAAAATGCATACCTTTTTGCCATAAAAAAGGGAAATTTCTTCATTTTTGCTTTAAAATAAGGGGAACTTTGCCTTTTTGCCTCTAAATAAGTGGAATTTCTGTTATTTTTTTCCAAAACAAAGAGAATTTCTGTCTTTTTTGCCCCAAAATAAAGAAAATTTGTGACTTATTACCCTGAAATAAGTGAAATTTCTGCAAATTTGTCTCAAAAATAAGAAAATTTCTGCCTTTTTCCCAAAAATAAGGGGAATTTCAGCATTTTACCTCAAAATAAGGGAAATTTCTGATTTTTGCACCAAAATATGGAGAATTTCTGCTTTTTTGCACCAAAATAAGGAAAATTTCTGCCTTTTTTCCTTGAAATAAGTGAAATTTCTGGAATGTTGCCCCAAAATAAGGAGAATTTCTGCCTTTTTGCCCCACAATTAGGGGAATTTTTGCAATTTTGCTACAAAATACAAGGAATTTCTGCCTTTTTGCCCGAAAATAAGGAGAATGCATAACTTTATGCCATAAAAAAGGGAAATTTCATCATTTTTGCCCCAAATTAAGGGAAATTTCTGCCTTTTTTCTTGAAATATGTGAAATTTCTGCAATTTTAGCCCAAAATAAGGTGAATTTCTGCCTTTTTGCCCCAAAATAATGGGAATTTCTGCATTTTTGCCCCAAAATAAGAAAAAATTTTGCTTTTTTTCTCTGAAATAAGTGAAATTTCTGCAATTTTGCCTTAAAATAAAAGAAATTTCTTCAATTTTTTCCCATAATAAAGAAAATTTCTGGAATTTTGCCTTAAAATAAAAGGAATTTCTTTTTTTTACCCCCAAATAAGGGAAATTTCTGCAATTTTGCCCTAAATTAAAAGGAATGTCTGCTTTTTTGCCTCTAAATTAGTGGAATTTTTGTCTTTTTCTTTCAAAACAAATGGAATTTCTGTCTTTTTTGCACCAAAATAAGGAAAATTTCTGACTTATTACCCTGAAATAAGTGAAATTTCTGAAAATTTGCCCCAAAATAAGGAAAATTTCTGCCTTTTTGCCTCCAAATATGGGGAATTTCAGCCTTTTTACCTCAAAATAAGGGAAATTTCTGCATTTTTGCAACAAAATATTAAAAATTTCTGCATTTTTTCCACAAAATATTAGGAATTTCTGCCTTTTTGCCCCAAAATAAGGAAAATTTCTGCCTTTTTTTCCCTGAAATAAGTGAAATTTCTGCAATTTTGCCCCAAAATATGTGAAATTTCTGCAATTTTGCCCCAAAATAAGGGAAATTTCTGGAATTTTGCCCCAAAATAAGTGGAATTTCTGAGTTTTGCCCCAAAATAAGGAAAATTTCTGCCTTTTTGCCCCACAATTAGGGGAATTTCTGCAATTTTGCTCCAAAATACGAGGAATTTCTGCCTTTTTGCCCGAAAATAAGGGGAATGCATACCTTTTTGCCATAAATAAGGGAAATTTCTTCATTTTTGCTCCAAATTAAGGGAAATTTCTGCCTTTTTGCCCTGAAATATGAGAAATTTCTGCAATTTTAGCCCAAAATAAGGTGAATTTCTGCCTTTTTGCCCCAAAATAATGGGAATTTCTGCCTTTTTGCCCCAAAATAAGAAAAATTTTTGCTTTTTTTCTCTGAAATAAGTGAAATTTCTGCAATTTTGCCCTAAAATAAAAGAAATTAATGCAATTTTTCCCCATCATAAAGGAAATTTCTGGAAGTTTGCCCCAAAATAAGAAGAATTTCTGTTTTTTTGCCCCCAAATAAGAGAAATTTCTGCAATTTTGCCCTAAATTAAGGGGAATTTCTGCTTTTTTGCCTCTAAATAAGTGGAATTTCTGTCTTTTTCCCCCAAAACAGAGAGAATTTCTGTCATTTTTGCCCCAATATAAGGAAATTTTCTGACTTATTACACTGAAATAAGTGAAATTTCTGCAATTTTGCCCCAATATAAGGGAAATTTCTGCCTTTTTGCCCCCAAATAAGGGTAATTTCAGCCTTTTTACCTCAAAATAAGGGGAATTTCTGAATTTTGGCACAAAATATTAGGAATTTCTGCCTTTTTGCTTCAAAATAAGGACAATTTCTGCCTTTTTTCCCTGAAATAAGTGAAATTTCTGCAATTTTGCCCCAAAATAAGTAAAATTTCTGCAATTTTGCCCCAAAATAAGTGAAATTTCTGCAATTTTGCCCTATATAAGTAAAATTTCTGCAATTTTGCCCCAAAATAAGGGAAATTTCTAGAATTTTGACCCAAAATAAGCGGAATTTCTGAGTTTTTTTCCAAAAAAAGAATTTCTGCCTTTTTGCCCCACAATTAGTGAAATTTCTGCAATTTTGCCCTAAAATAAGGGAAATTTCTTCAATTTTTCCCCATAATAAGGGAAATTTCTGCAATTTTGCTTCAAAATAAGGGGAATTTCTGTTTTTTGCCCCAAAATCAGGGAAATTTCTGCAATTTTGCTCCAAAATAAGGGGAATTTCTGCCTTTTGCCCCAAAATATGGGGAATTTCTGCCTTTTTGTCCGAAAATAAGAATGCATATCTTTTTGCCATAAAAAAGGGAAATTTCTTCATTTTTGCTCCAAAATAAGGGGAACTTTTGCCTTTTTGCTTCTAAATAAGTGGAATTTCTGTTTTTTTTCCCCAAAACAAAGAGAATTTCTGTCTGTTTTGCCCCAAAATAAGGAAAATTTCTGACTTATTACCCTGAAATAAGTGAAATTTCTGCAAATTTGCCCCAAAAATAGGGAAATTTCTGCCTTTTGCCCAAAAATAAAAGGAATTTCAGCATTTTACCTCAAAATAAGGGAAATTTCTGAATTTTGCACCAAAATATGGAGAATTTCTGCCTTTTTGCACCAAAATAAGAAAAATTTCTGCTGTTTTTCCATGAAATAAGTGAAGTTTCTGCAATTTTGCCCCAAAATATGGAAAATTTCTGCCTTTTTGCTCCACAATTAGGGGAATATCTGCAATTTTGCTCCAAAATACAGGGAATTTCTGCCTTTTTGCCTGAAAATAAGGGGAATACATACCTTTTTGCCATAAAAAAAGGAAATTTGTTCATTTTTGCCCCAAATTAAGAGAAATTTCTGCCTTTTTGCCCTGAAATATGTGAAATTTCTGCAATTTTAGCCCACAATAAGGTGAATTTCTGCCTTTTTGCCCCAAAATAATGGGAATTTCTGCCTTTTTGCTCCAAAATAAGAAAAATTTTTGCTTTTTTTCTCTGAAATAAGTGAAATTTCTGCAATTTTGCCCTTAAATAAAAGAAATTTCTGCAATTTTTCCTTATAATATAGGAAATTTCTGGAATTTTGCCTTAAAATAAGGGGAATTTCTGGTTTTTTGCCCCTAAATAAGGGAAATTTCTGCAATTTTGCCCTAAATTAAGGGGAATTTCTGCTTTTTTGCCTCTAAATAAGTGGAATTTCTGTCTTTTTCCCCCAAAACAAAGGGAATTTCTATCATTTTTGCCCCAAAATAAGGAAAATTTCTGACTTATTACCCTGAAATAAGTGAAATTTCTGCAATTTTGCCCCAATATAAGGGAAATTTCTGCTTTTTTGCCCCCAAATAAGGTGAATTTCAGCCTTTTTACCTCAAAATAAGGGGAATTTCTGAATTTTGGCACAAAATATTAGGAATTTCTGCATTTTTGCCCCAAAATAAAGACAATTTCTGCCTTTTTTCCCTGAAAGAAGTGAAATTTCTGCAATTTTGCCCCAAAATAAGTAAAATTTCTGAAATTTTGCCCCAAAATAAGGAAAATTACTAAAATTTTGCCCCAAAATAAGTGGAATTTCTGAGTTTTGCCCCAAAATAAGGAGAATTTCTGCCTTTTTGCCCACAATTAGTGAAATTTCTTTAATTTTGCCCTAAAATAAGAGAAATTTCTGCAATTTTTCCCCATAATAAGGGAAATTTCTGCAATTATGCGTCAAAATAAGGGGAATTTCTGTTTTTTGCCCCACAATTAGGGAAATTTCTGCAATTTTGCTCTGAAATAAAAGGAATTTCTGCCTTTTGTCCTAAGATATGGGGAATTTCTGCCTTTTTGTCCGAAAATAAGAAGAATGCATACCTTTTTGCCATAAAAAAGGGAAATTTCTTCATTTTTTCTCCAAAATAAGGGGAACTTTTGCCTTTTTGGCTCTAAATAAGTGGAATTTCTGTCTTTTTCCCCCAAAACAAAGGGAATTTCTGTCTTTTTTGCACCAAAATAAGGAAAATTTCTGACTTTTTACCCTGAAATAAGTGAAATTTCTGCAAATTTGCCCCAAAATAAGGGAAATTTCTGCCTTTTTTTTTCCAAATATGGGGAATTTCAGCCTTTTTACCTCAAAATAAAGGAAATTTCTGCATTTTTGCAACAAAATATTAGGAATTTCTGCATTTTTGCCACAAAATATTAGAAATTTCTGCCTTTTTGCCCCAAAATAAGGAAAATTTCTGCTTTTTTTACCTGAAATAAGTAAAATTTCTGAAATTTTGCCCCAAAATAAGTGAAATTTCTGCAATTTTGCCCCAAAATAAGGGAAATTTCTGGAATTTTGCTTCAAAATAAGTGGAATTTCTGAATTTTGCCCCAAAATAAGGAGAATTTCTGCCTTTTTGCCCCACAATTAGGGGAATTTCTGCAATTTTGCTTCAAAATACGAGGAATTTCTGCCTTTTTGCCCGAAAATAAGGGGAATGCATAACTTTTTGCCATAAAAACGGGAAATTTCTTCATTTTTGCCCCAAATTAAGGGAAATTTCTGCCTTTTTGCCCTGAAATATGAGAAATTTCTGCAATTTTAGCCCAAAATAAGGTGAATTTCTGCCTTTTTGCCCCAAAATAATGGGAATTTCTGCCTTTTTGCCCCAAAATAAGAAAAATTTTTGCTTTTTTTCTCTGAAATAAGTGAAATTTCTGCAATTTTGCCATAAAATAAAAGAAATTAATGCAATTTTTGCCCATAATAAAGGAAATTTCTGGAAGTTTGCCCCAAAATAAGAAGAATTTCTGTTGTTTTGCCCCCAAATAAGAGAAATTTCTGCAATTTTGCCCTAAATTAAGGGGAATTTCTGCTTTTTTGCCTCTAAATAAGTGGAATTTCTGTCATTTTCCCCCAAAACAAAGGGAATTTCTGTCATTTTTGCCCCAAAATAAGGAAAATTTCTGACTTATTACACTGAAATGAGTGAAATTTCTGCAATTTTGCCCCAATATAAGGGAAATTTTTGCCTTTTTGCCCCCAAATAAGGGTAATTTCAGCCTTTTTACCTCAAAATAAGGGGAATTTCTGAATTTTGGCACAAAATATTAGGAATTTCTGCCTTTTTGCCCCAAAATAAGGACAATTTCTGCATTTTTTCCCTGAAATAAGTGAAATTTCTGCAATTTTGCCCCAAAATAAGTAAAATTTCTGCAATTTTGCCCCAAAATAAGAAAAATTTCTGTAATTTTGTCCCACAATAAGTGGAATTTCTGAGTTTTGCCCCAAAATAAGGAGAATTTCTGCCTTTTTGCCCACAATTAGTGAAATTTCTGCAATTTTGCCCTAAAATAAGAGAAATTGCTGCAATTTTTCCCATAATAAAAGAAATTTCTGCAATTTTGCTTCAAAATAAAAGGAATTTCTGCCTTTTGTCCTAAAATATGGGGAATTTCTGCCTTTTTGTCCGAAAATAAGAAGAATGCATACCTTTTTGCCATAAAAAAGGGAAATTTCTTTATTTTTGCTCCAAAATAAGGGGAACTTTTGCTTTTTGCCTCTAAATAAGTGGAATTTCTGTCTTTTTCCCCCAAAACAAAGGGAATTTCTGTCTTTTTTGCACCAAAATAAGGAAAATTTCTGACTTTTTACACTGAAATAAGTGAAATTTCTGCAAATTTGCCCCAAAATAAGGGAAATTTCTGCCTTTTTGCCTCCAAATATGGGGAATTTCAGGCTTTTTACCTCAAAATGAAAAAAATTTTTGCATTTTTGCAACAAAATATTAGGAATTTCTGCATTTTTGCCACAAAATATTAGGAATTTTTGCCTTTTTGCCCCAAAATAAGGAAAATTTCTGCCTTTTTTTCCCAGAAATATGTGAAATTTCTGCAATTTTGCCCCAAAATATGTGAAATTTCTGCAATTTTGCCCCAAAATAAGGGAAATTTCTGGAATTTTGCCCCAAAATAAGTGGAATTTCTGAGTTTTGCCCCAAAATAAGGGGAATTTCTGCCTTTTTGCCCCACAATTAGGGGAATTTCTGCAATTTTGCTCCAAAATACGGGGAATTTCTGCCTTTTTGCCCGAAAATAAAGAAAATGCATACCTTTTTGCCATAAAAAAGGGAAATTTCTTCAGTTTTGCCCCAAATTAAGGGAAATTTCTGCCTTTTTGCCCTGAAATATGTGAAATTTCTGCAATTTTAGCCCAAAATAAGGTGAATTTCTGCCTTTTTGCCCCAAAATAATGGGAATTTCTGCCTTTTTGCTCCAAAATAAGAAAAATTTTTGCTTTTTTTCTCTGAAATAAGTGAAATTTCTGCAATTTTGCCCCAAAATATGTGAAATTTCTGCAATTTTGCCCCAAAATAAGGGAAATTTCTGGAATTTTGCCCCAAAATAAGTGGAATTTCTGAGTTTTGCCCCAAAATAAGGAGAATTTCTGCCTTTTTGCCCCACAATTAGGGGAATTTCTGCAATTTTGCTCCAAAATTCGAGGAATTTCTGCCTTTTTGCCCGAAAATAAGGGGAATGCATACCTTTTTGCCATAAAAAAGGGAAATTTCTTCATTTTTGCCCCAAATTAAGGGAAATTTCGGCCTTTTTGCCCTGAAATATGAGAAATTTCTGCAATTTTAGCCCAAAATAAGGTGAATTTCTGCCTTTTTGCCCCAAAATAATGGGAATTTCTGCCTTTTTGCTCCAAAATAAGAAAAATTTTTGCTTTTTTTCTCTGAAATAAGTGAAATTTCTGCAATTTTGCCCTTAAATAAAAGAAATTTCTGCAATTTTTCCTTATAATATAGGAAATTTCTGGAATTTTGCCTTAAAATAAGGGGAATTTCTGGTTTTTTGCCCCTAAATAAGGGAAATTTCTGCAATTTTGCCCTAAATTAAGGGGAATTTCTGCTTTTTTGCCTCTAAATAAGTGGAATTTCTGTCTTTTTCCCCCAAAACAAAGGGAATTTCTATCATTTTTGCCCCAAAATAAGGAAAATTTCTGACTTATTACCCTGAAATAAGTGAAATTTCTGCAATTTTGCCCCAATATAAGGGAAATTTCTGCTTTTTTGCCCCCAAATAAGGTGAATTTCAGCCTTTTTACCTCAAAATAAGGGGAATTTCTGAATTTTGGCACAAAATATTAGGAATTTCTGCATTTTTGCCCCAAAATAAAGACAATTTCTGCCTTTTTTCCCTGAAAGAAGTGAAATTTCTGCAATTTTGCCCCAAAATAAGTAAAATTTCTGAAATTTTGCCCCAAAATAAGGAAAATTACTAAAATTTTGTCCCAAAATAAGTGGAATTTCTGAGTTTTGCCCCAAAATAAGGAGAATTTCTGCCTTTTTGCCCACAATTAGTGAAATTTCTTTAATTTTGCCCTAAAATAAGAGAAATTTCTGCAATTTTTCCCCATAATAAGGGAAATTTCTGCAATTATGCGTCAAAATAAGGGGAATTTCTGTTTTTTGCCCCACAATTAGGGAAATTTCTGCAATTTTGCTCTGAAATAAAAGGAATTTCTGCCTTTTGTCCTAAGATATGGGGAATTTCTGGCATTTTGTCCGAAAATAAGAAGAATGCATACCTTTTTGCCATAAAAAAGGGAAATTTCTTCATTTTTTCTCCAAAATAAGGGGAACTTTTGCCTTTTTGGCTCTAAATAAGTGGAATTTCTGTCTTTTTCCCCCAAAACAAAGGGAATTTCTGTCTTTTTTGCACCAAAATAAGGAAAATTTCTGACTTTTTACCCTGAAATAAGTGAAATTTCTGCAAATTTGCCCCAAAATAAGGGAAATTTCTGCCTTTTTTTTTCCAAATATGGGGAATTTCAGCCTTTTTACCTCAAAATAAAGGAAATTTCTGCATTTTTGCAACAAAATATTAGGAATTTCTGCATTTTTGCCACAAAATATTAGAAATTTCTGCCTTTTTGCCCCAAAATAAGGAAAATTTCTGCTTTTTTTACCTGAAATAAGTAAAATTTCTGAAATTTTGCCCCAAAATAAGTGAAATTTCTGCAATTTTGCCCCAAAATAAGGGAAATTTCTGGAATTTTGCTTCAAAATAAGTGGAATTTCTGAATTTTGCCCCAAAATAAGGAGAATTTCTGCCTTTTTGCCCCACAATTAGGGGAATTTCTGCAATTTTGCTTCAAAATACGAGGAATTTCTGCCTTTTTGCCCGAAAATAAGGGGAATGCATAACTTTTTGCCATAAAAACGGGAAATTTCTTCATTTTTGCCCCAAATTAAGGGAAATTTCTGCCTTTTTGCCCTGAAATATGAGAAATTTCTGCAATTTTAGCCCAAAATAAGGTGAATTTCTGCCTTTTTGCCCCAAAATAATGGGAATTTCTGCCTTTTTGCCCCAAAATAAGAAAAATTTTTGCTTTTTTTCTCTGAAATAAGTGAAATTTCTGCAATTTTGCCATAAAATAAAAGAAATTAATGCAATTTTTGCCCATAATAAAGGAAATTTCTGGAAGTTTGCCCCAAAATAAGAAGAATTTCTGTTGTTTTGCCCCCAAATAAGAGAAATTTCTGCAATTTTGCCCTAAATTAAGGGGAATTTCTGCTTTTTTGCCTCTAAATAAGTGGAATTTCTGTCATTTTCCCCCAAAACAAAGGGAATTTCTGTCATTTTTGCCCCAAAATAAGGAAAATTTCTGACTTATTACACTGAAATGAGTGAAATTTCTGCAATTTTGCCCCAATATAAGGGAAATTTTTGCCTTTTTGCCCCCAAATAAGGGTAATTTCAGCCTTTTTACCTCAAAATAAGGGGAATTTCTGAATTTTGGCACAAAATATTAGGAATTTCTGCCTTTTTGCCCCAAAATAAGGACAATTTCTGCATTTTTTCCCTGAAATAAGTGAAATTTCTGCAATTTTGCCCCAAAATAAGTAAAATTTCTGCAATTTTGCCCCAAAATAAGAAAAATTTCTGTAATTTTGTCCCACAATAAGTGGAATTTCTGAGTTTTGCCCCAAAATAAGGAGAATTTCTGCCTTTTTGCCCACAATTAGTGAAATTTCTGCAATTTTGCCCTAAAATAAGAGAAATTGCTGCAATTTTTCCCAATAATAAAAGAAATTTCTGCAATTTTGCTTCAAAATAAAAGGAATTTCTGCCTTTTGTCCTAAAATATGGGGAATTTCTGCCTTTTTGTCCGAAAATAAGAAGAATGCATACCTTTTTGCCATAAAAAAGGGAAATTTCTTTATTTTTGCTCCAAAATAAGGGGAACTTTTGCTTTTTGCCTCTAAATAAGTGGAATTTCTGTCTTTTTCCCCCAAAACAAAGGGAATTTCTGTCTTTTTTGCACCAAAATAAGGAAAATTTCTGACTTTTTACACTGAAATAAGTGAAATTTCTGCAAATTTGCCCCAAAATAAGGGAAATTTCTGCCTTTTTGCCTCCAAATATGGGGAATTTCAGGCTTTTTACCTCAAAATGAAAAAAATTTTTGCATTTTTGCAACAAAATATTAGGAATTTCTGCATTTTTGCCACAAAATATTAGGAATTTTTGCCTTTTTGCCCCAAAATAAGGAAAATTTCTGCCTTTTTTTCCCAGAAATATGTGAAATTTCTGCAATTTTGCCCCAAAATATGTGAAATTTCTGCAATTTTGCCCCAAAATAAGGGAAATTTCTGGAATTTTGCCCCAAAATAAGTGGAATTTCTGAGTTTTGCCCCAAAATAAGGGGAATTTCTGCCTTTTTGCCCCACAATTAGGGGAATTTCTGCAATTTTGCTCCAAAATACGGGGAATTTCTGCCTTTTTGCCCGAAAATAAAGAAAATGCATACCTTTTTGCCATAAAAAAGGGAAATTTCTTCAGTTTTGCCCCAAATTAAGGGAAATTTCTGCCTTTTTGCCCTGAAATATGTGAAATTTCTGCAATTTTAGCCCAAAATAAGGTGAATTTCTGCCTTTTTGCCCCAAAATAATGGGAATTTCTGCCTTTTTGCTCCAAAATAAGAAAAATTTTTGCATTTTTTCTCTGAAATAAGTGAAATTTCTGCAATTTTGCCCCAAAATATGTGAAATTTCTGCAATTTTGCCCCAAAATAAGGGAAATTTCTGGAATTTTGCCCCAAAATAAGTGGAATTTCTGAGTTTTGCCCCAAAATAAGGAGAATTTCTGCCTTTTTGCCCCACAATTAGGGGAATTTCTGCAATTTTGCTCCAAAATTCGAGGAATTTCTGCCTTTTTGCCCGAAAATAAGGGGAATGCATACCTTTTTGCCATAAAAAAGGGAAATTTCTTCATTTTTGCCCCAAATTAAGGGAAATTTCGGCCTTTTTGCCCTGAAATATGAGAAATTTCTGCAATTTTAGCCCAAAATAAGGTGAATTTCTGCCTTTTTGCCCCAAAATAATGGGAATTTCTGCCTTTTTGCCCCAACATAAGAAAAATTTTTGCTTTTTTTCTCTGAAATAAGTGAAATTTCTGCAATTTTGCCCTAAAATAAAAGAAATTAATGCAATTTTTCCCTATAATAAAGGAAATTTCTGGAAGTTTGCCCCAAAATAAAAAGAATTTCTGTTTTTTTGCCCCCAAATAAGAGAAATTTCTGCAATTTTGCACTAAATTAAGGGGAATTTCTGCTTTTTTGCCTCTAAATAAGTGGAATTTCTGTCTTTTTCCCCCAAAACAAAGGGAATTTCTGTCATTTTTGCCCCAAAATAAGGAAAATTTCTGACTTATTACACTGAAATAAGTGAAATTTCTGCAATTTTGCCCCAATATAAGGAAAATTTCTGCGTTTTTGCACCCAAATAAGGGGAATATCAGCCTTTTTACCTCAAAATAAGGGGAATTTTTGAATTTCGGCACAAAATATTAGGAATTTCTGCCTTTTTGCCCCAAAATGAAAAAAAATTTCTGCCTTTTATCCCTGAAATAAGTGAAATTTCTGCAATTTTGCCCTATAATAAGTAAAATTTCTGCAATTTTGCCCCAAAATAAGAAAAATTCCTAGAATTTTTACCCAAAATAAGTGGAATTTCTGAGTTTTTTTCCAAAAAAAGAAGAATTTCTGCCTTTTTGCCCCACAATTAGTGAAATTTCTGCAATTTTGCCCTAAAATAAGGGACATTTCTGCAATTTTTCCCCATAATAAGGGAAATTTCTGCAATTTTGCTTCAAAATAAGGGGAATTTCTGTTTTTTGCCTCAAAATCAGGGAAATTTCTGCAATTTTGCCCCAAATAAGGGGAATTTCTGCCTTTTGCCCCAAAATATGGGGAATTTCTGCCTTTTTGACCGAAAATAAGAATGCATATATTTTTGCCATAAAAAAGGGAAATTTCTTCATTTTTGCTCCAAAATAAGGGGAACTTTTGCCTTTTTGCTTCTAAACAAGTGGAATTTCTGTTTTTTTCCCCCAAAACAAAGAGAATTTCTGTCTGTTTTGCCCCAAAATAAGGAAAATTTCTGACTTATTACCCTGAAATAAGTGAAATTTCTGCAAATTTGCCCCAAAAATAGGGAAATTTCTGCCTTTTGCCCAAAAATAAAAGGAATTTCAGCATTTTACCTCAAAATAAGGGAAATTTCTGAATTTTGCACCAAAATATGGAGAATTTCTGCATTTTTGCACCAAAATAAGAAAAATTTCTGCTGTTTTTCCCTGAAATAAGTGAAGTTTCTGCAATTTTGCCCCAAAATATGGAAAATTTCTGCCTTTTTGCCCCACAATTAGGGGAATTTCTGCAATTTTGCTCCAAAATACAGGGAATTTCTGCCTTTTTGCCTGAAAATAAGGGGAATGCATACCTTTTTGCCATAAAAAAGGGAAATTTGTTCATTTTTGCCCCAAATTAAGAGAAATTTCTGCCTTTTTGCCCTGAAATATGTGAAATTTCTGCAATTTTAGCCCAAAATAAGGTGAATTTCTGCCTTTTTGCCCCAAAATAATGGGAATTTCTGCCTTTTGCTCCAAAATAAGAAAAATTTTTGCTTTTTTTCTCTGAAATAAGTGAAATTTCTGCAATTTTGCCCTTAAATAAAAGAAATTTCTGCAATTTTTCCTTATAATATAGGAAATTTCTGGAATTTTGCCTTAAAATAAGGGGAATTTCTGGTTTTTTGCCCCTAAATGAGGGAAATTTCTGCAATTTTGCCCTAAATTAAGGGGAATTTCTGCTTCTTTGCCTCTAAATAAGTGGAATTTCTGTCTTTTTCCCCCAAAACAAAGGGAATTTCTATCATTTTTGCCCCAAAATAAGGAAAATTTCTGACTTATTACCCTGAAATAAGTGAAATTTCTGCAATTTTGCCCCAATATAAGGGAAATTTCTGCTTTTTTGCCCCCAAATAAGGTGAATTTCAGCCTTTTTACCTCAAAATAAGGGGAATTTCTGAATTTTGGCACAAAATATTAGGAATTTCTGCATTTTTGCCCCAAAATAAGGACAATTTCTGCCTTTTATCCCTGAAATAAGTGAAATTTCTGCAATTTTGCCCCAAAATAAGTAAAATTTCTGAAATTTTGCCCCAAAATAAGGAAAATTACTAAAATTTTGCCCCAAAATAAGTGGAATTTCTGAGTTTTGCCCCAAAATAAGGAGAATTTCTGCCTTTTTGCCCACAATTAGTGAAATTTCTTTAATTTTGCCCTAAAATAAGAGAAATTTCTGCAATTTTTCCCCATAATAAGGGAAATTTCTGCAATTATGCTTCAAAAAAGGGGAATTTCTGTTTTTTGCCCCACAATTAGGGAAATTTCTGATATTTTGCTCCGAAATAAAAGGAATTTCTGCCTTTTGTCCTAAGATATGGGGAATTTCTGCCTTTTTGTCCGAAAATAAGAAGAATGCATACCTTTTTGCCATAAAAGAGGGAAATTTCTTCATTTTTTCTCCAAAATAAGGGGAACTTTTGCCTTTTTGCCTCTAAATAAGTGGAATTTCTGTCTTTTTCCCCCAAAACAAAGGGAATTTCTGTCTTTTTTGCACCAAAATAAGGAAAATTTCTGACTTTTTACCCTGAAATAAGTGAAATTTCTGCAAATTTGCCCCAAAATAAGGGAAAATTCTGCCTTTTTGTTTCCAAATATGGTGAATTTCAGCCTTTTTATCACAAAATAAGGGAAATTTCTGCATTTTTGCAACAAAATATTAGGAATTTCTGCATTTTTGCCACAAAATAATAGGAATTTCTGCCTTTTTGCCCCAAAATAAGGAAAATTTCTGCTTTTTTTACCTGAAATAAGTAAAATTTCTGAAATTTTGCCCCAAAATAAGTGAAATTTCTGGAATTTTGCCCTAAAATAAGTGGAATTTCTGAGTTTTGCCCCAAAATAAGGGGAATTTCTGCCTTTTTGCCCCACAATTAGGGGAATTTCTGCAATTTTGCTCCAAAATACGGGGAATTTCTGCCTTTTTGCCCGAAAATAAGGAAAATGCATACCTTTTTGCCATAAAAAAAAGAAATTTCTTCAGTTTTGCCCCAAATTAAGGGAAATTTCTGCCTTTTTGCCCTGAAATATGTGAAATTTCTGCAATTTTAGCCCAAAATAAGGTGAATTTCTGCCTTTTTGCCCCAAAATAATGGGAATTTCTGCCTTTTTGCCCCAAAATAAGAAAAATTTTTGCTTTTTTTCTCTGAAATAAGTGAAATTTCTGCAATTTTGCCCTAAAATAAAAGAAATTAATGCAATTTTTCCCCATCATAAAGGAAATTTCTGGAAGTTTGCCCCAAAATAAGAAGAATTTCTGTTTTTTTGCCCCCAAATAAGAGAAATTTCTGCAATTTTGCCCTAAATTAAGGGGAATTTCTGCTTTTTTGCCTCTAAATAAGTGGAATTTCTGTCTTTTTCCCCCAAAACAAAAGGAATTTCAGTCATTTTTGCCCCAAAATAAGGAAAATTTCTGACTTATTACACTGAAATAAGTGAAATTTCTGCAATTTTGCCCCAATATAAGGAAAATTTCTGTGTTTTTGCCTCCAAATAAGGGGAATTTCAGCCTTTTTACCTCAAAATAAGGGGAATTTCTGAATTTCGGCACAAAATATTAGGAATTTCTGCCTTTTTGCCCCAAAATGAAAAAAAATTTCTGCCTTTTTTCCCTGAAATAAGTGAAATTTCTGCAATTTTGCCCTATAATAAGTAAAATTTCTGCAATTTTGCCCCAAAATAAGGGAAATTTCTAGAATTTTGACCCAAAATAAGTGGAATTTCTGAGTTTTTTTCCAAAAAAAGAAGAATTTCTACCTTTTTGCCCCACAATTAGTGAAATTTCTGCAATTTTGCCCTAAAATAAGGGAAATTTCTGCAATTTTTCCCCATAATAAGGGAAATTTCTGCAATTTTGCTTCAAAATAAGGGGAATTTCTGTTTTTTGCCCCAAAATCAGGGAAATTTCTGCAATTTTGCCCCAAAATAAGGGGAATTTCTGCCTTTTGCCCCAAAATATAGGGAATTTCTGCCTTTTTGTCCGAAAATAAGAATGCATATCTTTTTGCCATAAAAAAGGGAAATTTCTTCATTTTTGCTCCAAAATAAGGGGAACTTTTGCCTTTTTGCTTCTAAATAAGTGGAATTTCTGTTTTTTCCCCCAAAACAAAGAGAATTTCTGTCTGTTTTGCCACAAAATAAGGAAAATTTCTGACTTATTACCCTGAAATAAGTGAAATTTCTGCAAATTTGCCCCAAAAATAGGGAAATTTCTGCCTTTTGCCCAAAAATAAAAGGAATTTCAGCATTTTACCTCAAAATAAGAGAAATTTCTGAATTTTGCACCAAAATATGGAGAATTTCTGCCTTTTTGCACCAAAATAAGAAAAATTTCTGCTGTTTTTCCCTGAAATAAGTGAAGTTTCTGCAATTTTGCCCTATAATATGGAAAATTTCTGCCTTTTTGCCCCACAATTAGGGGAATTTCTGCAATTTTGCTCCAAAATACAGGGAATTTCTGACTTTTTGCCTGAAAATAAGGGGAATGCATACCTTTTTGCCATAAAAAAGGGAAATTTCTTCATTTTTGCCCCAAATTAAGAGAAATTTCTGCCTTTTTGCCCTGAAATATGTGAAATTTCTGCAATTTTAGCCCAAAATAAGGTGAATTTCTACCTTTTTGCCCCAAAATAATGAGAATTTCTGCCTTTTTGCTCCAAAATAAGAAAAATTTTTGCTTTTTTTCTCTGAAATAAGTGAAATTTCTGCAATTTTGCCCTTAAATAAAAGAAATTTCTGCAATTTTTCCTTATAATATAGGAAATTTCTGGAATTTTGCCTTAAAATAAGGGGAATTTCTGGTTTTTTGCCCCTAAATAAAAGAAATTTCTGCAATTTTGCCCTAAATTAAGGGGAATTTCTGCTTTTTTGCCTCTAAATAAGTGGAATTTCTGTCTTTTTCCCCCAAAACAAAGGGAATTTCTATCATTTTTGCCCCAAAATAAGGAAAATTTCTGACTTATTACCCTGAAATAAGTGAAATTTCTGCAATTTTGCCCCAATATAAGGGAAATTTCTGCTTTTTTGCCCCCAAATAAGGTGAATTTCAGCCTTTTTACCTCAAAATAAGGGGAATTTCTGAATTTTGGCACAAAATATTAGGAATTTCTGCATTTTTGCCCCAAAATAAGGACAATTTCTGCCTTTTATCCCTGAAATAAGTGAAATTTCTGCAATTTTGCCCCAAAATAAGTAAAATTTCTGAAATTTTGCCCCAAAATAAGGAAAATTACTAAAATTTTGTCCCAAAATAAGTGGAATTTCTGAGTTTTGCCCCAAAATAAGGAGAATTTCTGCCTTTTTGCCCACAATTAGTGAAATTTCTTTAATTTTGCCCTAAAATAAGAGAAATTTCTGCAATTTTTCCCCATAATAAGGGAAATTTCTGCAATTATGCTTCAAAAAAGGGGAATTTCTGTTTTTTGCCCCACAATTAGGGAAATTTCTGATATTTTGCTCCGAAATAAAAGGAATTTCTGCCTTTTGTCCTAAGATATGGGGAATTTCTGCCTTTTTGTCCGAAAATAAGAAGAATGCATACCTTTTTGCCATAAAAGAGGGAAATTTCTTCATTTTTTCTCCAAAATAAGGGGAACTTTTGCCTTTTTGCCTCTAAATAAGTGGAATTTCTGTCTTTTTCCCCCAAAACAAAGGGAATTTCTGTCTTTTTTGCACCAAAATAAGGAAAATTTCTGACTTTTTACCCTGAAATAAGTGAAATTTCTGCAAATTTGCCCCAAAATAAGGGAAAATTCTGCCTTTTTGTTTCCAAATATGGTGAATTTCAGCCTTTTTATCACAAAATAAGGGAAATTTCTGCATTTTTGCAACAAAATATTAGGAATTTCTGCATTTTTGCCACAAAATAATAGGAATTTCTGCCTTTTTGCCCCAAAATAAGGAAAATTTCTGCTTTTTTTACCTGAAATAAGTAAAATTTCTGAAATTTTGCCCCAAAATAAGTGAAATTTCTGGAATTTTGCCCTAAAATAAGTGGAATTTCTGAGTTTTGCCCCAAAATAAGGGGAATTTCTGCCTTTTTGCCCCACAATTAGGGGAATTTCTGCAATTTTGCTCCAAAATACGGGGAATTTCTGCCTTTTTGCCCGAAAATAAGGAAAATGCATACCTTTTTGCCATAAAAAAAAGAAATTTCTTCAGTTTTGCCCCAAATTAAGGGAAATTTCTGCCTTTTTGCCCTGAAATATGTGAAATTTCTGCAATTTTAGCCCAAAATAAGGTGAATTTCTGCCTTTTTGCCCCAAAATAATGGGAATTTCTGCCTTTTGCCCCAAAATAAGAAAAATTTTTGCTTTTTTTCTCTGAAATAAGTGAAATTTCTGCAATTTTGCCCTAAAATAAAAGAAATTAATGCAATTTTTCCCCATCATAAAGGAAATTTCTGGAAGTTTGCCCCAAAATAAGAAGAATTTCTGTTTTTTTGCCCCCAAATAAGAGAAATTTCTGCAATTTTGCCCTAAATTAAGGGGAATTTCTGCTTTTTTGCCTCTAAATAAGTGGAATTTCTGTCTTTTTCCCCCAAAACAAAAGGAATTTCAGTCATTTTTGCCCCAAAATAAGGAAAATTTCTGACTTATTACACTGAAATAAGTGAAATTTCTGCAATTTTGCCCCAATATAAGGAAAATTTCTGTGTTTTTGCCTCCAAATAAGGGGAATTTCAGCCTTTTTACCTCAAAATAAGGGGAATTTCTGAATTTCGGCACAAAATATTAGGAATTTCTGCCTTTTTGCCCCAAAATGAAAAAAAATTTCTGCCTTTTTTCCCTGAAATAAGTGAAATTTCTGCAATTTTGCCCTATAATAAGTAAAATTTCTGCAATTTTGCCCCAAAATAAGGGAAATTTCTAGAATTTTGACCCAAAATAAGTGGAATTTCTGAGTTTTTTTCCAAAAAAAGAAGAATTTCTACCTTTTTGCCCCACAATTAGTGAAATTTCTGCAATTTTGCCCTAAAATAAGGGAAATTTCTGCAATTTTTCCCCATAATAAGGGAAATTTCTGCAATTTTGCTTCAAAATAAGGGGAATTTCTGTTTTTTGCCCCAAAATCAGGGAAATTTCTGCAATTTTGCCCCAAAATAAGGGGAATTTCTGCCTTTTGCCCCAAAATATAGGGAATTTCTGCCTTTTTGTCCGAAAATAAGAATGCATATCTTTTTGCCATAAAAAAGGGAAATTTCTTCATTTTTGCTCCAAAATAAGGGGAACTTTTGCCTTTTTGCTTCTAAATAAGTGGAATTTCTGTTTTTTCCCCCAAAACAAAGAGAATTTCTGTCTGTTTTGCCACAAAATAAGGAAAATTTCTGACTTATTACCCTGAAATAAGTGAAATTTCTGCAAATTTGCCCCAAAAATAGGGAAATTTCTGCCTTTTGCCCAAAAATAAAAGGAATTTCAGCATTTTACCTCAAAATAAGAGAAATTTCTGAATTTTGCACCAAAATATGGAGAATTTCTGCCTTTTTGCACCAAAATAAGAAAAATTTCTGCTGTTTTTCCCTGAAATAAGTGAAGTTTCTGCAATTTTGCCCTATAATATGGAAAATTTCTGCCTTTTTGCCCCACAATTAGGGGAATTTCTGCAATTTTGCTCCAAAATACAGGGAATTTCTGCCTTTTTGCCTGAAAATAAGGGGAATGCATACCTTTTTGCCATAAAAAAGGGAAATTTCTTCATTTTTGCCCCAAATTAAGAGAAATTTCTGCCTTTTTGCCCTGAAATATGTGAAATTTCTGCAATTTTAGCCCAAAATAAGGTGAATTTCTACCTTTTTGCCCCAAAATAATGAGAATTTCTGCCTTTTTGCTCCAAAATAAGAAAAATTTTTGCTTTTTTTCTCTGAAATAAGTGAAATTTCTGCAATTTTGCCCTTAAATAAAAGAAATTTCTGCAATTTTTCCTTATAATATAGGAAATTTCTGGAATTTTGCCTTAAAATAAGGGGAATTTCTGGTTTTTTGCCCCTAAATGAAAGAAATTTCTGCAATTTTGCCCTAAATTAAGGGGAATTTCTGCTTTTTTGCCTCTAAATAAGTGGAATTTCTGTCTTTTTCCCCCAAAACAAAGGGAATTTCTATCATTTTTGCCCCAAAATAAGGAAAATTTCTGACTTATTACCCTGAAATAAGTGAAATTTCTGCAATTTTGCCCCAATATAAGGTTAATTTCTGCCTTTTTGCCCCCAAATAAGGGTAATTTCAGCCTTTTTACCTCAAAATAAGGGGAATTTCTGAATTTCGGCACAAAATATTAGGAATTTCTGCCTTTTTGCCCCAAAATGAAAAAAAATTTCTGCCTTTTTTCCCTGAAATAAGTGAAATTTCTGCAATTTTGCCCTATAATAAGTAAAATTTCTGCAATTTTGCCCCAAAATAAGGGAAATTTCTAGAATTTTGACCCAAAATAAGTGGAATTTCTGAGTTTTTTTCCAAAAAAAGAAGAATTTCTACCTTTTTGCCCCACAATTAGTGAAATTTCTGCAATTTTGCCCTAAAATAAGGGAAATTTCTTCAATTTTTCCCCATAATAAGGGAAATTTCTGCAATTTTGCTTCAAAATAAGGGGAATTTCTGTTTTTTGCCCCAAAATCAGGGAAATTTCTGCAATTTTGCCCCAAAATAAGGGGAATTTCTGCCTTTTGCCCCAAAATATAGGGAATTTCTGCCTTTTTGTCCGAAAATAAGAATGCATATCTTTTTGCCATAAAAAAGGGAAATTTCTTCATTTTTGCTCCAAAATAAGGGGAACTTTTGCCTTTTTGCTTCTAAATAAGTGGAATTTCTGTTTTTTCCCCCAAAACAAAGAGAATTTCTGTCTGTTTTGCCACAAAATAAGGAAAATTTCTGACTTATTACCCTGAAATAAGTGAAATTTCTGCAAATTTGCCCCAAAAATAGGGAAATTTCTGCCTTTTGCCCAAAAATAAAAGGAATTTCAGCATTTTACCTCAAAATAAGAGAAATTTCTGAATTTTGCACCAAAATATGGAGAATTTCTGCCTTTTTGCACCAAAATAAGAAAAATTTCTGCTGTTTTTCCCTGAAATAAGTGAAGTTTCTGCAATTTTGCCCTATAATATGGAAAATTTCTGCCTTTTTGCCCCACAATTAGGGGAATTTCTGCAATTTTGCTCCAAAATACAGGGAATTTCTGCCTTTTTGCCTGAAAATAAGGGGAATGCATACCTTTTTGCCATAAAAAAGGGAAATTTCTTCATTTTTGCCCCAAATTAAGAGAAATTTCTGCTTTTTGCCCTGAAATATGTGAAATTTCTGCAATTTTAGCCCAAAATAAGGTGAATTTCTACCTTTTTGCCCCAAAATAATGAGAATTTCTGCCTTTTTGCTCCAAAATAAGAAAAATTTTTGCTTTTTTTCTCTGAAATAAGTGAAATTTCTGCAATTTTGCCCTTAAATAAAAGAAATTTCTGCAATTTTTCCTTATAATATAGGAAATTTCTGGAATTTTGCCTTAAAATAAGGGGAATTTCTGGTTTTTTGCCCCTAAATAAAAGAAATTTCTGCAATTTTGCCCTAAATTAAGGGGAATTTCTGCTTTTTTGCCTCTAAATAAGTGGAATTTCTGTCTTTTTCCCCCAAAAAAAAGGGAATTTCTATCATTTTTGCCCCAAAATAAGGAAAATTTCTGACTTATTACCCTGAAATAAGTGAAATTTCTGCAATTTTGCCCCAATATAAGGGAAATTTCTGCTTTTTTGCCCCCAAATAAGGTGAATTTCAGCCTTTTTACCTCAAAATAAGGGGAATTTCTGAATTTTGGCACAAAATATTAGGAATTTCTGCATTTTTGCCCCAAAATAAGGACAATTTCTGCATTTTTTCCCTGAAATAAGTGAAATTTCTGCAATTTTGCCCCAAAATAAGTAAAATTTCTAAAATTTTGCCCCAAAATAAGGAAAATTACTAAAATTTTGCCCCAAAATAAGTGGAATTTCTGAGTTTTGCCCCAAAATAAGGAGAATTTCTGCCTTTTTGCCCACAATTAGTGAAATTTCTTCAATTTTGCCCTAAAATAAGAGAAATTTCTGCAATTTTTCCCCATAATAACGGAAATTTCTGCAATTATGCTTCAAAATAAGGGGAATTTCTGTTTTTGGCCCCACAATTAGGGAAATTTCTGCAATTTTGCTCTGAAATAAAAGGAATTTCTGCCTTTTGTCCTAAGTTATGGGGAATTTCTGCCTTTTTGTCCGAAAATAAGAAGAATGCATACCTTTTTGCCATAAAAAAGGGAAATTTCTGCAATTTTGCCCTAAAATAAGGGGAATTTCTGCTTTTTTGCCTCTAAATAAGTGGAATTTCTGTCTTTTTCCCCCAAAACAAAGGGAATTTCTGTCATTTTTGCCCAAAAATAAAGAAAATTTCTGACTTATTACCCTGAAATACGTGAAATTTCTGCAAATTTGCCCCAAAATAAGGGAAAATTCTGCCTTTTTGCCCCCAAATATGGGGAATTTCAGCCTTGTTACCTCAAAATAAGGGAAATTTCTTCATTTTTACCACAAAATATTAGGAATTTCTTCATTTTTGCCACAAAATATTAGAAATTTCTGCCTATTTGCCCCAAAATAAGGAAAATTTCTGCTTTTTTTCCCTGAAATAAGTAAAATTTCTGCAATTTTGCCCCAAAATAAGTGAAATTTCGGCAATTTTGCCTTAAAATAAGTAAAATTTCTGCAATTTTCCCCCAAAATAAGGGAAATTTCTGGAATTTTGCTTCAAAATAAGTGTAATTTCTGAGTTTTGCCCCAAAATAAAAAGAATTTCTGCCTTTTTGCCCCACAATTAAGGGAATTTCTGCAATTTTGCTCCAAAATACGGGGAATTTCTGCCTTTTTGCCTGAAAATAAGGGGAATGCATACCTTTTTGCCATAAAAAAGGGAAATTTCTTCATTTTTGCCCCAAATTAAGGGAAATTTCTGCCTTTTTGCCCTGAAATATGTGAAATTTCTGCAATTTTAGCCCAAAATAAAGTGAATTTCTGCCTTTTTGCCCCAAAATAAGAAAAATTTTTGCTTTTTTTCTCTGAAATAAGTGAAATTTCTGCAATTTTGCCCTAAAATAAAAGAAATTTCTGCAATTTTTCCCCATAATAAAGGAAATTTCTGGAATTTTGCTCCAAAATAAGAAGAATTTCTGTTTTTTTGCCCCCAAATAAGGGAAATTTCTGCAATTTTGCCCTAAAATAAGAAAAATTTCTGCTTTTTTGCCTCTAAATAAGTGGAAATTCTGTCTTTTTCCCCCAAAACAAAGGGAATTTCTGTCATTTTTGCCCAAAAATAAAGAAAATTTCTGACTTATTACCCTGAAATAAGTGAAATTTCTGCAATTTTGCCCCAATATAAGAGAAATTTCTGCCTTTTTGCCCCCAAATAAGGGGAATTTCAGCCTTTTTACCTCAAAATAAGGGGAATTTCTGAATTTTGGCACAAAATATAAGGAATTTCTGCTTTTTTGCCCCAAAATAAAGAAAATTTCTGCCTTTTTTCCCTGAAATAAGTGAAATTTCTGCAATTTTGCCCCACAATAAGTAAAATTTCTGAAATTTTGCCCCAAAATAAGAAAAATTTCTGGAAATTTGCCCCAAAATAAGTGGAATTTCTGAGTTTTGCCCCAAAATAAGGAGAATTTCTGCCTTTTTGCCCACAATTAGTGAAATTTCTGCAATTTTGCCCTAAAATAAGAGAAATTTCTGCAATTTTTCCCCATAATAAGGGAAATTTCTGCAATTTTGCTTCAAAATAAGGGGAATTTCTTTTTTTGCCCCACAATTAGGGAAATTTCTGCAATTTTGCTCCAAAATAAAAGGAATTTCTGCCTTTTGTCCTAAAATATGGGGAATTTCTGCCTTTTTGTCCAAAAATAGGAAAAATGCATACCTTTTTGCCATAAAAAAGGGAAATTTCTTCATTTTTGCTTTAAAATAAGGGGAACTTTGCCTTTTTGCCTCTAAATAAGTGGAATTTCTATTATTTTTTTTCCAAAACAAAGAGAATTTCTGTCTTTTTTGCCCCAAAATAAGGAAAATTTGTGACTTATTACCCTGAAATAAGTAAAATTTCTGCAAATTTGTCTCAAAAATAAGAAAATTTCTGCCTTTTTCCCAAAAATAAGGGGAATTTCAGCATTTTACCTCAAAATAAGGGAAATTTCTGATTTTTGCACCAAAATATGGAGAATTTTTGCTTTTTTGCACCAAAATAAGGAAAATTTCTGCCTTTTTTCCTTGAAATAAGTGAAATTTCTGGAATTTTGCCCCAAAATAAGGAGAATTTCTGCCTTTTTGCCCCACAATTAGGGGAATTTCTGCAATTTTGCTCCAAAATACGGGGAATTTCTGCCTTTTTGCCCGAAAATAAGGAGAATGCATAACTTTTTGCCATAAAAAAGGGAAATTTCATCATTTTTGCCCCAAATTAAGGGAAATTTCTGCCTTTTTCCTTGAAATATGTGAAATTTCTGCAATTTTAGCCCAAAATAAGGTGAATTTCTGCCTTTTTGCCCCAAAATAATGGGAATTTCTGCATTTTTGCCCCAAAATAAGAAAAATTTTTGCTTTTTTTCTCTGAAATAAGTGAAATTTCTGCAATTTTGCCTTAAAATAAAAGAAATTTCTGCAATTTTTTCCCATAATAAAGAAAATTTCTGGAATTTTGCCTTAAAATAAAAGGAATTTCTTTTTTTTGCCCCCAAATAAGGGAAATTTCTGCAATTTTGCCCTAAATTAAAAGGAATGTCTGCTTTTTTGTCTCTAAATTAGTGGAATTTTTGTCTTTTTCTTTCAAAACAAAGGGAATTTCTGTCTTTTTTGCACCAAAATAAGGAAAATTTCTGACTTATTACCCTGAAATAAGTGAAATTTCTGAAAATTTGCCCCAAAATAAGGAAAATTTCTGCCTTTTTGCCTCCAAATATGGGGAATTTCAGCCTTTTTACCTCAAAATAAGGGAAATTTCTGCATTTTTGCAACAAAATATTAAAAATTTCTGCATTTTTCCCACAAAATATTAGGAATTTCTGCCTTTTTGCCCCAAAATAAGGAAAATTTCTGCCTTTTTTTCCCTGAAATAAGTGGAATTTCTCCAATTTTGCCCCAAAATATGTGAAATTTCTGCAATTTTGCCCCAAAATAAGGGAAATTTCTGGAATTTTGCCCCAAAATAAGTGGAATTTCTGAGTTTTGCCCCAAAATAAGGAAAATTTCTGCCTTTTTGCCCCACAATTAGGGGAATTTCTGCAATTTTGCTCCAAAATACGAGGAATTTCTTCCTTTTTGCCAGAAAATAAGGGGAATGCATACCTTTTTGCCATTAAAAAGGGAAATTTCTTCATTTTTGCCCCAAATTAAGGGAAATTTCTGCTTTTTGCCCTGAAATATGAGAAATTTCTGCAATTTTAGCCCAAAATAAGGTGAATTTCTGCCTTTTTGCCCCAAAATATTGGGAATTTCTGCCTTTTTGCCCCAAAATAAGAAAAATTTTTGCTTTTTTTCTCTGAAATAAGTGAAATTTCTGCAATTTTGCCCTAAAATAAAAGAAATTAATGCAATTTTTCCCCATAATAAAGAAAATTTCTGGAAGTTTGCCCCAAAATAAAAAGAATTTCTGTTTTTTTGCCCCCAAATAAGAGAAATTTCTGCAATTTTGCCCTAAAATAAGGGGAATTTCTGCTTTTTTGCCTCTAAATAAGTGGAATTTCTGTTTTTTCCCCAAAACAAAGGGAATTTCTGTCATTTTTGCCCCAAAATAAAAAAAATTTCTGACTTATTACCCTGAAATAAGTGAAATTTCTGCAATTTTGCCCCAATATAAAGGAAATTTCTGCCTTTTTGCTTCCAAATAAGGGGAATTTCATCCTTTTTACCTCAAAATAAGGGGAATTTCTGAATTTTGGCACAAAATATTAGGAATTTCTGCCTTTTTGCCCCAAAATAAGGACAATTTCTGCCTTTTTTCCCTGAAATAAGTGAAATTTCTGCAATTTTGCCCCAAAATAAGTAAAATTTCTGCAATTTTGCTCCAAAATAAGTAAAATTTCTGCAATTTTGTCCCAAAATAAGTGGAATTTCTGAGTTTTGCCCCAAAATAAAGAGAATTTCTGCCTTATTGCCCACAATTAGTGAAATTTCTGCAATTTTGCCCTAAAATAAGAGAAATTGCTGCAATTTTTCCCAATAATAAAAGAAATTTCTGCAATTTTGCTTCAAAATAAAAGGAATTTCTGCCTTTTGTCCTAAAATATGAGGAATTTCTGCCTTTTTGTCCGAAAATAAGAAGAATGCATACCTTTTTGCCATAAAAAAGGGAAATTTCTTCATTTTTTCTCCAAAATAAGGGGAACTTTTGCCTTTTTGCCTCTAAATAAATGGAATTTCTGTCTTTTTCCCCCAAAACAAAGGGAATTTCTGTCTTTTTTGCACCAAAATAAGAAAAATTTCTGACTTTTTACCCTGAAATAAGTGAAATTTCTGAAAATTTGCCACAAAATAAGGGAAAATTCTGCCTTTTTGTTTCCAAATATGGGGAATTTCAGCCTTTTTACCTCAAAATAAGGTTAATTTCTGCATTTTTGCAACAAAATATTAGGAATTTCTGCATTTTTGCCACAAAATATTAGAAATTTCTGCCTTTTTGCCCCAAAATAAGGAAAATTTCTGCTTTTATTACCTGAAATAAGTAAAATTTCTGAAATTTTGCCCCAAAATAAGTGAAATTTCTGCAATTTTGCCCCAAAATAAGTGAAATTTCTGCAATTTTGCCCCAAAATAAGGGAAATTTCTGGAATTTTGCTTCAAAATAAGTGGAATTTCTGAGTTTTGCCCCAAAATAAAAAGAATTTCTGCCTTTTTGCCCCACAATTAGGGGAATTTCTGCAATTTTGCTCCAAAATACTGGGAATTTCTGCCTTTTTGCCTGAAAATAATGGGAATGCATACCTTTTTGCCATAAAAAAGGGAAATTTCTTCATTTTTGCCCCAAATTAAGGGAAATTTCTGCCCTTTTGCCCTGAAATATGTGAAATTTCTGCAATTTTAGCCCAAAATAAAGTGAATTTCTGCCTTTTTGCCCCATAATAAGAAAAATTTTTTGCTTTTTTTCTCTGAAATAAGTGAAATTTCTGCAATTTTGCCCTAAAATAAAAGAAATTTCTGCAATTTTTCCTCCATAATAAAGGAAATTTCTGAAATTTTGCCCCAAAATAAGAAGAATTTCTGTTTTTTTGCCCCCAAATAAGGGAAATGTCTGCAATTTTGCCCTAAAATAAGGGGAATTTCTGCTTTTTTGCCTCTAAATAAGTGGAATTTCTGTCTTTTTCCCCCAAAACAAAGGGAATTTCTGTCATTTTTTCCCAAAAATAAAGAAAATTTCTGACTTATTACCCTGAAATACGTGAAATTTCTGCAAATTTGCCCCAAAATAAGGGAAAATTCTGCCTTTTTGCCCCCAAATATGGGGAATTTCAGCCTTGTTACCTCAAAATAAGGGAAATTTCTTCATTTTTACCACAAAATATTAGGAATTTCTTCATTTTTGCCACAAAATATTAGAAATTTCTGCCTATTTGCCCCAAAATAAGGAAAATTTCTGCTTTTTTTCCCTGAAATAAGTAAAATTTCTGCAATTTTGCCCCAAAATAAGTGAAATTTCGGCAATTTTGCCTTAAAATAAGTAAAATTTCTGCAATTTTCCCCCAAAATAAGGGAAATTTCTGGAATTTTGCTTCAAAATAAGTGTAATTTCTGAGTTTTGCCCCAAAATAAAAAGAATTTCTGCCTTTTTGCCCCACAATTAAGGGAATTTCTGCAATTTTGCTCCAAAATACGGGGAATTTCTGCCTTTTTGCCTGAAAATAAGGGGAATGCATACCTTTTTGCCATAAAAAAGGGAAATTTCTTCATTTTTGCCCCAAATTAAGGGAAATTTCTGCCTTTTTGCCCTGAAATATGTGAAATTTCTGCAATTTTAGCCCAAAATAAAGTGAATTTCTGCCTTTTTGCCCCAAAATAAGAAAAATTTTTGCTTTTTTTCTCTGAAATAAGTGAAATTTCTGCAATTTTGCCCTAAAATAAAAGAAATTTCTGCAATTTTTCCCCATAATAAAGGAAATTTCTGGAATTTTGCTCCAAAATAAGAAGAATTTCTGTTTTTTTGCCCCCAAATAAGGGAAATTTCTGCAATTTTGCCCTAAAATAAGAAAAATTTCTGCTTTTTTGCCTCTAAATAAGTGGAAATTCTGTCTTTTTCCCCCAAAACAAAGGGAATTTCTGTCATTTTTGCCCAAAAATAAAGAAAATTTCTGACTTATTACCCTGAAATAAGTGAAATTTCTGCAATTTTGCCCCAATATAAGAGAAATTTCTGCCTTTTTGCCCCCAAATAAGGGGAATTTCAGCCTTTTTACCTCAAAATAAGGGGAATTTCTGAATTTTGGCACAAAATATAAGGAATTTCTGCTTTTTTGCCCCAAAATAAAGAAAATTTCTGCCTTTTTTCCCTGAAATAAGTGAAATTTCTGCAATTTTGCCCCACAATAAGTAAAATTTCTGAAATTTTGCCCCAAAATAAGAAAAATTTCTGGAAATTTGCCCCAAAATAAGTGGAATTTCTGAGTTTTGCCCCAAAATAAGGAGAATTTCTGCCTTTTTGCCCACAATTAGTGAAATTTCTGCAATTTTGCCCTAAAATAAGAGAAATTTCTGCAATTTTTCCCCATAATAAGGGAAATTTCTGCAATTTTGCTTCAAAATAAGGGGAATTTCTTTTTTTTGCCCCACAATTAGGGAAATTTCTGCAATTTTGCTCCAAAATAAAAGGAATTTCTGCCTTTTGTCCTAAAATATGGGGAATTTCTGCCTTTTTGTCCAAAAATAGGAAAAATGCATACCTTTTTGCCATAAAAAAGGGAAATTTCTTCATTTTTGCTTTAAAATAAGGGGAACTTTGCCTTTTTGCCTCTAAATAAGTGGAATTTCTATTATTTTTTTTCCAAAACAAAGAGAATTTCTGTCTTTTTTGCCCCAAAATAAGGAAAATTTGTGACTTATTACCCTGAAATAAGTAAAATTTCTGCAAATTTGTCTCAAAAATAAGAAAATTTCTGCCTTTTTCCCAAAAATAAGGGGAATTTCAGCATTTTACCTCAAAATAAGGGAAATTTCTGATTTTTGCACCAAAATATGGAGAATTTCTGCTTTTTTGCACCAAAATAAGGAAAATTTCTGCCTTTTTTCCTTGAAATAAGTGAAATTTCTGGAATTTTGCCCCAAAATAAGGAGAATTTCTGCCTTTTTGCCCCACAATTAGGGGAATTTCTGCAATTTTGCTCCAAAATACGGGGAATTTCTGCCTTTTTGCCCGAAAATAAGGAGAATGCATAACTTTTTGCCATAAAAAAGGGAAATTTCATCATTTTTGCCCCAAATTAAGGGAAATTTCTGCCTTTTTCCTTGAAATATGTGAAATTTCTGCAATTTTAGCCCAAAATAAGGTGAATTTCTGCCTTTTTGCCCCAAAATAATGGGAATTTCTGCATTTTTGCCCCAAAATAAGAAAAATTTTTGCTTTTTTTCTCTGAAATAAGTGAAATTTCTGCAATTTTGCCTTAAAATAAAAGAAATTTCTGCAATTTTTTCCCATAATAAAGGAAATTTCTGGAATTTTGCCTTAAAATAAAAAAAATTTCTTTTTTTTGCCCCCAAATAAGGGAAATTTCTGCAATTTTGCCCTAAATTAAAAGGAATGTCTGCTTTTTTGTCTCTAAATTAGTGGAATTTTTGTCTTTTTCTTTCAAAACAAAGGGAATTTCTGTCTTTTTTGCACCAAAATAAGGAAAATTTCTGACTTATTACCCTGAAATAAGTGAAATTTCTGAAAATTTGCCCCAAAATAAGGAAAATTTCTGCCTTTTTGCCTCCAAATATGGGGAATTTCAGCCTTTTTACCTCAAAATAAGGGAAATTTCTGCATTTTTGCAACAAAATATTAAAAATTTCTGCATTTTTCCCACAAAATATTAGGAATTTCTGCCTTTTTTCCCCAAAATAAGGAAAATTTCTGCCTTTTTTTCCCTGAAATAAGTGAAATTTCTGCAATTTTGCCCCAAAATATGTGAAATTTCTGCAATTTTGCCCCAAAATAAGGGAAATTTCTGGAATTTTGCCCCAAAATAAGTGGAATTTCTGAGTTTTGCCCCAAAATAAGGAAAATTTCTGCCTTTTTGCCCCACAATTAGGGGAATTTCTGCAATTTTGCTCCAAAATACGAGGAATTTCTTCCTTTTTGCCAGAAAATAAGGGGAATGCATACCTTTTTGCCATTAAAAAGGGAAATTTCTTCATTTTTGCCCCAAATTAAGGGAAATTTCTGCTTTTTGCCCTGAAATATGAGAAATTTCTGCAATTTTAGCCCAAAATAAGGTGAATTTCTGCATTTTTGCCCCAAAATATTGGGAATTTCTGCCTTTTTGCCCCAAAATAAGAAAAATTTTTGCTTTTTTTCTCTGAAATAAGTGAAATTTCTGCAATTTTGCCCTAAAATAAAAGAAATTAATGCAATTTTTCCCCATAATAAAGGAAATTTCTGGAAGTTTGCCCCAAAATAAAAAGAATTTCTGTTTTTTTGCCCCCAAATAAGAGAAATTTCTGCAATTTTGCCCTAAATTAAGGGGAATTTCTGCTTTTTTGCCTCTAAATAAGTGGAATTTCTGTCTTTTTCCCCCAAAACAAAGGGAATTTCTGTCATTTTTGCCCCAAAATAAGGAAAATTTCTGACTTATTACACTGAAATAAGTGAAATTTCTGCAATTTTGCCCCAAAATAAGGGAAATTTCTGCCTTTTTGCCCCCAAATAAGGGTAATTTCAGCCTTTTTACCTCAAAATAAGGGGAATTTCTGAATTTTGGCACAAAATATAAGGAATTTCTGCCTTTTTGCCCCAAAATAAGGACAATTTCTGCCTTTTTTCCCTGAAATAAGTGAAATTTCTGCAATTTTGCCCCAAAATAAGTAAAATTTCTGCAATTTTGCTCCAAAATAAGTAAAATTTCTGCAATTTTGTCCCAAAATAAGTGGAATTTCTGAGTTTTGCCCCAAAATAAAGAGAATTTCTGCCTTATTGCCCACAATTAGTGAAATTTCTGCAATTTTGCCCTAAAATAAGAGAAATTGCTGCAATTTTTCCCAATAATAAAAGAAATTTCTGCAATTTTGCTTCAAAATAAAAGGAATTTCTGCCTTTTGTCCTAAAATATGAGGAATTTCTGCCTTTTTGTCCGAAAATAAGAAGAATGCATACCTTTTTGCCATAAAAAAGGGAAATTTCTTCATTTTTTCTCCAAAATAAGGGGAACTTTTGCCTTTTTGCCTCTAAATAAATGGAATTTCTGTCTTTTTCCCCCAAAACAAAGGGAATTTCTGTCTTTTTTGCACCAAAATAAGAAAAATTTCTGACTTTTTACCCTGAAATAAGTGAAATTTCTGAAAATTTGCCACAAAATAAGGGAAAATTCTGCTTTTTGGTTCCAAATATGGGGAATTTCAGCCTTTTTACCTCAAAATAAGGTTAATTTCTGCATTTTTGCAACAAAATATTAGGAATTTCTGCATTTTTGCCACAAAATATTAGAAATTTCTGCCTTTTTGCCCCAAAATAAGGAAAATTTCTGCTTTTATTACCTGAAATAAGTAAAATTTCTGAAATTTTGCCCCAAAATAAGTGAAATTTCTGCAATTTTGCCCCAAAATAAGTGAAATTTCTGCAATTTTGCCCCAAAATAAGGGAAATTTCTGGAATTTTGCTTCAAAATAAGTGGAATTTCTGAGTTTTGCCCCAAAATAAAGAGAATTTCTGCCTTTTTGCCCCACAATTAGGGGAATTTCTGCAATTTTGCTCCAAAATACTGGGAATTTCTGCCTTTTTGCCTGAAAATAATGGGAATGCATACCTTTTTGCCATAAAAAAGGGAAATTTCTTCATTTTTGCCCCAAATTAAGGGAAATTTCTGCCCTTTTGCCCTGAAATATGTGAAATTTCTGCAATTTTAGCCCAAAATAAAGTGAATTTCTGCCTTTTTGCCCCATAATAAGAAAAATTTTTTGCTTTTTTTCTCTGAAATAAGTGAAATTTCTGCAATTTTGCCCTAAAATAAAAGAAATTTCTGCAATTTTTCCTCCATAATAAAGGAAATTTCTGAAATTTTGCCCCAAAATAAGAAGAATTTCTGTTTTTTTGCCCCCAAATAAGGGAAATGTCTGCAATTTTGCCCTAAAATAAGGGGAATTTCTGCTTTTTTGCCTCTAAATAAGTGGAATTTCTGTCTTTTTCCCCCAAAACAAAGGGAATTTCTGTCATTTTTGCCCAAAAATAAAGAAAATTTCTGACTTATTACCCTGAAATACGTGAAATTTCTGCAAATTTGCCCCAAAATAAGGGAAAATTCTGCCTTTTTGCCCCCAAATATGGGAAATTTCAGCCTTGTTACCTCAAAATAAGGGAAATTTCTTCATTTTTGCCACAAAATATTAGGAATTTCTTCATTTTTGCCACAAAATATTAGAAATTTCTGCCTATTTGCCCCAAAATAAGGAAAATTTCTGCTTTTTTTCCCTGAAATAAGTAAAATTTCTGCAATTTTGCCCCAAAATAAGTGAAATTTCTGCAATTTTGCCTTAAAATAAGTAAAATTTCTGCAATTTTCCCCCAAAATAAGGGAAATTTCTGGAATTTTGCTTCAAAATAAGTGTAATTTCTGAGTTTTGCCCCAAAATAAAAAGAATTTCTGCCTTTTTTCCCCACAATTAAGGGAATTTCTGCAATTTTGCTCCAAAATACGGGGAATTTCTGCCTTTTTGCCTGAAAATAAGCGGAATGCATACCTTTTTGCCATAAAAAAGGGAAATTTCTTCATTTTTGCCCCAAATTAAGGGAAATTTCTGCCTTTTTGCCCTGAAATATGTGAAATTTCTGCAATTTTAGCCCAAAATAAAGTGAATTTCTGGCTTTTTGCCCCAAAATAAGAAAAATTTTTGCTTTTTTTCTCTGAAATAAGTGAAATTTCTGCAATTTTGCCCTAAAATAAAAGAAATTTCTGCAATTTTTCCCCATAATAAAGGAAATTTCTGGAATTTTGCTCCAAAATAAGAAGAATTTCTGTTTTTTTGCCCCCAAATAAGGGAAATTTCTGCAATTTTGCCCTAAATTAAGGGGAAGTTCTGCTTTTTTGCCTCTAAATAAGTGGAATTTCTGTCTTTTTCCCCAAAAACAAAGGGAATTTCTGTCATTTTTGCCCAAAAATAATGAAAATTTCTGACTTATTACCCTGAAATAAGTGAAATTTCTGCAATTTTGCCCCAATATAAGAGAAATTTCTGCCTTTTTGCCCCCAAATAAGGGGAATTTCAGCCTTTTTACCTCAAAATAAGGGGAATTTCTGAATTTTGGCACAAAATATAAGGAATTTCTGCTTTTTTGCCCCAAATAAAGAAAATTTCTGCCTTTTTTCCCTGAAATAAGTGAAATTTCTGCAATTTTGCCCCAAAATAAGTAAAATTTCTGAAATTTTGCCCCAAAATAAGGAAAATTTCTGGAATTTTGCCCCAAAATAAGTGGAATTTCTGAGTTTTGCCCCAAAATAAGGAGAATTTCTGCCTTTTTGCCCACAATTAGTGAAATTTCTGCAATTTTGCTTCAAAATAAGGGGAATTTCTGTTTTTTTGCCCCACAATTAGGGAAATTTCTGCAATTTTGCTCCAAAATAAAAAGAATTTCTGCCTTTTGTCCTAAAATATGGGGAATTTCTGCCTTTTTGTCTGAAAATAAGAAGAATGCATACCTTTTTGCCATAAAAAAGGAAATTTCTTCATTTTTGCTTTAAAATAAGGGGAACTTTGCCTTTTTGCCTCTAAATAAGTGGAATTTCTGTTATTTTTTTTCCAAAACAAAGAGAATTTCTGTCTTTTTTGCCCCAAAATAAGGAAAATTTGTGACTTATTACCCTGAAATAAGTGAAATTTCTGCAAATTTGTCTCAAAAATAAGAAAATTTCTGCCTTTTTCCCAAAAATAAGGGGAATTTCAGCATTTTACCTCAAAATAACGGAAATTTCTGATTTTTGCACCAAAATATGGAGAATTTCTGCTTTTTTGCACCAAAATAAGGAAAATTTCTGCCTTTTTTCCTTGAAATAGGTGAAATTTCTGGAATTTTGCCCCAAAATAAGGAGAATTTCTGCCTTTTTGCCCCACAATTAGGGGAATTTTTGCAATTTTGCTACAAAATACAAGGAATTTCTGCCTTTTTGCCCGAAAATAAGGAGAATGCATAACTTTTTGCCATAAAAAAGGGAAATTTCATCATTTTTGCCCCAAATTAAGGGAAATTTCTGCCTTTTTCCTTGAAATATATGAAATTTCTGCAATTTTAGCCCAAAATAAAGTGAATTTCTGCCTTTTTGCCCCAAAATAATGGGAATTTCTGCATTTTTGCCCCAAAATAAGAAAAATTTTTGCTTTTTTTCTCTGAAATAAGTGAAATTTCTGCAATTTTGCCTTAAAATAAAAGAAATTTCTGCAATTTTTTCCCATAATAAAGGAAATTTCTGGAATTTTGCCTGAAAATAAAAGGAATTTCTTTTTTTTGCCCCCAAATAAGGGAAATTTCTGCAATTTTGCCCTAAATTAAAAGGAATGTCTGCTTTTTTGCCTCTAAATTAGTGGAATTTTTGTCTTTTTCTTTCAAAACAAAGGGAATTTCTGTCTTTTTTGCACCAAAATAAGGAAAATTTCTGACTTATTACCCTGAAATAAGTGAAATTTCTGAAAATTTGCCCCAAAATAAGGAAAATTTCTGCCTTTTTGCCAACAAATATGGGGAATTTCAGCCTTTTTACCTCAAAATAAGGGAAATTTCTGCATTTTTGCAACAAAATATTAAAAATTTCTGCATTTTTCCCACAAAATATTAGGAATTTCTGCCTTTTTGCCCCAAAATAAGGAAAATTTCTGCCTTTTTTTCCCTGAAATAAGTGGAATTTCTGCAATTTTGCCCCAAAATATGTGAAATTTCTGCAATTTTGCCCCAAAATAAGGGAAATTTCTGGAATTTTGCCCCAAAATAAGTGGAATTTCTGAGTTTTGCCCCAAAATAAGGAAAATTTCTGCCTTTTTGCCCCACAATTAGGGGAATTTCTGCAATTTTGCTCCAAAATACGAGGAATTTCTTCCTTTTTGCCCGAAAATAAGGGGAATGCATACCTTTTTGCCATAAAAAAGGGAAATTTCTTCATTTTTGCCCCAAATTAAGGGAAATTTCTGCCTTTTTGGCCTGAAATATGAGAAATTTCTGCAATTTTAGCCCAAAATAAGGTGAATTTCTGCCTTTTTGCCCCAAAATAATGGGAATTTCTGCCTTTTTGCCCCAAAATAAGAAAAATTTTTGCTTTTTTTCTCTGAAATAAGTGAAATTTCTGCAATTTTGCCCTAAAATAAAAGAAATTAATGCAATTTTTTCCCATAATAAAGGAAATTTCTGGAAGTTTGCCCCAAAATAAAAGAATTTCTGTTTTTTTGCCCCCAAATAAGAGAAATTTCTGCAATTTTGCCCTAAATTAAGGGGAATTTCTGCTTTTTTGCCTCTAAATAAGTGGAATTTCTGTCTTTTTCCCCCAAAACAAAGGGAATTTCTGTCATTTTTGCCCCAAAATAAGGAAAATTTCTGCCTTTTTGCCAACAAATATGGGGAATTTCAGCCTTTTTACCTCAAAATAAGGGAAATTTCTGCATTTTTGCAACAAAATATTAAAAATTTCTGCATTTTTCCCACAAAATATTAGGAATTTCTGCCTTTTTGCCCCAAAATAAGGAAAATTTCTGCCTTTTTTTCCCTGAAATAAGTGGAATTTCTGCAATTTTGCCCCAAAATATGTGAAATTTCTGCAATTTTGCCCCAAAATAAGGGAAATTTCTGGAATTTTGCCCCAAAATAAGTGGAATTTCTGAGTTTTGCCCCAAAATAAGGAAAATTTCTGCCTTTTTGCCCCACAATTAGGGGAATTTCTGCAATTTTGCTCCAAAATACGAGGAATTTCTTCCTTTTTGCCCGAAAATAAGGGGAATGCATACCTTTTTGCCATAAAAAAGGGAAATTTCTTCATTTTTGCCCCAAATTAAGGGAAATTTCTGCCTTTTTGGCCTGAAATATGAGAAATTTCTGCAATTTTAGCCCAAAATAAGGTGAATTTCTGCCTTTTTGCCCCAAAATAATGGGAATTTCTGCCTTTTTGCCCCAAAATAAGAAAAATTTTTGCTTTTTTTCTCTGAAATAAGTGAAATTTCTGCAATTTTGCCCTAAAATAAAAGAAATTAATGCAATTTTTTCCCATAATAAAGGAAATTTCTGGAAGTTTGCCCCAAAATAAAAGAATTTCTGTTTTTTTGCCCCCAAATAAGAGAAATTTCTGCAATTTTGCCCTAAATTAAGGGGAATTTCTGCTTTTTTGCCTCTAAATAAGTGGAATTTCTGTCTTTTTCCCCCAAAACAAAGGGAATTTCTGTCATTTTTGCCCCAAAATAAGGAAAATTTCTGACTTATTACACTGAAATAAGTGAAATTTCTGCAATTTTGCCCCAAAATAAGGGAAATTTCTGCCTTTTTGCCCCCAAATAAGGGTAATTTCAGCCTTTTTACCTCAAAATAAGGGGAATTTCTGCATTTTGGCACAAAATATTAGGAATTTCTGCCTTTTTGCCCCAAAATAAGGACAATTTCTGCCTTTTTTCCCTGAAATAAGTAAAATTTCTGCAATTTTGCCCCAAAATAAGTAAAATTTCTGCAATTTTGTCCCAAAATAAGTGGAATTTCTGAGTTTTGCCCCAAATAAGGAGAATTTCTGCCTTTTTGCCCACAATTAGTGAAATTTCTGCAATTTTGCCCTAAAATAAGAGAAATTGCTGCAATTTTTCCCAATAATAAAAGAAATTTCTGCAATTTTGCTTCAAAATAAAAGGAATTTCTGCCTTTTGTTTTAAAATATGGGGAATTTCTGCCTTTTTGTCCGAAAATAAGAAGAATGCATACCTTTTTGCCATAAAAAAGGGAAATTTCTTTATTTTTGCTCCAAAATAAGGGGAACTTTTGCTTTTTGCTTCTAAATAAGTGGAATTTCTGTCTTTTTCCCCCAAAAGAAAGGGAATTTCTGTCTTTTTTGCACCAAAATAAGGAAAATTTCTGACTTTTTACACTGAAATAAGTGAAATTTCTGCAAATTTGCCCCAAAATAAGGGAAATTTCTGCCTTTTTGCCTCCAAATATGGGGAATTTCAGCCTTTTTACCTCAAAATCAAAAAAATTTCTGCATTTTTGCAACAAAATATTAGGAATTTCTGCATTTTTGCCACAAAATATTAGGAATTTTTGCCTTTTTGCCCCAAAATAAGGAAAATTTCTGCCTTTTTTTTCCCTGAAATAAGTGAAATTTCTGCAATTTTGCCCCAAAATATGTGAAATTTCTGCAATTTTGCCCCAAAATAAGAGAAATTTCTGGAATTTTGCCCCAAAATAAGTGGAATTTCTGAGTTTTGCCCCAAAATAAGGGGAATTTTTGCCTTTTTGCCCCACAATTAGGGGAATTTCTGCAATTTTGCTCCAAAATACGGGGAATTTCTGCCTTTTTGCTTGAAAATAAGGAAAATGCATACCTTTTTGCCATAAAAAAGGGAAATTTCTTCATTTTTGCCCCAAATTAAGGGAAATTTCTGCCTTTTGCCCTGAAATATGTGAAATTTCTGCAATTTTAGCCCACAATAAGGTGAATTTCTGCCTTTTTGCCCCAAAATAATGGGAATTTCTGCCTTTTTGCTCCAAAATAAGAAAAATTTTTGCTTTTTTTCTCTGAAATAAGTGAAATTTCTGCAATTTTGCCCTAAAATAAAAGAAATTTCTGCAATTTTTCCCCATAATAAAGTAAATTTCTTGAATTTCGCCTTAAAATAAGGGGAATTTCTGGTTTTTTGCCCCCAAATAAGGGAAATTTCTGCAATTTTGCACTAAATTAAGGGGAAGTTCTGCTTTTTTGCCTCTAAATAAGTGGAATTAGTATCTTTTTCCCCCAAAACAAAGGGAATTTCTGTCATTTTTGCCCCAAAATAAGGAAAATTTCTGACTTATTACCCTGAAATAAGTGAAATTTCTACAATTTTGCCCCAATATAAAGGAAATTTCTGCCTTTTTGCCCCCAAATAAGGTGAATTTCAGACTTTTTACCTCAAAATAAGGGGAATTTCTGATTTTTGGCACAAAATATTAGGAATTTCTTCATTTTTGCCCCAAAATAAGGACAATTTCTGCATTTTTTCCCTGAAATAAGTGAAATTTCTGCAATTTTGCCCCAAAATAAGTAAAATTTCTGAAATTTTGCCCCAAAATAAGGAAAATTTCTGGAATTTTGCCCCAAAATAAGTGGAATTTCTGAGTTTTGGCCCAAAATAAGGAGAATTTCTGCCTTTTTGCCCACAATTAGTTAAATTTCTGCAATTTTGCCCTAAAATAAGAGAAATTTCTGCAATTTTTCCCCATAATAAGGGAAATTTCTGCAATTTTGCTTCAAAATAAGGGGAATTTCTGATTTTTGCCCCACAATTAGGGAAATTTCTGCAATTTTGCTCCAAAATAAAAGGAATTTCTGCCTTTTGTCCTAAAATATGGGGAATTTCTGCCTTTTTGTCCAAAAATAGGAAAAATGCATACCTTTTTGCCATAAAAAAGGGAAATTTCTTCATTTTTGCTTTAAAATAAGGGGAACTTTGCCTTTTTGCCTCTAAATAAGTGGAATTTCTGTTATTTTTTTTCCAAAACAAAGAGAATTTCTGTCTTTTTTGCCCCAAAATAAGGAAAATTTGTGACTTATTACCCTGAAATAAGTGAAATTTCTGCAAATTTGTCTCAAAAATAAGAAAATTTCTGCCTTTTTCCCAAAAATAAGGGGAATTTCAGCATTTTATCTCAAAATAAGGGAAATTTCTGATTTTTGCACCAAAATATGGAGAATTTCTGCTTTTTTGCGCCAAAATAAGGAAAATTTCTGCCTTTTTTCCTTGAAATAAGTGAAATTTCTGGAATTTTGCCCCAAAATAAGGAGAATTTCTGCCTTTTTGCCCCACAATTAGGGGAATTTTTGCAATTTTGCTACAAAATACAAGGAATTTCTGCCTTTTTGCCCGAAAATAAGGAGAATGCATAACTTTTTGCCATAAAAAAGGGAAATTTCATCATTTTTGGCCCAAATTAAGGGAAATTTCTGCCTTTTTCCTTGAAATATGTGAAATTTCTGCAATTTTAGCCCAAAATAAGGTGAATTTCTGCCTTTTTGCCCCAAAATAATGGGAATTTCTGCATTTTTGCCCCAAAATAAGAAAAATTTTTGCTTTTTTTCTCTGAAATAAGTGAAATTTCTGCAATTTTGCCTTAAAATAAAAGAAATTTCTGCAATTTTTTCCCATAATAAAGGAAATTTCTGGAATTTTGCCTTAAAATAAAAGGAATTTCTTTTTTTTGCCCCCAAATAAAAGAAATTTCTGCAATTTTGCCCTAAATTAAAAGGAATGTCTGCTTTTTTGCCTCTAAATTAGTGGAATTTTTGTCTTTTTCTTTTAAAACAATGGGAATTTCTGTCTTTTTTGCACCAAAATAAGGAAAATTTCTGACTTATTACCCTGAAATAAGTGAAATTTCTGAAAATTTGCCCCAAAATAAGGAAAATTTCTGCCTTTTTGCCTCCAAATATGGGGAATTTCAGCCTTTTTACCTCAAAATAAGGGAAATTTCTGCATTTTTGCAACAAAATATTAAAAATTTCTGCATTTTTCCCACAAAATATTAGGAATTTCTGCCTTTTTGCCTCAAAATAAGGAAAATTTCTGCCTTTTTTTCCCTGAAATAAGTTAAATTTCTGCAATTTTGCCCCAAAATAAGTGAAATTTCTGCAATTTTGCCCCAAAATAAGTGAAATTTCTGCAATTTTGCCCCAAAATAAGGGAAATTTCTGGAATTTTGCCCCAAAATAAGTGGAATTTCTGAGTTTTGCCCCAAAATAAGGAAAATTTCTGCCTTTTTGCCCCACAATTAGGGGAATTTCTGCAATTTTGCTCCAAAATACGGGGAATTTCTTCCTTTTTGCCTGAAAATAAGGGGATTGCATACCTTTGTGCCATAAAAAAGGGAAATTTCTTCATTTTTGCCCCAAATTACGGGAAATTTCTGCCTTTTTGCCCTGAAATATGTGAAATTTCTGCAATTTTAGCCCAAAATAAAGTGAATTTCTGCCTTTTTGCCTTAAAATAAGAAAAATTTTTGCTTTTTTTCTCTGAAATAAGTGAAATTTCTGCAATTTTGCCCTAAAATAAAAGAAATTAATGCAATTTTTTCCCATAATAAAGGAAATTTCTGGAAGTTTGCCCCAAAATAAAAGAATTTCTGTTTTTTTGCCCCCAAATAAGAGAAATTTCTGCAATTTTGCCCTAAATTAAGGGGAATTTCTGCTTTTTTGCCTCTAAATAAGTGGAATTTCTGTCTTTTTCCCCCAAAACAAAGGGAATTTCTGTCATTTTTGCCCCAAAATAAGGAAAATTTCTGACTTATTACACTGAAATAAGTGAAATTTCTGCAATTTTGCCCCAAAATAAGGGAAATTTCTGCCTTTTTGCCCCCAAATAAGGGTAATTTCAGCCTTTTTACCTCAAAATAAGGGGAATTTCTGAATTTTGGCACAAAATATTAGGAATTTCTGCCTTTTTGCCCCAAAATAAGGACAATTTCTGCCTTTTTTCCCTGAAATAAGTAAAATTTCTGCAATTTTGCCCCAAAATAAGTAAAATTTCTGCAATTTTGTCCCAAAATAAGTGGAATTTCTGAGTTTTGCCCCAAATAAGGAGAATTTCTGCCTTTTTGCCCACAATTAGTGAAATTTCTGCAATTTTGCCCTAAAATAAGAGAAATTGCTGCAATTTTTCCCAATAATAAAAGAAATTTCTGCAATTTTGCTTCAAAATAAAAGGAATTTCTGCCTTTTGTTTTAAAATATGGGGAATTTCTGCCTTTTTGTCCGAAAATAAGAAGAATGCATACCTTTTTGCCATAAAAAAGGGAAATTTCTTTATTTTTGCTCCAAAATAAGGGGAACTTTTGCTTTTTGCTTCTAAATAAGTGGAATTTCTGTCTTTTTCCCCCAAAAGAAAGGGAATTTCTGTCTTTTTTGCACCAAAATAAGGAAAATTTCTGACTTTTTACACTGAAATAAGTGAAATTTCTTCAAATTTGCCCCAAAATAAGGGAAATTTCTGCCTTTTTGCCTCCAAATATGGGGAATTTCAGCCTTTTTACCTCAAAATCAAAAAAATTTCTGCATTTTTGCAACAAAATATTAGGAATTTCTGCATTTTTGCCACAAAATATTAGGAATTTTTGCCTTTTTGCCCCAAAATAAGGAAAATTTCTGCCTTTTTTTCCCTGAAATAAGTGAAATTTCTGCAATTTTGCCCCAAAATATGTGAAATTTCTGCAATTTTGCCCCAAAATAAGAGAAATTTCTGGAATTTTGCCCCAAAATAAGTGGAATTTCTGAGTTTTGCCCCAAAATAAGGGGAATTTTTGCCTTTTTGCCCCACAATTAGGGGAATTTCTGCAATTTTGCTCCAAAATACGGGGAATTTCTGCCTTTTTGCTTGAAAATAAGGAAAATGCATACCTTTTTGCCATAAAAAAGGGAAATTTCTTCATTTTTGCCCCAAATTAAGGGAAATTTCTGCCTTTTTGCCCTGAAATATGTGAAATTTCTGCAATTTTAGCCCACAATAAGGTGAATTTCTGCCTTTTTGCCCCAAAATAATGGGAATTTCTGCCTTTTTGCTCCAAAATAAGAAAAATTTTTGCTTTTTTTCTCTGAAATAAGTGAAATTTCTGCAATTTTGCCCTAAAATAAAAGAAATTTCTGCAATTTTTCCCCATAATAAAGTAAATTTCTTGAATTTCGCCTTAAAATAAGGGGAATTTCTGGTTTTTTTGCCCCCAAATAAGGGAAATTTCTGCAATTTTGCACTAAATTAAGGGGAAGTTCTGCTTTTTTGCCTCTAAATAAGTGGAATTAGTATCTTTTCCCCCCAAAACAAAGGGAATTTCTGTCATTTTTGCCCCAAAATAAGGAAAATTTCTGACTTATTACCCTGAAATAAGTGAAATTTCTACAATTTTGCCCCAATATAAAGGAAATTTCTGCCTTTTTGCCCCCAAATAAGGTGAATTTCAGACTTTTTACCTCAAAATAAGGGGAATTTCTGATTTTTGGCACAAAATATTAGGAATTTCTGCCTTTTTGCCCCAAAATAAGGACAATTTCTGCCTTTTTTCCCTGAAATAAGTAAAATTTCTGCAATTTTGCCCCAAAATAAGTAAAATTTCTGCAATTTTGTCCCAAAATAAGTGGAATTTCTGAGTTTTGCCCCAAATAAGGAGAATTTCTGCCTTTTTGCCCACAATTAGTGAAATTTCTGCAAAATAAGAGAAATTGCTGCAATTTTTCCCAATAATAAAAGAAATTTCTGCAATTTTGCTTCAAAATAAAAGGAATTTCTGCCTTTTGTTTTAAAATATGGGGAATTTCTGCCTTTTTGTCCGAAAATAAGAAGAATGCATACCTTTTTGCCATAAAAAAGGGAAATTTCTTTATTTTTGCTCCAAAATAAGGGGAACTTTTGCTTTTTGCTTCTAAATAAGTGGAATTTCTGTCTTTTTCCCCCAAAAGAAAGGGAATTTCTGTCTTTTTTGCACCAAAATAAGGAAAATTTCTGAATTTTTACACTGAAATAAGTGAAATTTCTGCAAATTTGCCCCAAAATAAGGGAAATTTCTGCCTTTTTGCCTCCAAATATGGGGAATTTCAGCCTTTTTACCTCAAAATCAAAAAAATTTCTGCATTTTTGCAACAAAATATTAGGAATTTCTGCATTTTTGCCACAAAATATTAGGAATTTTTGCCTTTTTGCCCCAAAATAAGGAAAATTTCTGCCTTTTTTTCCCTGAAATAAGTGAAATTTCTGCAATTTTGCCCCAAAATATGTGAAATTTCTGCAATTTTGCCCCAAAATAAGAGAAATTTCTGGAATTTTGCCCCAAAATAAGTGGAATTTCTGAGTTTTGCCCCAAAATAAGGGGAATTTTTGCCTTTTTGCCCCACAATTAGGGGAATTTCTGCAATTTTGCTCCAAAATACGGGGAATTTCTGCCTTTTTGCTTGAAAATAAGGAAAATGCATACCTTTTTGCCATAAAAAAGGGAAATTTCTTCATTTTTGCCCCAAATTAAGGGAAATTTCTGCCTTTTTGCCCTGAAATATGTGAAATTTCTGCAATTTTAGCCCACAATAAGGTGAATTTCTGCCTTTTTGCCCCAAAATAATGGGAATTTCTGCCTTTTTGCTCCAAAATAAGAAAAATTTTTGCTTTTTTTCTCTGAAATAAGTGAAATTTCTGCAATTTTGCCCTAAAATAAAAGAAATTTCTGCAATTTTTCCCCATAATAAAGTAAATTTCTTGAATTTCACCTTAAAATAAGGGGAATTTCTGGTTTTTTGCCCCCAAATAAGGGAAATTTCTGCAATTTTGCACTAAATTAAGGGGAAGTTCTGCTTTTTTGCCTCTAAATAAGTGGAATTAGTATCTTTTTCCCCCAAAACAAAGGGAATTTCTGTCATTTTTGCCCCAAAATAAGGAAAATTTCTGACTTATTACCCTGAAATAAGTGAAATTTCTACAATTTTGCCCCAATATAAAGGAAATTTCTGCCTTTTTGCCCCCAAATAAGGTGAATTTCAGACTTTTTACCTCAAAATAAGGGGAATTTCTGATTTTTGGCACAAAATATTAGGAATTTCTTCATTTTTGCCCCAAAATAAGGACAATTTCTGCCTTTTTTCCCTGAAATAAGTGAAATTTCTGCAATTTTGCCCCAAAATAAGTAAAATTTCTGCAATTTTGCCCCAAAATAAGTAAAATTTCTGCAATTTTGTCCCAAAATAAGTGGAATTTCTGAGTTTTGCCCCAAAATAAAGAGAATTTCTGCCTTATTGCCTACAATTAGTGAAATTTCTGCAATTTTGCCCTAAAATAAGAGAAATTTCTGCAATTTTTCCCCATAATAAAAGAAATTTCTGCAATTTTGCTTCAAAATAAAAGGAATTTCTGCCTTTTGTCCTAAAATATGAGGAATTTCTGCCTTTTTGTCCGAAAATAAGAAGAATGCATACCTTTTTGCCATAAAAAAGGGAAATTTCTTCATTTTTTCTCCAAAATAAGGGGAACTTTTGCCTTTTTGCCTCTAAATAAATGGAATTTCTCTCTTTTTCCCCCAAAACAAAGAGAATTTCTGTCTTTTTTGCACCAAAATAAGAAAAATTTCTGACTTTTTACCCTGAAATAAGTGAAATTTCTGAAAATTTGCCACAAAATAAGGGAAAATTCTGCCTTTTTGTTTCCAAATATGGGGAATTTCAGCCTTTTTACCTCAAAATAAGTTTAATTTCTGCATTTTTGCAACAAAATATTAGGAATTTCTGCATTTTTGCCACAAAATATTAGAAATTTCTGCCTTTTTGCCCCAAAATAAGGAAAATTTCTGCTTTTATTACCTGAAATAAGTAAAATTTCTGAAATTTTGCCCCAAAATAAGTGAAATTTCTGCAATTTTGCCCCAAAATAAGTGAAATTTCTGCAATTTTGCCCCAAAATAAGGGAAATTTCTGGAATTTTGCTTCAAAATAAGTGGAATTTCTGAGTTTTGCCCCAAAATAAAAAGAATTTCTGCCTTTTTGCCCCACAATTAGGGGAATTTCTGCAATTTTGCTCCAAAATACTGGGAATTTCTGCCTTTTTGCCTGAAAATAATGGGAATGCATACCTTTTTGCCATAAAAAAGGGAAATTTCTTCATTTTTGCCCCAAATTAAGGGAAATTTCTGCCCTTTTGCCCTGAAATATGTGAAATTTCTGCAATTTTAGCCCAAAATAAAGTGAATTTCTGCCTTTTTGCCCCATAATAAGAAAAATTTTTTGCTTTTTTTCTCTGAAATAAGTGAAATTTCTGCAATTTTGCCCTAAAATAAAAGAAATTTCTGCAATTTTTCCTCCATAATAAAGGAAATTTCTGAAATTTTGCCCCAAAATAAGAAGAATTTCTGTTTTTTTGCCCCCAAATAAGGGAAATGTCTGCAATTTTGCCCTAAAATAAGGGGAATTTCTGCTTTTTTGCCTCTAAATAAGTGGAATTTCTGTCTTTTTCCCCCAAAACAAAGGGAATTTCTGTCATTTTTGCCCAAAAATAAAGAAAATTTCTGACTTATTACCCTGAAATACGTGAAATTTCTGCAAATTTGCCCCAAAATAAGGGAAAATTCTGCCTTTTTGCCCCCAAATATGGGAAATTTCAGCCTTGTTACCTCAAAATAAGGGAAATTTCTTCATTTTTGCCACAAAATATTAGGAATTTCTTCATTTTTGCCACAAAATATTAGAAATTTCTGCCTATTTGCCCCAAAATAAGGAAAATTTCTGCTTTTTTTCCCTGAAATAAGTAAAATTTCTGCAATTTTGCCCCAAAATAAGTGAAATTTCTGCAATTTTGCCTTAAAATAAGTAAAATTTCTGCAATTTTCCCCCAAAATAAGGGAAATTTCTGGAATTTTGCTTCAAAATAAGTGTAATTTCTGAGTTTTGCCCCAAAATAAAAAGAATTTCTGCCTTTTTGCCCCACAATTAAGGGAATTTCTGCAATTTTGCTCCAAAATACGGGGAATTTCTGCCTTTTTGCCTGAAAATAAGCGGAATGCATACCTTTTTGCCATAAAAAAGGGAAATTTCTTCATTTTTGCCCCAAATTAAGGGAAATTTCTGCCTTTTTGCCCTGAAATATGTGAAATTTCTGCAATTTTAGCCCAAAATAAAGTGAATTTCTGCCTTTTTGCCCCAAAATAAGAAAAATTTTTGCTTTTTTTCTCTGAAATAAGTGAAATTTCTGCAATTTTGCCCTAAAATAAAAGAAATTTCTGCAATTTTTCCCCATAATAAAGGAAATTTCTGGAATTTTGCTCCAAAATAAGAAGAATTTCTGTTTTTTTGCCCCCAAATAAGGGAAATTTCTGCAATTTTGCCCTAAATTAAGGGGAAGTTCTGCTTTTTTGCCTCTAAATAAGTGGAATTTCTGTCTTTTTCCCCAAAAACAAAGGGAATTTCTGTCATTTTTGCCCAAAAATAATGAAAATTTCTGACTTATTACCCTGAAATAAGTGAAATTTCTGCAATTTTGCCCCAATATAAGAGAAATTTCTGCCTTTTTGCCCCCAAATAAGGGGAATTTCAGCCTTTTTACCTCAAAATAAGGGGAATTTCTGAATTTTGGCACAAAATATAAGGAATTTCTGCTTTTTTGCCCCAAAATAAAGAAAATTTCTGCCTTTTTTCCCTGAAATAAGTGAAATTTCTGCAATTTTGCCCCAAAATAAGTAAAATTTCTGAAATTTTGCCCCAAATAAGGAAAATTTCTGGAATTTTGCCCCAAAATAAGTGGAATTTCTGAGTTTTGCCCCAAAATAAGGAGAATTTCTGCCTTTTTGCCCACAATTAGTGAAATTTCTGCAATTTTGCTTCAAAATAAGGGGAATTTCTGTTTTTTGCCCCACAATTAGGGAAATTTCTGCAATTTTGCTCCAAAATAAAAGGAATTTCTGCCTTTTGTCCTAAAATATGGGGAATTTCTGCCTTTTTGTCCAAAAATAGGAAAAATGCATACCTTTTTGCCATAAAAAAGGAAATTTCTTCATTTTTGCTTTAAAATAAGGGGAACTTTGCCTTTTTGCCTCTAAATAAGTGGAATTTCTGTTATTTTTTTTCCAAAACAAAGAGAATTTCTGTCTTTTTTGCCCCAAAATAAGGAAAATTTGTGACTTATTACCCTGAAATAAGTGAAATTTCTGCAAATTTGTCTCAAAAATAAGAAAATTTCTGCCTTTTTCCCAAAAATAAGGGGAATTTCAGCATTTTACCTCAAAATAACGGAAATTTCTGATTTTTGCACCAAAATATGGAGAATTTCTGCTTTTTTGCACCAAAATAAGGAAAATTTCTGCCTTTTTTCCTTGAAATAGGTGAAATTTCTGGAATTTTGCCCCAAAATAAGGAGAATTTCTGCCTTTTTGCCCCACAATTAGGGGAATTTTTGCAATTTTGCTACAAAATACAAGGAATTTCTGCCTTTTTGCCCGAAAATAAGGAGAATGCATAACTTTTTGCCATAAAAAAGGGAAATTTCATCATTTTTGCCCCAAATTAAGGGAAATTTCTGCCTTTTTCCTTGAAATATGTGAAATTTCTGCAATTTTAGCCCAAAATAAAGTGAATTTCTGCCTTTTTGCCCCAAAATAATGGGAATTTCTGCATTTTTGCCCCAAAATAAGAAAAATTTTTGCTTTTTTTCTCTGAAATAAGTGAAATTTCTGCAATTTTGCCTTAAAATAAAAGAAATTTCTGCAATTTTTTCCCATAATAAAGGAAATTTCTGGAATTTTGCCTGAAAATAAAAGGAATTTCTTTTTTTTGCCCCCAAATAAGGGAAATTTCTGCAATTTTGCCCTAAATTAAAAGGAATGTCTGCTTTTTTGCCTCTAAATTAGTGGAATTTTTGTCTTTTTCTTTCAAAACAAAGGGAATTTCTGTCTTTTTTGCACCAAAATAAGGAAAATTTCTGACTTATTACCCTGAAATAAGTGAAATTTCTGAAAATTTGCCCCAAAATAAGGAAAATTTCTGCCTTTTTGCCAACAAATATGGGGAATTTCAGCCTTTTTACCTCAAAATAAGGGAAATTTCTGCATTTTTGCAACAAAATATTAAAAATTTCTGCATTTTTCCCACAAAATATTAGGAATTTCTGCCTTTTTGCCCCAAAATAAGGAAAATTTCTGCCTTTTTTTCCCTGAAATAAGTGGAATTTCTGCAATTTTGCCCCAAAATATGTGAAATTTCTGCAATTTTGCCCCAAAATAAGGGAAATTTCTGGAATTTTGCCCCAAAATAAGTGGAATTTCTGAGTTTTGCCCCAAAATAAGGAAAATTTCTGCCTTTTTGCCCCACAATTAGGGGAATTTCTGCAATTTTGCTCCAAAATACGAGGAATTTCTTCCTTTTTGCCCGAAAATAAGGGGAATGCATACCTTTTTGCCATAAAAAAGGGAAATTTCTTCATTTTTGCCCCAAATTAAGGGAAATTTCTGCCTTTTTGGCCTGAAATATGAGAAATTTCTGCAATTTTAGCCCAAAATAAGGTGAATTTCTGCCTTTTTGCCCCAAAATAATGGGAATTTCTGCCTTTTTGCCCCAAAATAAGAAAAATTTTTGCTTTTTTTCTCTGAAATAAGTGAAATTTCTGCAATTTTGCCCTAAAATAAAAGAAATTAATGCAATTTTTTCCCATAATAAAGGAAATTTCTGGAAGTTTGCCCCAAAATAAAAGAATTTCTGTTTTTTTGCCCCCAAATAAGAGAAATTTCTGCAATTTTGCCCTAAATTAAGGGGAATTTCTGCTTTTTTGCCTCTAAATAAGTGGAATTTCTGTCTTTTTCCCCCAAAACAAAGGGAATTTCTGTCATTTTTGCCCCAAAATAAGGAAAATTTCTGACTTATTACACTGAAATAAGTGAAATTTCTGCAATTTTGCCCCAAAATAAGGGAAATTTCTGCCTTTTTGCCCCCAAATAAGGGTAATTTCAGCCTTTTTACCTCAAAATAAGGGGAATTTCTGCATTTTGGCACAAAATATTAGGAATTTCTGCCTTTTTGCCCCAAAATAAGGACAATTTCTGCCTTTTTTCCCTGAAATAAGTAAAATTTCTGCAATTTTGCCCCAAAATAAGTAAAATTTCTGCAATTTTGTCCCAAAATAAGTGGAATTTCTGAGTTTTGCCCCAAATAAGGAGAATTTCTGCCTTTTTGCCCACAATTAGTGAAATTTCTGCAATTTTGCCCTAAAATAAGAGAAATTGCTGCAATTTTTCCCAATAATAAAAGAAATTTCTGCAATTTTGCTTCAAAATAAAAGGAATTTCTGCCTTTTGTTTTAAAATATGGGGAATTTCTGCCTTTTTGTCCGAAAATAAGAAGAATGCATACCTTTTTGCCATAAAAAAGGGAAATTTCTTTATTTTTGCTCCAAAATAAGGGGAACTTTTGCTTTTTGCTTCTAAATAAGTGGAATTTCTGTCTTTTTCCCCCAAAAGAAAGGGAATTTCTGTCTTTTTTGCACCAAAATAAGGAAAATTTCTGACTTTTTACACTGAAATAAGTGAAATTTCTGCAAATTTGCCCCAAAATAAGGGAAATTTCTGCCTTTTTGCCTCCAAATATGGGGAATTTCAGCCTTTTTACCTCAAAATCAAAAAAATTTCTGCATTTTTGCAACAAAATATTAGGAATTTCTGCATTTTTGCCACAAAATATTAGGAATTTTTGCCTTTTTGCCCCAAAATAAGGAAAATTTCTGCCTTTTTTTCCCTGAAATAAGTGAAATTTCTGCAATTTTGCCCCAAAATATGTGAAATTTCTGCAATTTTGCCCCAAAATAAGAGAAATTTCTGGAATTTTGCCCCAAAATAAGTGGAATTTCTTAGTTTTGCCCCAAAATAAGGGGAATTTTTGCCTTTTTGCCCCACAATTAGGGGAATTTCTGCAATTTTGCTCCAAAATACGGGGAATTTCTGCCTTTTTGCTTGAAAATAAGGAAAATGCATACCTTTTTGCCATAAAAAAGGGAAATTTCTTCATTTTTGCCCCAAATTAAGGGAAATTTCTGCCTTTTTGCCCTGAAATATGTGAAATTTCTGCAATTTTAGCCCACAATAAGGTGAATTTCTGCCTTTTTGCCCCAAAATAATGGGAATTTCTGCCTTTTTGCTCCAAAATAAGAAAAATTTTTGCTTTTTTTCTCTGAAATAAGTGAAATTTCTGCAATTTTGCCCTAAAATAAAAGAAATTTCTGCAATTTTTCCCCATAATAAAGTAAATTTCTTGAATTTCGCCTTAAAATAAGGGGAATTTCTGGTTTTTTGCCCCCAAATAAGGGAAATTTCTGCAATTTTGCACTAAATTAAGGGGAAGTTCTGCTTTTTTGCCTCTAAATAAGTGGAATTAGTATCTTTTTCCCCCAAAACAAAGGGAATTTCTGTCATTTTTGCCCCAAAATAAGGAAAATTTCTGACTTATTACCCTGAAATAAGTGAAATTTCTACAATTTTGCCCCAATATAAAGGAAATTTCTGCCTTTTTGCCCCCAAATAAGGTGAATTTCAGACTTTTTACCTCAAAATAAGGGGAATTTCTGATTTTTGGCACAAAATATTAGGAATTTCTTCATTTTTGCCCCAAAATAAGGACAATTTCTGCATTTTTTCCCTGAAATAAGTGAAATTTCTGCAATTTTGCCCCAAAATAAGTAAAATTTCTGAAATTTTGCCCCAAAATAAGGAAAATTTCTGGAATTTTGCCCCAAAATAAGTGGAATTTCTGAGTTTTGGCCCAAAATAAGGAGAATTTCTGCCTTTTTGCCCACAATTAGTTAAATTTCTGCAATTTTGCCCTAAAATAAGAGAAATTTCTGCAATTTTTCCCCATAATAAGGGAAATTTCTGCAATTTTGCTTCAAAATAAGGGGAATTTCTGATTTTTGCCCCACAATTAGGGAAATTTCTGCAATTTTGCTCCAAAATAAAAGGAATTTCTGCCTTTTGTCCTAAAATATGGGGAATTTCTGCCTTTTTGTCCAAAAATAGGAAAAATGCATACCTTTTTGCCATAAAAAAGGGAAATTTCTTCATTTTTGCTTTAAAATAAGGGGAACTTTGCCTTTTTGCCTCTAAATAAGTGGAATTTCTGTTATTTTTTTTCCAAAACAAAGAGAATTTCTGTCTTTTTTGCCCCAAAATAAGGAAAATTTGTGACTTATTACCCTGAAATAAGTGAAATTTCTGCAAATTTGTCTCAAAAATAAGAAAATTTCTGCCTTTTTCCCAAAAATAAGGGGAATTTCAGCATTTTACCTCAAAATAAGGGAAATTTCTGATTTTTGCACCAAAATATGGAGAATTTCTGCTTTTTTGCGCCAAAATAAGGAAAATTTCTGCCTTTTTTCCTTGAAATAAGTGAAATTTCTGGAATTTTGCCCCAAAATAAGGAGAATTTCTGCCTTTTTGCCCCACAATTAGGGGAATTTTTGCAATTTTGCTACAAAATACAAGGAATTTCTGCCTTTTTGCCCGAAAATAAGGAGAATGCATAACTTTTTGCCATAAAAAAGGGAAATTTCATCATTTTTGGCCCAAATTAAGGGAAATTTCTGCCTTTTTCCTTGAAATATGTGAAATTTCTGCAATTTTAGCCCAAAATAAGGTGAATTTCTGCCTTTTTGCCCCAAAATAATGGGAATTTCTGCATTTTTGCCCCAAAATAAGAAAAATTTTTGCTTTTTTTCTCTGAAATAAGTGAAATTTCTGCAATTTTGCCTTAAAATAAAAGAAATTTCTGCAATTTTTTCCCATAATAAAGGAAATTTCTGGAATTTTGCCTTAAAATAAAAGGAATTTCTTTTTTTTGCCCCCAAATAAAAGAAATTTCTGCAATTTTGCCCTAAATTAAAAGGAATGTCTGCTTTTTTGCCTCTAAATTAGTGGAATTTTTGTCTTTTTCTTTTAAAACAATGGGAATTTCTGTCTTTTTTGCACCAAAATAAGGAAAATTTCTGACTTATTACCCTGAAATAAGTGAAATTTCTGAAAATTTGCCCCAAAATAAGGAAAATTTCTGCCTTTTTGCCTCCAAATATGGGGAATTTCAGCCTTTTTACCTCAAAATAAGGGAAATTTCTGCATTTTTGCAACAAAATATTAAAAATTTCTGCATTTTTCCCACAAAATATTAGGAATTTCTGCCTTTTTGCCTCAAAATAAGGAAAATTTCTGCCTTTTTTTCCCTGAAATAAGTTAAATTTCTGCAATTTTGCCCCAAAATAAGTGAAATTTCTGCAATTTTGCCCCAAAATAAGTGAAATTTCTGCAATTTTGCCCCAAAATAAGGGAAATTTCTGGAATTTTGCCCCAAAATAAGTGGAATTTCTGAGTTTTGCCCCAAAATAAGGAAAATTTCTGCCTTTTTGCCCCACAATTAGGGGAATTTCTGCAATTTTGCTCCAAAATACGGGGAATTTCTGCCTTTTTGCCTGAAAATAAGGGGATTGCATACCTTTGTGCCATAAAAAAGGGAAATTTCTTCATTTTTGCCCCAAATTACGGGAAATTTCTGCCTTTTTGCCCTGAAATATGTGAAATTTCTGCAATTTTAGCCCAAAATAAAGTGAATTTCTGCCTTTTTGCCTTAAAATAAGAAAAATTTTTGCTTTTTTTCTCTGAAATAAGTGAAATTTCTGCAATTTTGCCCTAAAATAAAAGAAATTAATGCAATTTTTTCCCATAATAAAGGAAATTTCTGGAAGTTTGCCCCAAAATAAAAGAATTTCTGTTTTTTTGCCCCCAAATAAGAGAAATTTCTGCAATTTTGCCCTAAATTAAGGGGAATTTCTGCTTTTTTGCCTCTAAATAAGTGGAATTTCTGTCTTTTTCCCCCAAAACAAAGGGAATTTCTGTCATTTTTGCCCCAAAATAAGGAAAATTTCTGACTTATTACACTGAAATAAGTGAAATTTCTGCAATTTTGCCCCAAAATAAGGGAAATTTCTGCCTTTTTGCCCCCAAATAAGGGTAATTTCAGCCTTTTTACCTCAAAATAAGGGGAATTTCTGCATTTTGGCACAAAATATTAGGAATTTCTGCCTTTTTGCCCCAAAATAAGGACAATTTCTGCCTTTTTTCCCTGAAATAAGTAAAATTTCTGCAATTTTGCCCCAAAATAAGTAAAATTTCTGCAATTTTGTCCCAAAATAAGTGGAATTTCTGAGTTTTGCCCCAAATAAGGAGAATTTCTGCCTTTTTGCCCACAATTAGTGAAATTTCTGCAATTTTGCCCTAAAATAAGAGAAATTGCTGCAATTTTTCCCAATAATAAAAGAAATTTCTGCAATTTTGCTTCAAAATAAAAGGAATTTCTGCCTTTTGTTTTAAAATATGGGGAATTTCTGCCTTTTTGTCCGAAAATAAGAAGAATGCATACCTTTTTGCCATAAAAAAGGGAAATTTCTTTATTTTTGCTCCAAAATAAGGGGAACTTTTGCTTTTTGCTTCTAAATAAGTGGAATTTCTGTCTTTTTCCCCCAAAAGAAAGGGAATTTCTGTCTTTTTTGCACCAAAATAAGGAAAATTTCTGAATTTTTACACTGAAATAAGTGAAATTTCTGCAAATTTGCCCCAAAATAAGGGAAATTTCTGCCTTTTTGCCTCCAAATATGGGGAATTTCAGCCTTTTTACCTCAAAATCAAAAAAATTTCTGCATTTTTGCAACAAAATATTAGGAATTTCTGCATTTTTGCCACAAAATATTAGGAATTTTTGCCTTTTTGCCCCAAAATAAGGAAAATTTCTGCCTTTTTTTCCCTGAAATAAGTGAAATTTCTGCAATTTTGCCCCAAAATATGTGAAATTTCTGCAATTTTGCCCCAAAATAAGAGAAATTTCTGGAATTTTGCCCCAAAATAAGTGGAATTTCTGAGTTTTGCCCCAAAATAAGGGGAATTTTTGCCTTTTTGCCCCACAATTAGGGGAATTTCTGCAATTTTGCTCCAAAATACGGGGAATTTCTGCCTTTTTGCTTGAAAATAAGGAAAATGCATACCTTTTTGCCATAAAAAAGGGAAATTTCTTCATTTTTGCCCCAAATTAAGGGAAATTTCTGCCTTTTTGCCCTGAAATATGTGAAATTTCTGCAATTTTAGCCCACAATAAGGTGAATTTCTGCCTTTTTGCCCTAAAATAATGGGAATTTCTGCCTTTTTGCTCCAAAATAAGAAAAATTTTTGCTTTTTTTCTCTGAAATAAGTGAAATTTCTGCAATTTTGCCCTAAAATAAAAGAAATTTCTGCAATTTTTCCCCATAATAAAGTAAATTTCTTGAATTTCGCCTTAAAATAAGGGGAATTTCTGGTTTTTTGCCCCCAAATAAGGGAAATTTCTGCAATTTTGCACTAAATTAAGGGGAAGTTCTGCTTTTTTGCCTCTAAATAAGTGGAATTAGTATCTTTTTCCCCCAAAACAAAGGGAATTTCTGTCATTTTTGCCCCAAAATAAGGAAAATTTCTGACTTATTACCCTGAAATAAGTGAAATTTCTACAATTTTGCCCCAATATAAAGGAAATTTCTGCCTTTTTGCCCCCAAATAAGGTGAATTTCAGACTTTTTACCTCAAAATAAGGGGAATTTCTGATTTTTGGCACAAAATATTAGGAATTTCTTCATTTTTGCCCCAAAATAAGGACAATTTCTGCATTTTTTCCCTGAAATAAGTGAAATTTCTGCAATTTTGCCCCAAAATAAGTAAAATTTCTGAAATTTTGCCCCAAAATAAGGAAAATTTCTGGAATTTTGCCCCAAAATAAGTGGAATTTCTGAGTTTTGGCCCAAAATAAGGAGAATTTCTGCCTTTTTGCCCACAATTAGTTAAATTTCTGCAATTTTGCCCTAAAATAAGAGAAATTTCTGCAATTTTTCCCCATAATAAGGGAAATTTCTGCAATTTTGCTTCAAAATAAGGGGAATTTCTGATTTTTGCCCCACAATTAGGGAAATTTCTGCAATTTTGCTCCAAAATAAAAGGAATTTCTGCCTTTTGTCCTAAAATATGGGGAATTTCTGCCTTTTTGTCCAAAAATAGGAAAAATGCATACCTTTTTGCCATAAAAAAGGGAAATTTCTTCATTTTTGCTTTAAAATAAAGGGAACTTTGCCTTTTTGCCTCTAAATAAGTGGAATTTCTGTTATTTTTTTTCCAAAACAAAGAGAATTTCTGTCTTTTTTGCCCCAAAATAAGGAAAATTTGTGACTTATTACCCTGAAATAAGTGAAATTTCTGCAAATTTGTCTCAAAAATAAGAAAATTTCTGCCTTTTTCCCAAAAATAAGGGGAATTTCAGCATTTTACCTCAAAATAAGGGAAATTTCTGATTTTTGCACCAAAATATGGAGAATTTCTGCTTTTTTGCGCCAAAATAAGGAAAATTTCTGCCTTTTTTCCTTGAAATAAGTGAAATTTCTGGAATTTTGCCCCAAAATAAGGAGAATTTCTGCCTTTTTGCCCCACAATTAGGGGAATTTTTGCAATTTTGCTACAAAATACAAGGAATTTCTGCCTTTTTGCCCGAAAATAAGGAGAATGCATAACTTTTTGCCATAAAAAAGGGAAATTTCATCATTTTTGGCCCAAATTAAGGGAAATTTCTGCCTTTTTCCTTGAAATATGTGAAATTTCTGCAATTTTAGCCCAAAATAAGGTGAATTTCTGCCTTTTTGCCCCAAAATAATGGGAATTTCTGCATTTTTGCCCCAAAATAAGAAAAATTTTTGCTTTTTTTCTCTGAAATAAGTGAAATTTCTGCAATTTTGCCTTAAAATAAAAGAAATTTCTGCAATTTTTTCCCATAATAAAGGAAATTTCTGGAATTTTGCCTTAAAATAAAAGGAATTTCTTTTTTTTGCCCCCAAATAAAAGAAATTTCTGCAATTTTGCCCTAAATTAAAAGGAATGTCTGCTTTTTTGCCTCTAAATTAGTGGAATTTTTGTCTTTTTCTTTTAAAACAATGGGAATTTCTGTCTTTTTTGCACCAAAATAAGGAAAATTTCTGACTTATTACCCTGAAATAAGTGAAATTTCTGAAAATTTGCCCCAAAATAAGGAAAATTTCTGCCTTTTTGCCTCCAAATATGGGGAATTTCAGCCTTTTTACCTCAAAATAAGGGAAATTTCTGCATTTTTGCAACAAAATATTAAAAATTTCTGCATTTTTCCCACAAAATATTAGGAATTTCTGCCTTTTTGCCTCAAAATAAGGAAAATTTCTGCCTTTTTTTCCCTGAAATAAGTTAAATTTCTGCAATTTTGCCCCAAAATAAGTGAAATTTCTGCAATTTTGCCCCAAAATAAGTGAAATTTCTGCAATTTTGCCCCAAAATAAGGGAAATTTCTGGAATTTTGCCCCAAAATAAGTGGAATTTCTGAGTTTTGCCCCAAAATAAGGAAAATTTCTGCCTTTTTGCCCCACAATTAGGGGAATTTCTGCAATTTTGCTCCAAAATACGGGGAATTTCTGCCTTTTTGCCTGAAAATAAGGGGATTGCATACCTTTGTGCCATAAAAAAGGGAAATTTCTTCATTTTTGCCCCAAATTACGGGAAATTTCTGCCTTTTTGCCCTGAAATATGTGAAATTTCTGCAATTTTAGCCCAAAATAAAGTGAATTTCTGCCTTTTTGCCTTAAAATAAGAAAAATTTTTGCTTTTTTTCTCTGAAATAAGTGAAATTTCTGCAATTTTGCCCTAAAATAAAAGAAATTAATGCAATTTTTTCCCATAATAAAGGAAATTTCTGGAAGTTTGCCCCAAAATAAAAGAATTTCTGTTTTTTTGCCCCCAAATAAGAGAAATTTCTGCAATTTTGCCCTAAATTAAGGGGAATTTCTGCTTTTTTGCCTCTAAATAAGTGGAATTTCTGTCTTTTTCCCCCAAAACAAAGGGAATTTCTGTCATTTTTGCCCCAAAATAAGGAAAATTTCTGACTTATTACACTGAAATAAGTGAAATTTCTGCAATTTTGCCCCAAAATAAGGGAAATTTCTGCCTTTTTGCCCCCAAATAAGGTGAATTTCAGACTTTTTACCTCAAAATAAGGGGAATTTCTGAATTTTGGCACAAAATATTAGGAATTTCTGCCTTTTTGCCCCAAAATAAGGACAATTTCTGCCTTTTTTCCCTGAAATAAGTAAAATTTCTGCAATTTTGCCCCAAAATAAGTAAAATTTCTGCAATTTTGTCCCAAAATAAGTGGAATTTCTGAGTTTTGCCCCAAATAAGGAGAATTTCTGCCTTTTTGCCCACAATTAGTGAAATTTCTGCAATTTTGCCCTAAAATAAGAGAAATTGCTGCAATTTTTCCCAATAATAAAAGAAATTTCTGCAATTTTGCTTCAAAATAAAAGGAATTTCTGCCTTTTGTTTTAAAATATGGGGAATTTCTGCCTTTTTGTCCGAAAATAAGAAGAATGCATACCTTTTTGCCATAAAAAAGGGAAATTTCTTTATTTTTGCTCCAAAATAAGGGGAACTTTTGCTTTTTGCTTCTAAATAAGTGGAATTTCTGTCTTTTTCCCCCAAAAGAAAGGGAATTTCTGTCTTTTTTGCACCAAAATAAGGAAAATTTCTGACTTTTTACACTGAAATAAGTGAAATTTCTTCAAATTTGCCCCAAAATAAGGGAAATTTCTGCCTTTTTGCCTCCAAATATGGGGAATTTCAGCCTTTTTACCTCAAAATCAAAAAAATTTCTGCATTTTTGCAACAAAATATTAGGAATTTCTGCATTTTTGCCACAAAATATTAGGAATTTTTGCCTTTTTGCCCCAAAATAAGGAAAATTTCTGCCTTTTTTTCCCTGAAATAAGTGAAATTTCTGCAATTTTGCCCCAAAATATGTGAAATTTCTGCAATTTTGCCCCAAAATAAGAGAAATTTCTGGAATTTTGCCCCAAAATAAGTGGAATTTCTGAGTTTTGCCCCAAAATAAGGGGAATTTTTGCCTTTTTGCCCCACAATTAGGGGAATTTCTGCAATTTTGCTCCAAAATACGGGGAATTTCTGCCTTTTTGCCTGAAAATAAGGGGATTGCATACCTTTGTGCCATAAAAAAGGGAAATTTCTTCATTTTTGCCCCAAATTACGGGAAATTTCTGCCTTTTTGCCCTGAAATATGTGAAATTTCTGCAATTTTAGCCCACAATAAGGTGAATTTCTGCCTTTTTGCCCCAAAATAATGGGAATTTCTGCATTTTTGCTCCAAAATAAGAAAAATTTTTGCTTTTTTTCTCTGAAATAAGTGAAATTTCTGCAATTTTGCCCTAAAATAAAAGAAATTTCTGCAATTTTTCCCCATAATAAAGTAAATTTCTTGAATTTCGCCTTAAAATAAGGGGAATTTCTGGTTTTTTGCCCCCAAATAAGGGAAATTTCTGCAATTTTGCACTAAATTAAGGGGAAGTTCTGCTTTTTTGCCTCTAAATAAGTGGAATTAGTATCTTTTTCCCCCAAAACAAAGGGAATTTCTGTCATTTTTGCCCCAAAATAAGGAAAATTTCTGACTTATTACCCTGAAATAAGTGAAATTTCTACAATTTTGCCCCAAAATAAGTAAAATTTCTGCAATTTTGCCCCAAAATAAGTAAAATTTCTGCAATTTTGTCCCAAAATAAGTGGAATTTCTGAGTTTTGCCCCAAAATAAAGAGAATTTCTGCCTTATTGCCCACAATTAGTGAAATTTCTGCAATTTTGCCCTAAAATAAGAGAAATTTCTGCAATTTTTCCCCATAATAAAAGAAATTTCTGCAATTTTGCTTCAAAATAAAAGGAATTTCTGCCTTTTGTCCTAAAATATGAGGAATTTCTGCCTTTTTGTCCGAAAATAAGAAGAATGCATACCTTTTTGCCATAAAAAAGGGAAATTTCTTCATTTTTTCTCCAAAATAAGGGGAACTTTTGCCTTTTTGCCTCTAAATAAATGGAATTTCTGTCTTTTTCCCCCAAAACAAAGAGAATTTCTGTCTTTTTTGCACCAAAATAAGAAAAATTTCTGACTTTTTACCCTGAAATAAGTGAAATTTCTGAAAATTTGCCACAAAATAAGGGAAAATTCTGCCTTTTTGTTTCCAAATATGGGGAATTTCAGCCTTTTTACCTCAAAATAAGGTTAATTTCTGCATTTTTGCAACAAAATATTAGGAATTTCTGCATTTTTGCCACAAAATATTAGAAATTTCTGCCTTTTTGCCCCAAAATAAGGAAAATTTCTGCTTTTATTACCTGAAATAAGTAAAATTTCTGAAATTTTGCCCCAAAATAAGTGAAATTTCTGCAATTTTGCCCCAAAATAAGTGAAATTTCTGCAATTTTGCCCCAAAATAAGGGAAATTTCTGGAATTTTGCTTCAAAATAAGTGGAATTTCTGAGTTTTGCCCCAAAATAAAAAGAATTTCTGCCTTTTTGCCCCACAATTAGGGGAATTTCTGCAATTTTGCTCCAAAATACTCGGAATTTCTGCCTTTTTGCCTGAAAATAATGGGAATGCATACCTTTTTGCCATAAAAAAGGGAAATTTCTTCATTTTTGCCCCAAATTAAGGGAAATTTCTGCCCTTTTGCCCTGAAATATGTGAAATTTCTGCAATTTTAGCCCAAAATAAAGTGAATTTCTGCATTTTTGCCCCATAATAAGAAAAATTTTTTGCTTTTTTTCTCTGAAATAAGTGAAATTTCTGCAATTTTGCCCTAAAATAAAAGAAATTTCTGCAATTTTTCCTCCATAATAAAGGAAATTTCTGAAATTTTGCCCCAAAATAAGAAGAATTTCTGTTTTTTTGCCCCCAAATAAGGGAAATGTCTGCAATTTTGCCCTAAAATAAGGGGAATTTCTGCTTTTTTGCCTCTAAATAAGTGGAATTTCTGTCTTTTTCCCCCAAAACAAAGGGAATTTCTGTCATTTTTGCCCAAAAATAAAGAAAATTTCTGACTTATTACCCTGAAATACGTGAAATTTCTGCAAATTTGCCCCAAAATAAGGGAAAATTCTGCCTTTTTGCCCCCAAATATGGGAAATTTCAGCCTTGTTACCTCAAAATAAGGGAAATTTCTTCATTTTTGCCACAAAATATTAGGAATTTCTTCATTTTTGCCACAAAATATTAGAAATTTCTGCCTATTTGCCCCAAAATAAGGAAAATTTCTGCTTTTTTTCCCTGAAATAAGTAAAATTTCTGCAATTTTGCCCCAAAATAAGTGAAATTTCTGCAATTTTGCCTTAAAATAAGTAAAATTTCTGCAATTTTCCCCCAAAATAAGGGAAATTTCTGGAATTTTGCTTCAAAATAAGTGTAATTTCTGAGTTTTGCCCCAAAATAAAAAGAATTTCTGCCTTTTTGCCCCACAATTAAGGGAATTTCTGCAATTTTGCTCCAAAATACGGGGAATTTCTGCCTTTTTGCCTGAAAATAAGCGGAATGCATACCTTTTTGCCATAAAAAAGGGAAATTTCTTCATTTTTGCCCCAAATTAAGGGAAATTTCTGCCTTTTTGCCCTGAAATATGTGAAATTTCTGCAATTTTAGCCCAAAATAAAGTGAATTTCTGCCTTTTTGCCCCAAAATAAGAAAAATTTTTGCTTTTTTTCTCTGAAATAAGTGAAATTTCTGCAATTTTGCCCTAAAATAAAAGAAATTTCTGCAATTTTTCCCCATAATAAAGGAAATTTCTGGAATTTTGCTCCAAAATAAGAAGAATTTCTGTTTTTTTGCCCCCAAATAAGGGAAATTTCTGCAATTTTGCCCTAAATTAAGGGGAAGTTCTGCTTTTTTGCCTCTAAATAAGTGGAATTTCTGTCTTTTTCCCCAAAAACAAAGGGAATTTCTGTCATTTTTGCCCAAAAATAATGAAAATTTCTGACTTATTACCCTGAAATAAGTGAAATTTCTGCAATTTTGCCCCAATATAAGAGAAATTTCTGCCTTTTTGCCCCCAAATAAGGGGAATTTCAGCCTTTTTACCTCAAAATAAGGGGAATTTCTGAATTTTGGCACAAAATATAAGGAATTTCTGCTTTTTTGCCCCAAAATAAAGAAAATTTCTGCCTTTTTTCCCTGAAATAAGTGAAATTTCTGCAATTTTGCCCCAAAATAAGTAAAATTTCTGAAATTTTGCCCCAAATAAGGAAAATTTCTGGAATTTTGCCCCAAAATAAGTGGAATTTCTGAGTTTTGCCCCAAAATAAGGAGAATTTCTGCCTTTTTGCCCACAATTAGTGAAATTTCTGCAATTTTGCTTCAAAATAAGGGGAATTTCTGTTTTTTGCCCCACAATTAGGGAAATTTCTGCAATTTTGCTCCAAAATAAAAGGAATTTCTGCCTTTTGTCCTAAAATATGGGGAATTTCTGCCTTTTTGTCCAAAAATAGGAAAAATGCATACCTTTTTGCCATAAAAAAGGAAATTTCTTCATTTTTGCTTTAAAATAAGGGGAACTTTGCCTTTTTGCCTCTAAATAAGTGGAATTTCTGTTATTTTTTTTCCAAAACAAAGAGAATTTCTGTCTTTTTTGCCCCAAAATAAGGAAAATTTGTGACTTATTACCCTGAAATAAGTGAAATTTCTGCAAATTTGTCTCAAAAATAAGAAAATTTCTGCCTTTTTCCCAAAAATAAGGGGAATTTCAGCATTTTACCTCAAAATAACGGAAATTTCTGATTTTTGCACCAAAATATGGAGAATTTCTGCTTTTTTTGCACCAAAATAAGGAAAATTTCTGCCTTTTTTCCTTGAAATAGGTGAAATTTCTGGAATTTTGCCCCAAAATAAGGAGAATTTCTGCCTTTTTGCCCCACAATTAGGGGAATTTTTGCAATTTTGCTACAAAATACAAGGAATTTCTGCCTTTTTGCCCGAAAATAAGGAGAATGCATAACTTTTTGCCATAAAAAAGGGAAATTTCATCATTTTTGCCCCAAATTAAGGGAAATTTCTGCCTTTTTCCTTGAAATATGTGAAATTTCTGCAATTTTAGCCCAAAATAAAGTGAATTTCTGCCTTTTTGCCCCAAAATAATGGGAATTTCTGCATTTTTGCCCCAAAATAAGAAAAATTTTTGCTTTTTTTCTCTGAAATAAGTGAAATTTCTGCAATTTTGCCTTAAAATAAAAGAAATTTCTGCAATTTTTTCCCATAATAAAGGAAATTTCTGGAATTTTGCCTGAAAATAAAAGGAATTTCTTTTTTTTGCCCCCAAATAAGGGAAATTTCTGCAATTTTGCCCTAAATTAAAAGGAATGTCTGCTTTTTTGCCTCTAAATTAGTGGAATTTTTGTCTTTTTCTTTCAAAACAAAGGGAATTTCTGTCTTTTTTGCACCAAAATAAGGAAAATTTCTGACTTATTACCCTGAAATAAGTGAAATTTCTGAAAATTTGCCCCAAAATAAGGAAAATTTCTGCCTTTTTGCCAACAAATATGGGGAATTTCAGCCTTTTTACCTCAAAATAAGGGAAATTTCTGCATTTTTGCAACAAAATATTAAAAATTTCTGCATTTTTCCCACAAAATATTAGGAATTTCTGCCTTTTTGCCCCAAAATAAGGAAAATTTCTGCCTTTTTTTCCCTGAAATAAGTGGAATTTCTGCAATTTTGCCCCAAAATATGTGAAATTTCTGCAATTTTGCCCCAAAATAAGGGAAATTTCTGGAATTTTGCCCCAAAATAAGTGGAATTTCTGAGTTTTGCCCCAAAATAAGGAAAATTTCTGCCTTTTTGCCCCACAATTAGGGGAATTTCTGCAATTTTGCTCCAAAATACGAGGAATTTCTTCCTTTTTGCCCGAAAATAAGGGGAATGCATACCTTTTTGCCATAAAAAAGGGAAATTTCTTCATTTTTGCCCCAAATTAAGGGAAATTTCTGCCTTTTTGGCCTGAAATATGAGAAATTTCTGCAATTTTAGCCCAAAATAAGGTGAATTTCTGCCTTTTTGCCCCAAAATAATGGGAATTTCTGCCTTTTTGCCCCAAAATAAGAAAAATTTTTGCTTTTTTTCTCTGAAATAAGTGAAATTTCTGCAATTTTGCCCTAAAATAAAAGAAATTAATGCAATTTTTTCCCATAATAAAGGAAATTTCTGGAAGTTTGCCCCAAAATAAAAGAATTTCTGTTTTTTTGCCCCCAAATAAGAGAAATTTCTGCAATTTTGCCCTAAATTAAGGGGAATTTCTGCTTTTTTGCCTCTAAATAAGTGGAATTTCTGTCTTTTTCCCCCAAAACAAAGGGAATTTCTGTCATTTTTGCCCCAAAATAAGGAAAATTTCTGACTTATTACACTGAAATAAGTGAAATTTCTGCAATTTTGCCCCAAAATAAGGGAAATTTCTGCCTTTTTGCCCCCAAATAAGGGTAATTTCAGCCTTTTTACCTCAAAATAAGGGGAATTTCTGCATTTTGGCACAAAATATTAGGAATTTCTGCCTTTTTGCCCCAAAATAAGGACAATTTCTGCCTTTTTTCCCTGAAATAAGTAAAATTTCTGCAATTTTGCCCCAAAATAAGTAAAATTTCTGCAATTTTGTCCCAAAATAAGTGGAATTTCTGAGTTTTGCCCCAAATAAGGAGAATTTCTGCCTTTTTGCCCACAATTAGTGAAATTTCTGCAATTTTGCCCTAAAATAAGAGAAATTGCTGCAATTTTTCCCAATAATAAAAGAAATTTCTGCAATTTTGCTTCAAAATAAAAGGAATTTCTGCCTTTTGTTTTAAAATATGGGGAATTTCTGCCTTTTTGTCCGAAAATAAGAAGAATGCATACCTTTTTGCCATAAAAAAGGGAAATTTCTTTATTTTTGCTCCAAAATAAGGGGAACTTTTGCTTTTTGCTTCTAAATAAGTGGAATTTCTGTCTTTTTCCCCCAAAAGAAAGGGAATTTCTGTCTTTTTTGCACCAAAATAAGGAAAATTTCTGAATTTTTACACTGAAATAAGTGAAATTTCTGCAAATTTGCCCCAAAATAAGGGAAATTTCTGCCTTTTTGCCTCCAAATATGGGGAATTTCAGCCTTTTTACCTCAAAATCAAAAAAATTTCTGCATTTTTGCCACAAAATATTAGGAATTTTTGCCTTTTTGCCCCAAAATAAGGAAAATTTCTGCCTTTTTTTCCCTGAAATAAGTGAAATTTCTGCAATTTTGCCCCAAAATATGTGAAATTTCTGCAATTTTGCCCCAAAATAAGAGAAATTTCTGGAATTTTGCCCCAAAATAAGTGGAATTTCTGAGTTTTGCCCCAAAATAAGGGGAATTTTTGCCTTTTTGCCCCACAATTAGGGGAATTTCTGCAATTTTGCTCCAAAATACGGGGAATTTCTGCCTTTTTGCTTGAAAATAAGGAAAATGCATACCTTTTTGCCATAAAAAAGGGAAATTTCTTCATTTTTGCCCCAAATTAAGGGAAATTTCTGCCTTTTTGCCCTGAAATATGTGAAATTTCTGCAATTTTAGCCCACAATAAGGTGAATTTCTGCCTTTTTGCCCCAAAATAATGGGAATTTCTGCCTTTTTGCTCCAAAATAAGAAAAATTTTTGCTTTTTTTCTCTGAAATAAGTGAAATTTCTGCAATTTTGCCCTAAAATAAAAGAAATTTCTGCAATTTTTCCCCATAATAAAGTAAATTTCTTGAATTTCGCCTTAAAATAAGGGGAATTTCTGGTTTTTTGCCCCCAAATAAGGGAAATTTCTGCAATTTTGCACTAAATTAAGGGGAAGTTCTGCTTTTTTGCCTCTAAATAAGTGGAATTAGTATCTTTTTCCCCCAAAACAAAGGGAATTTCTGTCATTTTTGCCCCAAAATAAGGAAAATTTCTGACTTATTACCCTGAAATAAGTGAAATTTCTACAATTTTGCCCCAATATAAAGGAAATTTCTGCCTTTTTGCCCCCAAATAAGGTGAATTTCAGACTTTTTACCTCAAAATAAGGGGAATTTCTGATTTTTGGCACAAAATATTAGGAATTTCTGCCTTTTTGCCCCAAAATAAGGACAATTTCTGCCTTTTTTCCCTGAAATAAGTAAAATTTCTGCAATTTTGCCCCAAAATAAGTAAAATTTCTGCAATTTTGTCCCAAAATAAGTGGAATTTCTGAGTTTTGCCCCAAATAAGGAGAATTTCTGCCTTTTTGCCCACAATTAGTGAAATTTCTGCAATTTTGCCCTAAAATAAGAGAAATTGCTGCAATTTTTCCCAATAATAAAAGAAATTTCTGCAATTTTGCTTCAAAATAAAAGGAATTTCTGCCTTTTGTTTTAAAATATGGGGAATTTCTGCCTTTTTGTCCGAAAATAAGAAGAATGCATACCTTTTTGCCATAAAAAAGGGAAATTTCTTTATTTTTGCTCCAAAATAAGGGGAACTTTTGCTTTTTGCTTCTAAATAAGTGGAATTTCTGTCTTTTTCCCCCAAAAGAAAGGGAATTTCTGTCTTTTTTGCACCAAAATAAGGAAAATTTCTGACTTTTTACACTGAAATAAGTGAAATTTCTGCAAATTTGCCCCAAAATAAGGGAAATTTCTGCCTTTTTGCCTCCAAATATGGGGAATTTCAGCCTTTTTACCTCAAAATCAAAAAAATTTCTGCATTTTTGCAACAAAATATTAGGAATTTCTGCATTTTTGCCACAAAATATTAGGAATTTTTGCCTTTTTGCCCCAAAATAAGGAAAATTTCTGCCTTTTTTTCCCTGAAATAAGTGAAATTTCTGCAATTTTGCCCCAAAATATGTGAAATTTCTGCAATTTTGCCCCAAAATAAGAGAAATTTCTGGAATTTTGCCCCAAAATAAGTGGAATTTCTGAGTTTTGCCCCAAAATAAGGGGAATTTTTGCCTTTTTGCCCCACAATTAGGGGAATTTCTGCAATTTTGCTCCAAAATACGGGGAATTTCTGCCTTTTTGCTTGAAAATAAGGAAAATGCATAACTTTTTGCCATAAAAAAGGGAAATTTCTTCATTTTTGCCCCAAATTAAGGGAAATTTCTGCCTTTTTGCCCTGAAATATGTGAAATTTCTGCAATTTTAGCCCACAATAAGGTGAATTTCTGCCTTTTTGCCCCAAAATAATGGGAATTTCTGCCTTTTTGCTCCAAAATAAGAAAAATTTTTGCTTTTTTTCTCTGAAATAAGTGAAATTTCTGCAATTTTGCCCTAAAATAAAAGAAATTTCTGCAATTTTTCCCCATAATAAAGTAAATTTCTTGAATTTCGCCTTAAAATAAGGGGAATTTCTGGTTTTTTGCCCCCAAATAAGGGAAATTTCTGCAATTTTGCACTAAATTAAGGGGAAGTTCTGCTTTTTTGCCTCTAAATAAGTGGAATTAGTATCTTTTCCCCCCAAAACAAAGGGAATTTCTGTCATTTTTGCCCCAAAATAAGGAAAATTTCTGACTTATTACCCTGAAATAAGTGAAATTTCTACAATTTTGCCCCAATATAAAGGAAATTTCTGCCTTTTTGCCCCCAAATAAGGTGAATTTCAGACTTTTTACCTCAAAATAAGGGGAATTTCTGATTTTTGGCACAAAATATTAGGAATTTCTGCCTTTTTGCCCCAAAATAAGGACAATTTCTGCCTTTTTTCCCTGAAATAAGTAAAATTTCTGCAATTTTGCCCCAAAATAAGTAAAATTTCTGCAATTTTGTCCCAAAATAAGTGGAATTTCTGAGTTTTGCCCCAAATAAGGAGAATTTCTGCCTTTTTGCCCACAATTAGTGAAATTTCTGCAATTTTGCCCTAAAATAAGAGAAATTGCTGCAATTTTTCCCAATAATAAAAGAAATTTCTGCAATTTTGCTTCAAAATAAAAGGAATTTCTGCCTTTTGTTTTAAAATATGGGGAATTTCTGCCTTTTTGTCCGAAAATAAGAAGAATGCATACCTTTTTGCCATAAAAAAGGGAAATTTCTTTATTTTTGCTCCAAAATAAGGGGAACTTTTGCTTTTTGCTTCTAAATAAGTGGAATTTCTGTCTTTTTCCCCCAAAAGAAAGGGAATTTCTGTCTTTTTTGCACCAAAATAAGGAAAATTTCTGAATTTTTACACTGAAATAAGTGAAATTTCTGCAAATTTGCCCCAAAATAAGGGAAATTTCTGCCTTTTTGCCTCCAAATATGGGGAATTTCAGCCTTTTTACCTCAAAATCAAAAAAATTTCTGCATTTTTGCAACAAAATATTAGGAATTTCTGCATTTTTGCCACAAAATATTAGGAATTTTTGCCTTTTTGCCCCAAAATAAGGAAAATTTCTGCCTTTTTTTCCCTGAAATAAGTGAAATTTCTGCAATTTTGCCCCAAAATATGTGAAATTTCTGCAATTTTGCCCCAAAATAAGAGAAATTTCTGGAATTTTGCCCCAAAATAAGTGGAATTTCTGAGTTTTGCCCCAAAATAAGGGGAATTTTTGCCTTTTTGCCCCACAATTAGGGGAATTTCTGCAATTTTGCTCCAAAATACGGGGAATTTCTGCCTTTTTGCTTGAAAATAAGGAAAATGCATACCTTTTTGCCATAAAAAAGGGAAATTTCTTCATTTTTGCCCCAAATTAAGGGAAATTTCTGCCTTTTTGCCCTGAAATATGTGAAATTTCTGCAATTTTAGCCCACAATAAGGTGAATTTCTGCCTTTTTGCCCCAAAATAATGGGAATTTCTGCCTTTTTGCTCCAAAATAAGAAAAATTTTTGCTTTTTTTCTCTGAAATAAGTGAAATTTCTGCAATTTTGCCCTAAAATAAAAGAAATTTCTGCAATTTTTCCCCATAATAAAGTAAATTTCTTGAATTTCGCCTTAAAATAAGGGGAATTTCTGGTTTTTTGCCCCCAAATAAGGGAAATTTCTGCAATTTTGCACTAAATTAAGGGGAAGTTCTGCTTTTTTGCCTCTAAATAAGTGGAATTAGTATCTTTTTCCCCCAAAACAAAGGGAATTTCTGTCATTTTTGCCCCAAAATAAGGAAAATTTCTGACTTATTACCCTGAAATAAGTGAAATTTCTACAATTTTGCCCCAATATAAAGGAAATTTCTGCCTTTTTGCCCCCAAATAAGGTGAATTTCAGACTTTTTACCTCAAAATAAGGGGAATTTCTGATTTTTGGCACAAAATATTAGGAATTTCTTCATTTTTGCCCCAAAATAAGGACAATTTCTGCATTTTTTCCCTGAAATAAGTGAAATTTCTGCAATTTTGCCCCAAAATAAGTAAAATTTCTGAAATTTTGCCCCAAAATAAGGAAAATTTCTGGAATTTTGCCCCAAAATAAGTGGAATTTCTGAGTTTTGGCCCAAAATAAGGAGAATTTCTGCCTTTTTGCCCACAATTAGTTAAATTTCTGCAATTTTGCCCTAAAATAAGAGAAATTTCTGCAATTTTTCCCCATAATAAGGGAAATTTCTGCAATTTTGCTTCAAAATAAAGGGAATTTCTGATTTTTGCCCCACAATTAGGGAAATTTCTGCAATTTTGCTCCAAAATAAAAGGAATTTCTGCCTTTTGTCCTAAAATATGGGGAATTTCTGCCTTTTTGTCCAAAAATAGGAAAAATGCATACCTTTTTGCCATAAAAAAGGGAAATTTCTTCATTTTTGCTTTAAAATAAGGGGAACTTTGCCTTTTTGCCTCTAAATAAGTGGAATTTCTGTTATTTTTTTTCCAAAACAAAGAGAATTTCTGTCTTTTTTGCCCCAAAATAAGGAAAATTTGTGACTTATTACCCTGAAATAAGTGAAATTTCTGCAAATTTGTCTCAAAAATAAGAAAATTTCTGCCTTTTTCCCAAAAATAAGGGGAATTTCAGCATTTTACCTCAAAATAAGGGAAATTTCTGATTTTTGCACCAAAATATGGAGAATTTCTGCTTTTTTGCGCCAAAATAAGGAAAATTTCTGCCTTTTTTCCTTGAAATAAGTGAAATTTCTGGAATTTTGCCCCAAAATAAGGAGAATTTCTGCCTTTTTGCCCCACAATTAGGGGAATTTTTGCAATTTTGCTACAAAATACAAGGAATTTCTGCCTTTTTGCCCGAAAATAAGGAGAATGCATAACTTTTTGCCATAAAAAAGGGAAATTTCATCATTTTTGGCCCAAATTAAGGGAAATTTCTGCCTTTTTCCTTGAAATATGTGAAATTTCTGCAATTTTAGCCCAAAATAAGGTGAATTTCTGCCTTTTTGCCCCAAAATAATGGGAATTTCTGCATTTTTGCCCCAAAATAAGAAAAATTTTTGCTTTTTTTCTCTGAAATAAGTGAAATTTCTGCAATTTTGCCTTAAAATAAAAGAAATTTCTGCAATTTTTTCCCATAATAAAGGAAATTTCTGGAATTTTGCCTTAAAATAAAAGGAATTTCTTTTTTTTGCCCCCAAATAAAAGAAATTTCTGCAATTTTGCCCTAAATTAAAAGGAATGTCTGCTTTTTTGCCTCTAAATTAGTGGAATTTTTGTCTTTTTCTTTTAAAACAATGGGAATTTCTGTCTTTTTTGCACCAAAATAAGGAAAATTTCTGACTTATTACCCTGAAATAAGTGAAATTTCTGAAAATTTGCCCCAAAATAAGGAAAATTTCTGCCTTTTTGCCTCCAAATATGGGGAATTTCAGCCTTTTTACCTCAAAATAAGGGAAATTTCTGCATTTTTGCAACAAAATATTAAAAATTTCTGCATTTTTCCCACAAAATATTAGGAATTTCTGCCTTTTTGCCTCAAAATAAGGAAAATTTCTGCCTTTTTTTCCCTGAAATAAGTTAAATTTCTGCAATTTTGCCCCAAAATAAGTGAAATTTCTGCAATTTTGCCCCAAAATAAGGAAAATTTCTGGAATTTTGCCCCAAAATAAGTCGAATTTCTGAGTTTTGCCCCAAAATAAGGAGAATTTCTGCCTTTTTGTCCCACAATTAGGGGAATTTCTGCAATTTTGCTCCAAAATACGGGGAATTTCTGCCTTTTTGCCTGAAAATAAGGGGAATGCATATCTTTTTGCCATAAAAAAAGGAAGTTTCATCAATTTTGCCCCAAATTAAGGGAAATTTCTGCCTTCTTGCCCTGAAATATGTGAAATTTCTGCAATTTTAGCCTAAAATAATGTGAATTTCTGCTTTTTTGCCCCAAAGTAATGGGAATTTCTGCTTTTGCCCCAAAATAAGAAAAATTTTTGCTTTTTTTCTTTGAAATAAGTGAAATTTCTGCAATTTTGCCCTAAAATAAGGAAAATTTCTGCAATTTTTTCTCATAATAAGGGAAATTTCTGCAATTTTGCCCCAAAATAAGAGGAATTTCTGTTTTTTGCCCCCAAATAAGAGAAATTTCTGCAATTTTGCCCTCAAATAAGGGGAATTTCTGCCTTTTGCCCCCCCAAAAAAAAGGTTCTGCATTTTTGCCCCAATATAAAGAAAATTACTGCATTTTTTACCACAAAATTAGGTGAATTTCTTCAATTTTGCTTCAAAATATGGGAATTTTCTGCCTTTTTTGCCGAAAATAAGGGGAATTTCTGCCTTTTTGCCCCAAAATTAGGGGAATTTCTGCAATTTTGCTCCAAAATACGGGGAATTTCTGCCTTTTTTGCCGAAAATAAGGGGAATTTTTGCCTTTTTGCCCCAAAATTAGGGGAATTTCTGCAATTTTGCTCCAAAATACGGGGAATTTCTGCTTTTTTGCCCAAAAATAAAGGGCATGTATACCTTTTTGCCATAAAAAAAGGGAAATTTCTTCATTTTTGCCCCAAAATAAGGGGATTATCCGCCTTTTTTTACTAAAAATAAGTGCAATTTCTGCCTTTTCCCCAAAAATAAACGAAATTTCTGTTTTTGGCCTCAAAATAAGGGGAATTTCTGACTTTTTGCCCAAAAATAAGAGAAATTTCAGCCTTTTTACCTCAAAATAAGGGGAATTTCTGCCTTTTTGCCCCAAAAATATGGGGAATTTCCGCCTTTTTGCCCCAAAATAAGTAAAATTTCTGCAATTTTGTACCAAAATAAAAGAAATTTCTGCCTTTTTGCCCCAAAATGAGAAAATTTCTGCCTTTTTTCTGAAATAAGTGAAATTTCTGCAATTTTGCCCCAAAATAAGGGAAATTTCGGCAATTTTGCCCAAATGTAAAAGGAAATTTCTGCAATTTTGACCCAAAATAAGGAGAATTTCTTACTTTTTGCTCACGAAAAAAAGAAGATTTTCTGTCTTTTTGCCCCAAAATAAGGAGAATTTCTGCCTTTTTGCCCAAAAATTATGAGAATTTCTGCAATTTTGCTTCAAAATACGGGGAATTTCTGCCTTTTAGCCCCAAAATAAAGGGAATTTCTGCATTTTCCCCCAATATTTAGGAAATTTCTGCATTTTACCTCTAAATAAGGGGAATTTCTGCATTTTACCTCAAAATAAGAAGAATTTCTGCCTTTTGCCCCAAAATATGGGGAATTTTTGCCTTTTTGTTCCAAAATAAGGAAAATTTCTTCAATTTTGTACCATAATAAAAGAAATTTCTGCTTTTTGCCCCAAAAATATGGGGAATTTCTGCCTTTTTGCCCCAAAATAAGGAAAATTTCTGCAATTTTGTACCAAAATAAAAGAAATTTCTGCCTTTTTACCCCAAAATAAGAAAATTTCTGCCTTTTTTGTGAAATAAGTGAAATTTCTGCAATTTTGCCCCAAAATAAGGGAAATTTCGGCAATTTTGCCCAAATGTAAAGGAAATTTCTGCCATTTTGCCCCAAAATAAGGGGAATTTCAGCCTTATTACCTCAAAATAAGGGAAATTTCTGCCTTTTTGCCACAAAATATAAGGAATTTCTGCCTTTTTACCCCAAAATAAAAAACATTTCTGTAATTTTGCCCCAAAATAAGGGGAATTTCTCCCTTTTTGCCCCAAAATAAAGGAAATTTCAGCCTTTTTACCTGAAAATAAGTGAAATTTCTGTAATTTTGCCCCAAATAAGGGAAATTTCTGCAACTTTGCCCCAAAATGAGGGAAATTCCTACAATTTTGCCCCAAAATAAAGGAAATTTCTGGAATTTTGCTCCAAAGAAGGGGAATTTCGGATTTTGGCCCCAAAATAAAGGGAATTTCTGCCTTTTGCCCCAAAATTAGGAGAATTTCTGCAATTTTGCTCCAAAATACCAGGAATTTCTGCCTTTTTGCCCGAAAATAAGGGGAATGCATAACTTTTTGCCATAAAAAAGGGAAATTTCTTCATTTTTGCTCCAAAATAAGGGGAATTTCTGCCTTTTTGCCTCTAAATAAGTGAAATTTCTGTCTTTTTCCCCCAAGACAAAAAAAATTTCTGTCTTTTTTGCCCCCAAATAAGGGGAATTTCTCACTTATTACTCTGAAATAAGTGAAATTTCTGCAATTTTACCCCAAAATAAAAGTAATTTCTGCCTTTTTGCCCCCAAATAAGGGAAATTTCAGCCTTTTTACCTCAAAATAAGAAGAATTTCTGCATTTTTCCCACAAAATATTAGGAATTTCTGCATTTTTGCACCAAATTAAGGAAAATTTCTTTCTTTTTTCCCTGAAATAAGTGAAATTTCTGAAATTTTGCCCCAAAATAAGTGAAATTTCGGCAATTTTGCCCCAAAATAAGTGGAATTTCTGAGTTTTGCCCCAAAATAAGGAGAATTTCTGCCTTTTTGCGCCAAAATAATGGGAATTTCTGCCTTTTTGCCCCAAAATAAGAAAAATTTTTGCCTTTTTTCTCTGAAATTAGTGAAATTTCTGCAATTTTGCCCTAAAATAAAGGAAATTTCTGCAATTTTTCCCCATAATAAGGGAAATTTCTGAAACTTTGCCCCAAAATAAGGGGAATTTCTGTTTTTTTGCCCCCAAATAAGGGAAATTTCTGCAATTTTGCCCTAAAATAAGGGGAATTTCTGCATTTTTGCCTCTAAATAAGTGGAATTTCTGTCTTTTTCCCCCAAAACAAAGGGAATTTCTGTCATTTTTGCCCCAAAATAAGGAAAATTTCTGACTTATTACCCTGAAATAAGTGAAATTTCTGCAATTTTTCCCCAATATAAGGGAAATTTCTGCTTTTTGCCCCCAAATAAGAGGAATTTCAGCCTTTTGACCTCAAAATAAGGGGAATTTCTGAATTTTGGCACAAAATATTAGGAATTTCTGCCTTTTTGCCCCAAAATAATGAAAATTTCGGCTTTTTTCCCTGAAATAAGTGAAATTTCTGCAATTTTGCCCAAAATAAGGAAAATTTCTGGAATTTTGCCTCAAATTAAGTGGAATTTCTGAGTTTTTCCCCAAAATAGGAGAATTTCTGCCTTTTTGCGCCACAATTAGTGAAATTTCTGTAATTTTGCCCCAAAATAAGTTAAATTTCTGCCTTTTGCCACAAAATAAGGGAAATTTCGGGTATTTTGCCCAAAAATAGGTGGAATTTCTGAGTTTTGCCTCAAAATAAGGAGAATTTCTGCCTTTTTGACCAAGAATTAGGGGAATTTGCAATTTTGCTCCAAAATACGAAGAATTTCTGCTTTTTTGCCCGAAAATAAGGGGAATGCATACCTTTTTGCCATAAAAAAGGGAAATTTCTTTATTTATGCCCCAAATTAAGGGAAATTTCGGCGTTTTTGCCCTGAAATATGTGAAATTTCTGCAATTTTGCACTAAAATAAGGGAAATTTCTGCAATTTTTCCCTATAATAAGGGAAATTTCGGGAATTTTGCGCCAAAATAAGGGGAATTTCTGTTTTTTTGCCCCCAAATAAGGGAAATTACTGCAATTTTGCCCTAAAATAAGGGGAATTTCTGCGTTTTTTCCTCTAAATAAGAGGAATTTCTGTCTTTTTCTCCCAAAACAAAGGGAATTTCTGACATTTTTGCCCCAAAATAAAGGGAATTTATGCCTTTTTGCCCCAAAATAAAAAAATTTTTTGCCTTTTTTCTCTGAAATAAGTGAAATTTCTGCAATTTTGTCCTAAAATAAGGGAAATTTCTGCAATTTTTCACCCATAATAAGGGAAATTTCTGCAATTTTGCCCTAAAATAAGGGGAATTTCTGCTTTTTTGCCTCTAAATAAGTGGAATTTCTGTCTTTTTCCCCAAGACAAAGGGAATTTCTGTCATTTTTGCCCCAAAATAAAAAAAATTTCTGACTTATTACCCTGAAATAAGTGAAATTTCTGCAATTTTGCCCCAATATAAGGGAAATTTCTGACTTTTTGCCCCCAAAAAGGGGAATTACAGCTTTTTTACCTCAAAATAAGGGGAATTTCAAAATTTTGGCACAAAATATTAGGAATTTTTGGCTTTTTGCCCTAAATAAGGAAAATTTCTGGAATTTTGCCCCAAAATTAGTGGAATTTCTGAGTTTTGCCCCAAAATAAGGAGAATTTCTGCCTTTTTGCCCCACAATTAGTGAAATTTCTGCAATTTTGCCCTAAAATAGGGGAAATTTCTGCAATTTTCCCCATAATAAGGGAAATTTCTGCAATTTTGCCTCAAAATAAGGGGAATTTTTGCCTTTTGCCCCAAAATATGGGGAATTTCTGATTTTTTGTCCGAAAATAAGTAGAATGCATACCTTTTTAACATAAAAAGGGGGAATTTCTTAATTTTTGCTCCAATATTAGAGGAACTTTTGCCTTTTTGCCTCTAAATAAGTGGAATTTCTGTCTTTGTCCCCCAAAACAAAGGGAATTTCTGTTTTTTTTGCCCCAAAATAAGGAAAATTTCTGACTTATTACCCTGAAATAAGTGAAATTTCTGCAAATTTGCCCCAAAAATAGGGAAATTTCTGCCTTTTGCCCCAAAATAAAGGGAATTTCAGCATTTTATCTCAAAATAAAGAAAAGTTCTGATTTTTGCACCAAAATATGGAGAATTTCTGCCTTTTTGGCCCAAAATAAGGAAAATTTCTGCCTTTTTTCCCTGAAATAAGTATAATTTCTGCAATTTTGCCCGAAAATAAGTGAAATTTTTGGAATTTTGCCCCAAAATAAGAGAAATTTCTTTAATTTTGCCCCAAAATAAGTGGAATTTCTGAGTTTTGCCCCAAAATAAGGAGAATTTCTTCCTTTTTGCCCCACAATTAGGGGAATTTTTGCAAATTTGCTCCAAAATACAGGGAATTTCTGCCTTTTTGCCCGAAAATAAGGGAAATGCATACCTTTTTGCGATAAAAAAGGGAAATTTCCTCATTTTTGCCCCAAATTAAGGGAAAAGTTTTCCTTTTTGCCCTGAAATATATAAAATTTCTGCAATTTTAGCCCAAAATAAGGTGAATTTCTGCCTTTTTGCCCCAAAATAAGGGAAATTTCTGCCTTTTGCCCCAAATTATGGGGAATTTCTGCCTTTTTGTCCGAAAATAAGAAGAATGCATACCTTTTTGCCCTAAAAAAGGGAAATTTCTTCATTTTTGCTCCAAAATAAGGGGACCTTTTGCCCTTTGCCTCTAAATAAGTGGAATTTCTCTATTTTTCCCCCAAAACAAAGGGAATTTCTGTCTTTTTTGCCTCAAAATAAGGAAAATTTTTGACTTATTACCCTGAAATAAGTGAAATTTCTGCAAATTTGCCCCAAATTAAGGGAAATTTCTTTTTTTTGCCCCCAAATAATGGGAATTTCAGCCTTTTACCTCAAAATAAGGGAAATTTCTGCATTTTTGCAACAAAATATTAAAAATTTCTGCATTTTTGCCACCAAATATTAAGAATTTCTGCCTTTTTGGCCCAAAATATGGAAAATTTATGCCTTTTTTTCCCTGAAATAAGTGAAATTTCTGCAATTTTGCCCCAAAATAAGTGAAATTTCTGCAATTTTGCTCCAAAATAAGTGGAATTTCTGAGTTTTGCCCTAAAATAAGGTGAATTTCTGCCTTTTTGCTCCAAAATAATGGGAATTTCTGCCTTTTTGCCCCAAAATAAGAAAAATTTTTGCTTTTTTTCTCTGAAATAAGTGAAATTTCTGCAATTTTGCCCTAAAATAAGGGAAATTTCTGCAATTTTTTCCCATAATAAGGGAAATTTCTGGAATTTTGCCCCAAAATAAGGGGAATTTCTGTTTTTTGCCCCCAAATAAGGGAAATATCTGCAATTTTGCCCTAAAATAAGGGGAATTTCTGCTTTTTTGCCTCTAAATAAGTGGAATTTCTGTTTTTTTCCCCAAAACAAAGGGAATTTCTGTCATTTTTGCCCCAAAATAAAAAAAATTTCTGACTTATTACCCTGAAATAAGTGAAATTTCTGCAATTTTGCCCTAATATAAGAGAAATTTCTGCCTTTTTGCTTCCAAATAAGGGGAATTTCAGCCTTTTTACCTCAAAATAAGGGGAATTTCTGAATTTTGGCACAAAATATTAGGAATTTCTGCCTTTTTGCCCCAAAATAAGGAAAATTTCTGTTTTTTCCTTGAAATAAGTGAAATTTCTGAAAATTTGCCCCAAAAAAAGGGAAATTTCTGCATTTTGCCCCAAAATAAGGGGAATTTCAGCTTTTTACTTTAAAATAAGGGAAAGTTCTGGTTTTTGCACCAAAATATGGAGTATTTCTGCCTTTTTGCCACAAAATAAGGAAAATTTCTGCCTTTTTTCCCTGAAATAAGTGAAATTTCTTAAATTTTGCTCCAAAATAAGTGAAATTTCTGCAATTTTGCCAGAAAATAAGGAAAATTTCTGGAATTTTGCCCCAAAATAAGTGGAATTTTTGAGTTTTGCCCCAAAATAAGGAGAATTTCTGCCTTTTTGCCCCACAATTAGGGGAATTTCTGCAATTTTGCTACAAAATACGGGGAATTTCTGCATTTTTGCCCCAACATAAGAAAAATTTTTGCTTTTTTTCTCTGAAATAAGTGAAATTTCTGAAATTTTGCCCTAAAAATGAAAAATTTCTGCAATTTTTCCCTATAATAAGGGAAATTTCTGCAATTTTGCCCCAAAATAAGGGGAATTTCTGCTTTTTTGCCTCTAAATAAGTAGAATTTAAGTCTTTTTCCCCAAAAAAAGAAAATTTCTGTCATTATTGCCCCAAAATAAGGAAAATTTTTGACTTATTACCCTGAAATAAGTGAAATTTCTGCAATTTTTTCCCAATATAAGGGAAATTTCTGCGTATTTGCCCCCAAATAAGGGGAATTTCAGCCTTTTTACCTCAAAATAAGAGGAATTTCCGAATTTTGGCACAAAATATTAGGAATTTCTGCCTTTTTGCCCCAAAATAAGGAAAATTTCTGCTTTTTTCCCTGAAACAAATGAAATTTCTGCAATTTTGCCCCAAAATAAGTAAAATTTCTGCAATTTTGTCCAAAATAAGGGAAATTTCGGGAATTTTGCCCGAAAATAAGTGGAATTTCTGAGTTTTGCCCCAAAATAAGGAGAATTTCTGCCTTTTTGCACCACAATTAGTGAAATTTCTGCAATTTTGCCATAAAATAAGGGAAATTTCTGCAATTTTTCCTCATAATAAGGGAAATTTCTGCAATTTTGCCCCAAAATAAGGGGAATTTCTGTTTTTTGCCCCACAATTAGGGAAATTTCTGCAATTTTGCCCCAAAATAAGGGGAATTTCTGACTTTTGCCCCAAAATATGGGGAATTTCTGCCTTTTTGTCTGAAAATAAGAAAAATGCATACCTTTTTGCCATAAAAAGGGAAATTTCTTCATTTTTGCCCCAAAATAAGGGGAACTTTTGCCTTTTTGCCTCTAAATAAGTGGAATTTCTGTTTTTTTCCCCCAAAACAAAAAGAATTTCTGTCTTTTTTGCCCCAAAATAAGGAAAATTTCTGACTTATTACCATGAAATAAGTGAAATTTCTGAAAATTTGCCCCAAAAATAAGTAAATTTCTTCCTTTTGCCTCAAAATAAGGGGAATTTCAGCATTTTACCTAAAAATAAGAGGAATTTCTGCATTTTTCCCACAAAATATTAGGAATTTCTGCCTTTTTGCCCCAAAATAAAAAAAATTTCTGCCTTTTTTCCCTGAAATAAGTGAAATTTCTGCAATTTTGCCACAAAATAATTGAAATTTCTGCAATTTTGCCCCAAAATAAGGGAAATTTCTGCAATTTTGCCCCAAAATAAGTGAAATTTCTGCAATTTTGCCCCAAAATAGGAGAAATTTCTGCAATGTTGCCCCAAAATAAGTGAAATTTCTGAAATTTTGCCCCAAAATAATGAAAATTTCTGGAATTTTGCCCCACAATTAGGGGAATTTCTGCAATTTTGCTCCAAAATACGGGGAATTTCTGCCTTTTTGCCCGAAATAAGGGGAATGCATACCTTTTTGCCATAAAAAAGGGAAATTTCTTTATTTTTTCCCCAAATTATGGGAAATTTCTGACTTTTTGCCCTGAAATATGTGAAATTTCTGCAATTTTGCCGTAAGATAAGGGAAATTTCTGCAATTTTTCCCCATAATAAGGGAAATTTCTGCAATTTTGCTTCAAAATAAGGGGAATTTCTGTTTTTTGCCCCAAAATTAGGGAAATTTCTGCAATTTTGCCTCAAAATAAGGGGAATTTCTGCCTTTTGCCCCAAAATATGGGGAATTTCTGATTTTTTGTACGAAAATAAGAAGAATGCATACCTTTTTACCATAAAAAGGGGGAATTTCTTTATTTTTGCTCCAAAATTAGGGGAACTTTTGCCTTATTGCCTCTAAATAAGTGGAATTTCTGTCTTTGTCCCCCAAAACAAAGGGAATTTCTGTCTTTTTTGCCACAAAATAAAAAAAATTTCTGACTTATTACCCTGAAATAAGTGAAATTTCTGCAAATTTGCCCCAAAAATAGCGAAATTTCTGACTTTTGCCCCAAAATAAGGGGAATTTCAGCATTTTATCTCAAAATAAAGAAAAGTTCTGATTTTTGCACCAAAATATGGAGAATTTCTGCCTTTTTGCCCCAAAATAAGGAAAATTTCTGCCTTTTTTCCCTGAAATAAGTATAATTTCTGCAATTTTGCCCGAAAATAAGTGAAATTTCTGGAATTTTGCCCCAAAATAAGAGAAATTTCTTTAATTTTGCCCCAAAATAAGTGGAATTTCTAAGTTTTGCCCCAAAATAAGGAGAATTTCTTCCTTTTTGCCCCACAATTAGGGGAATTTCTGCAAATTTGCTCCAAAATACAGGGAATTTCTGCCTTTTTGCCCGAAAATAAGGGAAATGGGTACCTTTTTGCCATAAAAAAGGGAAATTTCCTCATTTTTGCCCCAAATTAAGGGAAAAGATTTCCTTTTTGTCCTGAAATATATAAAATTTCTGCAATTTTAGCCCAAAATAAGGTGAATTTCTGCCTTTTTGCCCCAAAATAAGGGAAATTTCTGCCTTTTGCCCCAAATTATGGGGAATTTCTGCCGTTTTGTCCGAAAATAAGAAGAATGCATACCTTTTTGCCATAAAAAAGGGAAATTTCTTCATTTTTGCTCCAAAATAAGGGGACCTTTTGCCTTTTGCCTCTAAATAAGTGGAATTTCTCTCTTTTTCCCCCAAAACAAAAGGAATTTCTGTCTTTTTCCCCAAAAAAAGGAAATTCTGTCATTTTTGCCCCAAAAGAAGGAAAATTTTTGACTTATTACCCTGAAATAAGTGAAATTTCTGCAATTTTTTCCCAATATAAGGGAAATTTCTATGTATTTGCCCCCAAATAAAAGGAATTTCAGCCTTTTTACCTCAAAATAAGAGGAATTTCCGAATTTTGGCACAAAATATTAGGAATTTCTGCCTTTTTGCCCCAAAATAAGGAAAATTTCTGCTTTTTTCCCTGAAACAAATGAAATTTCTGCAATTTTGCCCCAAAATAAGTAAAATTTCTGCAATTTTGCCCAAAATAAGGGAAATTTCTGATATTTTGCCCAAAAATAAGGGAAATTTCTGCCTTTTGCCCTAAAATATGGGGAATTTCTGCCTTTTTGTCTGAAAATAAGAAGAATGCATACCTTTTTGCCATAAAAAAGGGAAATTTCTTCATTTTTTGCTCCAAAATAAGGGGAACTTTTGCCTTTTTGCCTCTAAATAAGTGGAATTTCTGTCTTTTTCCCCCAAAACAAAGGGAATTTCTGTCTTTTTTGCCCCAAAATAAGGAAAATTTCTGACTTATAACCCTGAAATAAGTGAAATTTCTGCAAATTTGCCCCAAAATAAGAAAAATTTCTGCCTTTTTGCCCCTAAATAAGGGGAATTTCAGCCTTTTTATCTCAAAATAAGGGAAATTTCTGCATTTTTGCCACAAAATATTAGGAATTTCTGCATTTTTGCAACAAAATATTAGGAATTTCTGCCTTTTGCCACAAAATAAGGAAAATTTCTGCCTTTTTTCCCGGAAATATGTGAAATTTCTGCAAATTTGCCCCCAAAAAAGGTAAATTTCTGCCTTTTGCCCCAAAATAAGGGGAATTTCAGCATTTTACCTCAAAATAAGGGAAATTTCTGATTTTTGCACCAAAATATAAAGAATTTATGCCTTTTTGTCCCAAAAAAAAGAAAATTTCTGCCTTTTTTCCCTGAAATAAGTGAAATTTCTGCAATTTTGCCCCAAAATAAGTGAAACTTCTGCAATTTTGCCCCAAAAAAAGGAAAATTTATGGAATTTAACCCCACAATTAGGGGAATTTCTACAATTTTGCTCCAAAATACGAGGAATTTCTGCCTTTTTGCCCAAAATAAGGGGAATGCATACCTTTTTGCCATAAAAAAGGGAAATTTCTTCATTTTTGCCCCAAATTAAGGGAAATTTCTGACTTTTTGCCCTGAAATATGTGAAATTTCTGCAATTTTAGCCCAAAATAAGGTGAATTTCTGTCTTTTTGCCCCAAAATAATGGGAATTTCTGCCTTTTTGCCCCAAAATAAAAAAAATTTTTGCCTTTTTTCTCTGAAATAAGTGAAATTTCTGCAATTTTGCCCTAACATAAGGGAAATTTCTGCAATTTTTCCCCATAATAAGGGAAATTTCTGGAATTTTGCCACAAAATAAAGGGAATTTCTGTTTTTTTGCCCCCAAATTAGGGAAATTTCTGCAATTTTGCCCTAAAATAAGGGGAATTTCTGCTTTTTTGCCTCTAAATAAGTGGAATTTCTGTCTTTTTCCCCCAAAACAAAGGGAATTTCTGTCATTTTTGCCCCAAAATAAGGAAAATTTCTGACTTATTACCCTGAAATAAGTAAAATTTCTGCAATTTTGCCCCAATATAAGGGAAATTTCTGCCTTTTTGCCCCCAAATAAGGGGAATTTCAGCCTTTTTACCTCAAAATAAGGGGAATTTCTGAATTTTGGCACAAAATATTAGGAATTTCTGCCTTTTGGCCCAAAATAAGGAAAATTTCTGCTTTTTTCCCTGAAATAAGTGAAATTTCTGCAATTTTGCCCCAAAATAAGGGAAATTTCTGGAATTTTGCCCCAAAATAAGTGGAATTTCTGAGTTTTGCCCCAAAATAAAGAGAATTTCTGCCTTTTTGCGCCACTATTAGTAAAATTTCTGCAATTTTGCCGTAAAATAAGGGAAATTTTTGCAATTTTTCCTCATAATAAGGGACATTTCTGCAATTTTGCCCCAAAATAGAGGGAATTTTTGTTTTTTGCTCCACAATTAGGGAAATTTCTGATATTTTGCCCAAAAATAAGGGAAATTTCTGCCTTTTGCCCTAAAATATGGGGAATTTCTGCCTTTTTGTCTGAAAATAAGAAGAATGCATACCTTTTTGCCATAAAAAAGGGAAATTTCTTCATTTTTTGCTCCAAAATAAGGGGAACTTTTGCCTTTTTGCCTCTAAATAAGTGGAATTTCTGTCTTTTCCCCCCAAAACAAAGGGAATTTCTGTCTTTTTTGCCCCAAAATAAGGAAAATTTCTGACTTATAACCCTGAAATAAGTGAAATTTCTGCAAATTTGCCCCAAAATAAGAAAAATTTCTGCCTTTTTGCCCTTAAATAAGGGGAATTTCAGCCTTTTTATCTCAAAATAAGGGAAATTTCTGCATTTTTGCCACAAAATATTAGGAATTTCTGCATTTTTGCAACAAAATATTAGGAATTTCTGCCTTTTGCCACAAAATAAGGAAAATTTCTGCCTTTTTTCCCGGAAATATGTGAAATTTCTGCAAATTTGCCCCCAAAAAAGGGAAATTTCTGCCTTTTGCCCCAAAATAAGGGGAATTTCAGCATTTTACCTCAAAATAAGGGAAATTTCTGATTTTTGCACCAAAATATGGAGAATTTCTGCCTTTTTGCCCCAAAATAAAGAAAATTTCTGCCTTTTTTCCCTGAAATAAGTGAAATTTCTGCAATTTTGCCCCAAAATAAGTGAAACTTCTGCAATTTTGCCCCAAAATAAGGAAAATTTATGGAATTTAACCCCACAATTAGGGGAATTTCTACAATTTTGCTCCAAAATACGAGGAATTTCTGCCTTTTTGCCCAAAATAAGGGGAATGCATACCTTTTTGCCATAAAAAAGGGAAATTTCTTCATTTTTGCCCCAAATTAAGGGAAATTTCTGACTTTTTGCCCTGAAATATGTGAAATTTCTGCAATTTTAGCCCAAAATAAGGTGAATTACTGTCTTTTTGCCCGAAAATAATGGGAATTTCTGCCTTTTTGCCCCAAAATAAGGAAAATTTTTGCCTTTTTTCTCTGAAATAAGTGAAAGTTCTGCAATTTTGCCCTAACATAAGGGAAATTTCTGCAATTTTTCCCCATAATAAGGGAAATTTCTGGAATTTTGCCACAAAATAAAGGGAATTTCTGTTTTTTTGCCCCCAAATTAGGGAAATTTCTGCAATTTTGCCCTAAAATAAGGGGAATTTCTGCTTTTTTGCCTCTAAATAAGTGGAATTTCTGTCTTTTTCCCCCAAAACAAAGGAAATTTCTGTCATTTTTGCCCCAAAATAAGGAAAATTTCTGACTTATTACCCTGAAATAAGTAAAATTTCTGCAATTTTGCCCCAATATAAGGGAAATTTCTGCCTTTTTGCCCCCAAATAAGGGGAATTTCAGCCTTTTTACCTCAAAATAAGGGGAATTTCTGAATTTTGGCACAAAATATTAGGATTTTCTGCCTTTTGGCCCAAAATAAGGAAAATTTCTGCTTTTTTCCCTGAAATAAGTGAAATTTCTGCAATTTTGCCCTAAAATAAGGGAAATTTCTGGAATTTTGCCCCAAAATAAGTGGAATTTCTGAGTTTTGCCCCAAAATAAAGAGAATTTCTGCCTTTTTGCGCTACTATTAGTAAAATTTCTGCAATTTTGCCGTAAAATAAGGGAAATTTTTGCAATTTTTCCTCATAATAAAGGAAATTTCTGCAATTTTGCCCCAAAATAGAGGGAATTTTTGTTTTTTGCCCCACAATTAGGGAAATTTCTGATATTTTGCCCAAAAATAAGGGAAATTTCTGCCTTTTGCCCTAAAATATGGGGAATTTCTGCCTTTTTGTCTGAAAATAAGAAGAATGCATACCTTTTTGCCATAAAAAAGGGAAATTTCTTCAGTTTTTGCTCCAAAATAATGGGAACTTTTGCCTTTTTGCCTCTAAATAAGTGGAATTTCTGTCTTTTTCCCCCAAAACAAAGGGAATTTCTGTCTTTTTTGCCCCAAAATAAGGAAAATTTCTGACTTATAACCCTGAAATAAGTGAAATTTCTGCAAATTTGCCCCAAAATAAGAAAAATTTCTGCCTTTTTGCCCTTAAATAAGGGGAATTTCAGCCTTTTTATCTCAAAATAAGGGAAATTTCTGCATTTTTGCCACAAAATATTAGGAATTTCTGCATTTTTGCAACAAAATATTAGGAATTTCTGCCTTTTGCCACAAAATAAGGAAAATTTCTGCCTTTTTTCCCGGAAATATGTGAAATTTCTGCAAATTTGCCCCCAAAAAAGGGAAATTTCTGCCTTTTGCCCCAAAATAAGGGGAATTTCAGCATTTTACCTCAAAATAAGGGAAATTTCTGATTTTTGCACCAAAATATGGAGAATTTCTGCCTTTTTGCCCCAAAATAAAGAAAATTTCTGCCTTTTTTCCCTGAAATAAGTGAAATTTCTGCAATTTTGCCCCAAAATAAGTGAAACTTCTGCAATTTTGCCCCAAAATAAGGAAAATATATGGAATTTAACCCCACAATTAGGGGAATTTCTACAATTTTGCTCCAAAATACGAGGAATTTCTGCCTTTTTGCCCAAAATAAGGGGAATGCATACCTTTTTGCCATAAAAAAGGGAAATTTCTTCATTTTTGCCCCAAATTAAGGGAAATTTCTGACTTTTTGCCCTGAAATATGTGAAATTTCTGCAATTTTAGCCCAAAATAAGGTGAATTACTGTCTTTTTGCCCGAAAATAATGGGAATTTCTGCCTTTTTGCCCCAAAATAAGGAAAATTTTTGCCTTTTTTCTCTGAAATAAGTGAAATTTCTGCAATTTTGCCCTAACATAAGGGAAATTTCTGCAATTTTTCCCCATAATAAGGGAAATTTCTGGAATTTTGCCACAAAATAAAGGGAATTTCTGTTTTTTTGCCCCCAAATTAGGGAAATTTCTGCAATTTTGCCCTAAAATAAGGGGAATTTCTGCTTTTTTGCCTCTAAATAAGTGGAATTTCTGTCTTTTTCCCCCAAAACAAAGGAAATTTCTGTCATTTTTGCCCCAAAATAAGGAAAATTTCTGACTTATTACCCTGAAATAAGTAAAATTTCTGCAATTTTGCCCCAATATAAGGGAAATTTCTGCCTTTTTGCCCCCAAATAAGGGGAATTTCAGCCTTTTTACCTCAAAATAAGGGGAATTTCTGAATTTTGGCACAAAATATTAGGATTTTCTGCCTTTTGGCCCAAAATAAGGAAAATTTCTGCTTTTTTCCCTGAAATAAGTGAAATTTCTGCAATTTTGCCCTAAAATAAGGGAAATTTCTGGAATTTTGCCCCAAAATAAGTGGAATTTCTGAGTTTTGCCCCAAAATAAAGAGAATTTCTGCCTTTTTGCGCTACTATTAGTAAAATTTCTGCAATTTTGCCGTAAAATAAGGGAAATTTTTGCAATTTTTCCTCATAATAAAGGAAATTTCTGCAATTTTGCCCCAAAATAGAGGGAATTTTTGTTTTTTGCCCCACAATTAGGGAAATTTCTGATATTTTGCCCAAAAATAAGGGAAATTTCTGCCTTTTGCCCTAAAATATGGGGAATTTCTGCCTTTTTGTCTGAAAATAAGAAGAATGCATACCTTTTTGCCATAAAAAAGGGAAATTTCTTCATTTTTTGCTCCAAAATAATGGGAACTTTTGCCTTTTTGCCTCTAAATAAGTGGAATTTCTGTCTTTTTCCCCCAAAACAAAGGGAATTTCTGTCTTTTTTGCCCCAAAATAAGGAAAATTTCTGACTTATAACCCTGAAATAAGTGAAATTTCTGCAAATTTGCCCCAAAATAAGAAAAATTTCTGCCTTTTTGCCCTTAAATAAGGGGAATTTCAGCCTTTTTATCTCAAAATAAGGGAAATTTCTGCATTTTTGCCACAAAATATTAGGAATTTCTGCATTTTTGCAACAAAATATTAGGAATTTCTGCCTTTTGCCACAAAATAAGGAAAATTTCTGCCTTTTTTCCCGGAAATATGTGAAATTTCTGCAAATTTGCCCCCAAAAAAGGGAAATTTCTGCCTTTTGCCCCAAAATAAGGGGAATTTCAGCATTTTACCTCAAAATAAGGGAAATTTCTGATTTTTGCACCAAAATATGGAGAATTTCTGCCTTTTTGCCCCAAAATAAAGAAAATTTCTGCCTTTTTTCCCTGAAATAAGTGAAATTTCTGCAATTTTGCCCCAAAATAAGTGAAACTTCTGCAATTTTGCCCCAAAATAAGGAAAATTTATGGAATTTAACCCCACAATTAGGGGAATTTCTACAATTTTGCTCCAAAATACGAGGAATTTCTGCCTTTTTGCCCAAAATAAGGGGAATGCATACCTTTTTGCCATAAAAAAGGGAAATTTCTTCATTTTTGCCCCAAATTAAGGGAAATTTCTGACTTTTTGCCCTGAAATATGTGAAATTTCTGCAATTTTAGCCCAAAATAAGGTGAATTTCTGTCTTTTTGCCCCAAAATAATGGGAATTTCTGCCTTTTTGCCCCAAAATAAGAAAAATTTTTGCCTTTTTTCTCTGAAATAAGTGAAATTTCTGCAATTTTGCCCTAACATAAGGGAAATTTCTGCAATTTTTCCCCATAATAAGGGAAATTTCTGGAATTTTGCCACAAAATAAAGGGAATTTCTGTTTTTTTGCCCCCAAATTAGGGAAATTTCTGCAATTTTGCCCTAAAATAAGGGGAATTTCTGCTTTTTTGCCTCTAAATAAGTGGAATTTCTGTCTTTTTCCCCCAAAACAAAGGGAATTTCTGTCATTTTTGCCCCAAAATAAGGAAAATTTCTGACTTATTACCCTGAAATAAGTGAAATTTCTGCAATTTTGCCCCAATATAAGGGAAATTTCTGCCTTTTTGCCCCCAAATAAGGGGAATTTCAGCCTTTTTACCTCAAAATAAGGGGAATTTCTGAATTTTGGCACAAAATATTAGGAATTTCTGCCTTTTGGCCCAAAATAAGGAAAATTTCTGCCTTTTTTCCCTGAAATAAGTGAAATTTCTGCAATTGTGCCCCAACATAAATGAAATTTCTGCAATTTTGCCCCAAAATAAGGAAAATTTCTGGAATTTTGCCCCACAATTAGGGGAATTTCTGCAATTTTGCTCCAAAATACGGGGAATTTCTGCCTTTTTGCCCGAAATAAGGGGAATGCATAACTTTTTGCAATAAAAAGGGAAATTTCTTCATTTTTGCCCCAAATTAAGGGAAATTTCTGACTTTTTGCTCTGAAATATGTGAAATTTCTGCAATTTTAGCCCAAAATAAGGTGAATTTCTGCCTTTTTGCCCCAAAATAATGGGAATTTTTGCCTTTTTTCTCTGAAATAAGTGAAATTTCTGCAATTTTGCCCTAAAATAAGGGAAATTTCTGCAATTCTTCCCCATAATAAGGGAAATTTCTGGAATTTTGCCACAAAATAAGGGGAATTTCTGTTTTTTTGCCCCCAAATAAGGGAAATTTCTGCAATTTTGCCCTAAAATAAGGGGAATTTCTGCTTTTTTGCCTCTAAATAAGTGGAATTTCTGTCTTTTTCCCCCAAAACAAAAGGAATTTCTGTCATTTTTGCCCAAAAATAAGGAAAATTTCTGACTTATTACCCTGAAATAAGTGAAATTTCTGCAAATTTGCCCCAATATAAGGGAAATTTCTGTCTTTTTGCCCCCAAATAAGGGAAATTTCAGCCTTTTTACCTCAAAATAAGGGGAATTTCTGAATTTTGGCACAAAATATTAGGAATTTCTGCCTTTTTGCCCCAAAATAAGGGAAATTTCTGTATTTTTCCCTGAAATAAGTGAAATTTCTGCAATTGTGCCCCAACATAAATGAAATTTCTGCAATTTTGCCCCAAAATAAGGAAAATTTCTGGAATTTTGCCCCACAATTAGGGGAATTTCTGCAATTTTGCTCCAAAATACGGGGAATTTCTGCCTTTTTGCCCGAAATAAGGGGAATGCATACCTTTTTGCCATAAAAAAGAGAAATTTCTTCATTTTTGCCCCAAATTAAGGGAAATTTCTGACTTTTTGCCCTGAAATATGTGAAATTTCTGCAATTTTAGCCCAAAATAAGGTGAATTTCTGCCTTTTTGCCCCAAAATAATGAGAATTTCTGCCTTTTTGCCCCAAAATAAGAAAAATTTTTGCCTTTTTTCTCTGCAATAAGTATAATTTCTGCAATTTTGCCCTAAAATAAGGGAAATTTCTGCAATTCTTCCCCATAATAAGGGAAATTTCTGGAATTTTGCCACAAAATAAGGGGAATTTCTGTTTTTTTGCCCCCAAATAAGGGAAATTTCTGCAATTTTGCCCTAAAGTAAAAGGAATTTCTGCTTTTTTGCCTCTAAATAAGTGGAATTTATGTTTTTTTCCCCCAAAACAAAAGGAATTTCTGTCATTTTTTCCCAAAAATAAGGAAAATTTCTGACTTATTACCCTGAAATAAGTGAAATTTCTGCAATTTTGCCCCAATATAAGGGAAATTTCTGCCTTTTTGCCCCCAAATAAGGGGAATTTCAGCCGTTTTACCTCAAAATAAGGGGAATTTCTGAATTTTGGCACAAAATAAGGGGAATTTCTGCCTTTTTGCCCCAAAATTAGGAAAATTTCTGTATTTTTCCCTGAAATAAGTGAAATTTCTGCAATTTTGCCCCAAAATAAGTGAAATTTCTGCAATTTTGCCCCAAAATAAGAGAAATTTCTGGAATTTTGCCCCAAAATAAGTGGAATTTCTGAGTTTTGCCCCAAAATAAGGAAAATTTCTGCCTTTTTGCGCCACAATTAGTGAAATTTCTGCAATTTTGCCGTAAAATAAGGGAAATTTCTGCAATTTTTTCTCATAATAACGGAAATTTCTGCAATTTTGCCCCAAAATAAGGGGAATTTCTGTTTTTGTGCCCCACAATTAGGGAAATTTCTGCAGTTTTGCTCAAAAATAAGGGAAATTTCTGCCTTTTGCCCCAAAATATGGGGAATTTCTGCCTTTTTGTCTTAAAATAAGAAAAGTGCATACCTTTTTACCATAAAAAAGAGAAATTTCTTCATTTTTGCTCCAAAATAAGGGGAACTTTTGCCTTTTTGCCTCTAAATAAGTGGAATTTCTGTCTATTTCCCCCAAAACAAAGGGAATTTCTGTCTTTTTTGCCCCAAAATAAGGAAAATTTCTGACTTATAACCCTGAAATAAGTGAAATTTCTGCAAATTTGCCCCAAAATAAGAAAAATATCTGCCTTTTTGCCCCCAAATAAGGGGAATTTCAGCCTTTTTATCTCAAAATAAGGGAAATTTCTGCATTTTTGCAACAAAATATTAGGAATTTCTGCATTTTTGCCACAAAATATTAGGAATTTCTGCCTTTTTGCCCCAAAATAAGGTAAATTTCTGCCTTTTTTCTCGGAAATAAGTGAAATTTCTGCAAATTTGCCCCAAAAAAAGGGTAATTTCTGCCTTTTGCCCCAAAATAAAGGGAATTTCAGCATTTTACCTCAAAATAAGAAAAATTTCTGATTTTTGCACCAAAATATGGAGAATTTCTTCCTTTTTCCCTAAATAAGGAAAATTTCTGCCTTTTTTCCCTGAAATAAGTGAAATTTCTGCAATTTTGCTTCAAAATAAGGGAAATTTCTGCAATTTTGCCCCAAAATAAGTGAAATTTCTGCAATTTTGCCCCAAAATAAGGAAAATTTCTGGAATTTTGCCCCACAATTAGGGGAATTTCTGCAATTTTGCTTCAAAATACGGGGAATTTCTGCCTTTTCGCCCAAAATAAGGGGAATGCATACCTTTTTGCCATAAAAAAGGGAAATTTCTTCATTTTTGCCCCAAATTAAGGGAAATTTCTGACTTTTTGCCCTGAAATATGTGAAATTTCTGCAATTTTACCCCAAAATAAGGTGAATTTCTGCCTTTTTGCCCCAAAATAATGGGAATTTCTGCCTTTTTGCCCCAAAATAAGAGCAATTTTTGCCTTTTTTCTCTGAAATAAGTGAAATTTCTGCAATTTTGCCCTATTTAAAGGAAATTTCTGCAATATTTCCCCATAATAAGGGAAATTTCTGGAATTTTGCCCCAAAATAAGGGGAATTTCTTTTTTTTTGCCCTTAAATAAGGGAAATTTCTGCAATTTTGCCCTAAAATAAGGGGAATTTCTGCTTTTTTGCCTCTAAATAAGTGGAATTTCTGTCTTTTTCCCTTCTAAAAACGGAATTTCTGTCATTTTTTTTCCAAAATAAGGAAAATTTCTGACTTATTACCCTGAAATAAGTGAAATTTCTGCAATGTTGCCCCAATATAAGGTAAATTTCTTCCTTTTTGCCCCCAAATAAGGGGAATTTCAGCCTTTTTACCTCAAAATAAAGGGAATTTCTGAATTTTGGCACAAAATATTAGGAATTTCTGCCTTTTTGCCCCAAAATAAAAAAAATTCTGCCTTTTTTCCCTGAAATAAGTGAAATTTCTGCAATTTTGCCCCAAAATAAGTAAAATTTCTACAATTTTGCCCCAAAATAAGGGAAATTTCTGGATTTTTGCCCCAAAATAAGTGGAATTTCTGAGTTTGGCCCCAAAATAAGGAGAATTTCTGCCTTTTTGCCCCACAATTAGTGAAATTTCTGCAATTTTGCCCTAAAATAAGGGAAATTTCTGCAATTTTTCCCCATAATAAGGGAAATTTCTGCAATTTTGCTTCAAAATAAGGGGAATTTCTGTTTTTTGCCCCACAATTAGGGAAATTTCTGCAATTTTGCCCCAAAATATTCAGAATTTCTGCCTTTTGCCCCAAAATATGGGGAATTTCTGCCTTTTTGTCCGAAAATAAGAAAAATGCATACCTTTTTGCCCTAAAAAAGGGAAATTTCTTCATTTTTGCTCCAAAATAAGGGGAACTTTTGCCTTTTTGCCTCTTAATAAGTGGAATTTCTGTTTTTTCCCCCAAAACAAAGAAAATTTCTGTCTTTTTTGCCCCAAAATAAGGAAAATTTTTGACTTATTACTCTGAAATAAGGGAAATTTCTGGAATTTTGCCTCAAACTAAGTGGAATTTCTGAGTTTTTCCCCAAAATAAGGAGAATTTCTGGAATTTTGCCCCACAATTAGGGGAATTTCTGCAATTTTGCTCCAAAATACGGGGAATTTCTGCCTTTTTGCCCGAAATAAGGGGAATGCATAACTTTTTGCAATAAAAAAGGGAAATTTCTTCATTTTTGCCCCAAATTAAGGGAAATTTCTGACTTTTTGCTCTGAAATATGTGAAATTTCTGCAATTTTAGCCCAAAATAAGGTGAATTTCTGCATTTTTGCCCAAAATAATGGGAATTTCTGCCTTTTTGCCCTAAAATAAGAAAAATTTTTGCCTTTTTTCTCTGAAATAAGTGAAATTTCTTCAATTTTGCCCTAAAATAAGGGAAATTTCTGCAATTCTTCCCCATAATAAGGGAAATTTCTGGAATTTTGCCACAAAATAAGGGGAATTTCTGTTTTTTTGCCCTTAAATAAGGGAAATTTCTGCAATTTTGCCCTAAAATAAGGAAAATTTCTGCTTTTTTGCCTCTAAATAAGTGGAATTTCTGTCTTTTTCCCCCAAAACAAAGGGAATTTCTGTCATTTTTGCCCAAAAATAAGGAAAATTTCTGACTTATTACCCTGAAATAAGTGAAATTTCTGCAAATTTGCCCAAATATAAGGGAAATTTCTGCCTTTTTGCCCCCAAATAAGGGAAATTTCAGCCTTTTTACCTCAAAATAAGGGGAATTTCTGAATTTTGGCACAAAATATTAGGAATTTCTGCCTTTTTGCCCCAAAATAAGGAAAATTTCTGTATTTTTCCCTGAAACAAGTGAAATTTCTGCAATTGTGCCCCAACATAAATGAAATTTCTGCAATTTTGCCCCAAAATAAGGAAAATTTCTGAAATTTTGCCCCACAATTAGGGGAATTTCTGCAATTTTGCTCCAAAATACGGGGAATTTCTGCCTTTTTGCCCGAAATAAGGGGAATGCATAACTTTTTGCCATAAAAAAGGGAAATTTCTTCATTTTTGCCCCAAATTAAGGGAAATTTCTGACTTTTTGCCCTGAAATATGTGAAATTTCTGCAATTTTAGCCCAAAATAAGGTGAATTTCTTCCTTTTTGCCCCAAAATAATGGGAATTTCTGCCTTTTTGCCCCAAAATAAGAAAAATTTTTGCCTCTTTTCTCAGATATAAGTGAAATTTCTGCAATTTTGCCCCAAAATAAGGGAAATTTCTGGAATTTTGCCCCTAAATAAGTGGAATTTCTGAGTTTGGCCCCAAAATAAGGAGAATTTCTGCCTTTTTGCCCCACAATTAGGGGAATTTCTGCAATTTTGCTCCAAAATACGGGGAATTTCTGCCTTTTTGCCCGAAATAAGGGGAATGCATAACTTTTTGCAATAAAAAAGGGAAATTTCTTCATTTTTGCCCCAAATTAAGGGAAATTTCTGACTTTTTGCTCTGAAATATGTGAAATTTCTGCAATTTTAGCCCAAAATAAGGTGAATTTCTTCCTTTTTGCCCCAAAATAATGGGAATTTCTGCCTTTTTGCCCTAAAATAAGAAAAATTTTTGCCTTTTTTCTCTCAAATAAGTGAAATTTCTGCAATTTTGCCCTAAAATAACGGAAATTTCTGCAATTCTTCCCCACATGAAGGGAAATTTCTGGAATTTGGCACAAAATCAGGGGAATTTCTGTTTTTTTGCCCCCAAATAAGGGAAATTTCTGCAATTTTGCCCTAAAATAAGGAAAATTTCTGCTTTTTTGCCTCTAAATAAGTGGAATTTCTGTCTTTTTCCCCCAAAACAAAGGGATTTTCTGTCATTTTTGCCCAAAAATAAGGAAAATTTCTGACTTATTACCCTGAAATAAGTGAAATTTCTGCAATTTTGCCCCAATATAAAGGAAATTTCTGCCTTTTTGCCCCCAAATAAGGGGAATTTCAGCCTTTTTACCTCAAAATAATGGGAATTTCTGAATTTTGGCACAAAATATTAGGAATTTCTGCCTTTTTGCCCCAAAATAAGGAAAATTTCTGTATTTTTCCCTGAAATAACTGAAATTTCTGCAATTTTGCCCCAAAATAAGTGAAATTTCTGCAATTTTGCCCCAAAATAAGAGAAATTTATAGAATTTTGCCCCAAAATAAGTGGAATTTCTGAGTTTTGCCCCAAAATAAGGAAAATTTCTGCCTTTTTGCGCCACAATTAGTGAAATTTCTGCAATTTTGCCGTAAAATAAGGGAAATTTCTGCAATTTTTTCTCATAATAAGGGAAATTTCTGCAATTTTGCCCCAAAATAAGGGGAATTTCTGTTTTTTTGCCCCACAATTAGGGAAATTTCTGCAATTTTGCCAAAAAATAAAGGAAATTTCTGCCTTTTGCCCCAAAATATGGGGAATTTCTGCCTTTTTGTCTTAAAATAAGAAAAATGCATACCTTTTTGCCATAAAAAAGAGAAATTTCTTCATTTTTGCTCCAAAATAAGGGGAACTTTTGCCTTTTTGCCTCTAAATAAGTGGAATTTCTGTCTTTTTCCCCCAAAACAAAGGGAATTTCTGTCTTTTTTGCCACAAAATAAGGAAAATTTCTGACTTATAACCCTGAAATAAGTGAAATTTCTGCAAATTTGCCCCAAAATAAGAAAAATTTCTGCCTTTTTGCCCCCAAATAAGGGGAATTTCAGCCTTTTTATCTCAAAATAAGGGAAATTTCTGCATTTTTGCAACAAAATATTAAAAATTTCTGCATTTTTGCCACAAAATATTAGGAATTTCTGCCTTTTTGCCCCAAAATAAGGAAAATTTCTGCTTTTTTCCCGGAAATAAGTGAAATTTCTGCAAATTTGCCCCCAAAAAAGGGAAATTTCTGCCTTTTGCCCCAAAATAAGGGGAATTTCAGCATTTTTCCTCAAAATAAGAAAAATTTCTGATTTTTGCACCAAAATATGGAGAATTTCTGCCTTTTTCCCCAAAATAAGGAAAATTTCTGCCTTTTTTCCCTGAAATAAGTGAAATTTCTGAAATTTTGCCCTATTTAAAGGAAATTTCTGCAATTTTTCCTTATAATAAGGGAAATTTCTGGAATTTTGCCCCAAAATAAGGGGAATTTCTGTTTTTTTGCCCGTAAATAAGGGAAATTTCTGCAATTTTGCCCTAAAATAAGGGGAATTTCTGCTCTTTTGCCTCTAAATAAGTGGAATTTCTCTCTTTTTCCCCTCAAAAAAGGGAATTTCTGTCATTTTTGCCCCAAAATAAGGAAAATTTCTGACTTATTACCCTGAAATAAGTGAAATTTCTGCAATTTTGCCCCAATATAAGGGAAATTTCTTCCTTTTTGCCCCCAAATAAGGGGAATTTCAGCCTTTTTACCTCAAAATAAAGGGAATTTCTGAATTTTGGCACAAAATATTAGGATTTTCTGCCTTTTTGCCCCAAAATAAAAAAATTTCTGCCTTTTTTCCCTGAAATAAGTGAAATTTCTGCAATTTTGCCCCAAAATAAGTAAAATTTCTACAATTTTGCCCCAAAATAAGGGAAATTTCTGGAATTTTGCCCCTAAATAAGTGGAATTTCTGAGTTTGGCCCCAAAATAAGGAGAATTTCTGCCTTTTTGCCCCACAATTAGGGGAATTTCTGCAATTTTGCTCCAAAATACGGGGAATTTCTGCCTTTTTGCCCGAAATAAGGGGAATGCATAACTTTTTGCAATTAAAAAGGGAAATTTCTTCATTTTTGCCCCAAATTAAGGGAAATTTCTGACTTTTTGCTCTGAAATATGTGAAATTTCTGCAATTTTAGCCCAAAATAAGGTGAATTTCTTCCTTTTTGCCCCAAAATAATGGGAATTTCTGCCTTTTTGCCCTAAAATAAGAAAAATTTTTGCCTTTTTTCTCTCAAATAAGTGAAATTTCTGCAATTTTGCCCTAAAATAACGGAAATTTCTGCAATTCTTCCCCACATGAAGGGAAATTTCTGGAATTTGGCACAAAATCAGGGGAATTTCTGTTTTTTTGCCCCCAAATAAGGGAAATTTCTGCAATTTTGCCCTAAAATAAGGAAAATTTCTGCTTTTTTGCCTCTAAATAAGTGGAATTTCTGTCTTTTTCCCCCAAAACAAAGGGATTTTCTGTCATTTTTGCCCAAAAATAAGGAAAATTTCTGACTTATTACCCTGAAATAAGTGAAATTTCTGCAAATTTGCCCAAATATAAGGGAAATTTCTGCCTTTTTGCCCCCAAATAAGGGAAATTTCACCCTTTTTACCTCAAAATAAGGGGAATTTCTGAATTTTGGCACAAAATATTAGGAATTTCTGCCTTTTTGCCCCAAAATAAGAAAAATTTCTGTATTTTTCCCTGAAATAAGTGAAATTTTTGCAATTGTGCCCCAACATAAATGAAATTTCTGCAATTTTGCCCCAAAATAAGGAAAATTTCTGGAATTTTGCCCCACAATTAGGGGAATTTCTGCAATTTTGCTCCAAAATACGGGGAATTTCTGCCTTTTTGCCCGAAATAAGGGGAATGCATAACTTTTTGCCATAAAAAAGGGAAATTTCTTCATTTTTGCCCCAAATTAAGGGAAATTTCTGACTTTTTGCCCAGAAATATGTGAAATTTCTGCAATTTTAGCCCGAAATAAGGTGAATTTCTGCCTTTTTGCCCCAAAATAATGGGAATTTCTGCCTTTTTGCCCCAAAATAAGAAAAATTTTTGCCTCTTTTCTCAACAATAATTGAAATTTCTGCAATTTTGCCCTAAAATAAGGGAAATTTCTGCAATTCTTCCCCATTATAAGGGAAATTTCTGGAATTTTGCCCCAAAATAAGGGGAATTTCTGTTTTTTTGCCCCCAAATAAGGGAAATTTCTGCAATTTTGCTCTAAAATAAGGGGAATTTTTGCTTTTTTGCCTCTAAATAAGTGGAATTTTTGTCTTTTTCCCCCAAAACAAAGGGAATTTCTGTCATTTTTGCCCAAAAATAAGGAAAATTTCTGACTTATTACCCTGAAATAAGTGAAATTTCTGCAATTTTGCCCCAATATAAAGGAAATTTCTGCCTTTTTGCCCCCAAATAAGGGGAATTTCAGCCTTTTTACCTCAAAATAAGGGGAATTTCGGAATTTTGGCACAAAATATTAGGAATTTCTGCCTTTTTGCCCCAAAATAAGGAAAATTTCTGTATTTTTCCCTGAAATAACTGAAATTTCTGCAATTTTGCCCCAAAATAAGTGAAATTTCTGCAATTTTGCCCCAAAATAAGAGAAATTTCTGAAATTTTGCCCCAAAATAAGTGGAATTTCTGAGTTTTGCCCCAAAATAAGGAAAATTTCTGCCTTTTTGTGCCACAATTAGTGAAATTTCTGCAATTTTGCCGTAAAATAAGGGAAATTTCTGCAATTTTTTCTCATAATAAGGAAAATTTCTGCAATTTTGCCCCAAAATAAGGGGAATTTCTGTTTTTTTGCCCCACAATTGGGGAAATTTCTGCAATTTTGTTCAAAAATAAGGGAAATTTCTGCCTTTTGCCCCAAAATATGGGGAATTTCTGCCTTTTTGTCTTAAAATAAGAAAAATGCATACCTTTTTGCCATAAAAAAGAGAAATTTCTTCATTTTTGCTCCAAAATGAGGGGAACTTTTGCATTTTTGCCTCTAAATAAGTGGAATTTCTGTCTTTTTCCCCCAAAACAAAGGGAATTTCTGTCTTTTTTGCCCCAAAATAAGGAAAATTTCTGACTTATAACCCTGAAATAAGTGAAATTTCTGCAAATTTGCCCCAAAATAAGAAAAATTTCTGCCTTTTTGCCCCCAAATAAGGGAAATTTCAGCCTTTTTATCTCAAAATAAGGGAAATTTCTGCATTTTTGCAACAAAATATTAGGAATTTCTGCATTTTTGCCACAAAATATTAGGAATTTCTGCCTTTTTGCCCCAAAATAAGGAAAATTTCTGCTTTTTTCCCGGAAATAAGGGAAATTTCTGCAAATTTGCCCCCAAAAAAGGGAAATTTCTGCCTTTTGCCCCAAAATAAGGGGAATTTCAGCATTTTACCTCAAAATAAGAAAAATTTCTGATTTTTGCACCAAAATATGGAGAATTTCTGCCTTTTTCCCCAAAATAAGGAAAATTTCTGCCTTTTTTCCCTGAAATAAGTGAAATTTCTGAAATTTTGCCCTATTTAAAGGAAATTTCTGCAATTTTTCCTTATAATAAGGGAAATTTCTGGAATTTTGCCCCAAAATAAGGGGAATTTCTGTTTTTTTGCCTGTAAATAAGGGAAATTTCTGCAATTTTGCCCTAAAATAAGGGGAATTTCTGCTCTTTTGCCTCTAAATAAGTAGAATTTCTGTCTTTTTCCCCTCAAAAAAGGGAATTTCTGTCATTTTTGCCCCAAAATAAGGAAAATTTCTGACTTATTACCCTGAAATAAGTGAAATTTCTGCAATTTTGCCCCAATATAAGGGAAATTTCTTCCTTTTTGCCCCCAAATAAGGGGAATTTCAGCCTTTCTACCTCAAAATAAAGGGAATTTCTGAATTTTGGCACAAAATATTAGGATTTTCTGCCTTTTTACCCCAAAATAAAAAAATTTCTGCCTTTTTTCCCTGAAATAAGTGAAATTTCTGCAATTTTGCCCCAAAATAAGTAAAATTTCTACAATTTTGCCCCAAAATAAGGGAAATTTCTGGAATTTTGCCCCTAAATAAGTGGAATTTCTGAGTTTGGCCCCAAAATAAGGAGAATTTCTGCCTTTTTGCCCCACAATTAGGGGAATTTCTGCAATTTTGCTCCAAAATACGGGGAATTTCTGCCTTTTTGCCTAAAATAAGGGGAATGCATAACTTTTTGCAATAAAAAAGGGAAATTTCTTCATTTTTGCCCCAAATTAAGGGAAATTTCTGACTTTTTGCTCTGAAATATGTGAAATTTCTCCAATTTTAGCCCAAAATAAGGTGAATTTCTGCATTTTTGCCCAAAATAATGGGAATTTCTGCCTTTTTGCCCTAAAATAAGAAAAATTTTTGCCTTTTTTCTCTGAAATAAGTGAAATTTCTGCAATTTTGCCCTAAAATAAGGGAAATTTCTGCAATTCTTCCCCATAATAAGGGAAATTTCTAGAATTTTGCCACAAAATAAGGGGAATTTCTGTTTTTTTGCCCCCAAATAAGGGAAATTTCTGCAATTTTGCCCTAAAATAAGGGGAATTTCTGCTTTTTTGCCTCTAAATAAGTGGAATTTCTGTCTTTTTCCCCCAAAACAAAGGGAATTTCTGTCATTTTTGCCCAAAAATAAGGAAAATTTCTGACTTATTACCCTGAAATAAGTGAAATTTCTGCAAATTTGCCCAAATATAAGGGAAATTTCTGCCTTTTTGCCCCCAAATAAGGGAAATTTCAGCCTTTTTACCTCAAAATAAGGGGAATTTCTGAATTTTGGCACAAAATATTAGGAATTTCTGCCTTTTTGCCCCAAAATAAGGAAAATTTCTGTATTTTTCCCTGAAATAAGTGAAATTTCTGCAATTGTGCCCCAACATAAATGAAATTTCTGCAATTTTGCCCCAAAATAAGGAAAATTTCTGGAATTTTGCCCCACAATTAGGGGAATTTCTGCAATTTTGCTCCAAAATACAGGGAATTTCTGCCTTTTTCCCCGAAATAAGGGGAATGCATAACTTTTTGCCATAAAAAAGGGAAATTTCTTCATTTTTGCCCCAAATTAAGGGAAATTTCTGACTTTTTGCCCTGAAATATGTGAAATTTCTGCAATTTTAGCCCAAAATAAGGTGAATTTCTGCCTTTTTGCCCCAAAATAATGGGAATTTCTGCCTTTTTGCCCCAAATTAAGAAAAATTTTTGCCTCTTTTCTCAGCAATAAGTGAAATTTCTGCAATTTTGCCCTAAAAAAAGGGAAATTTCTGCAATTCTTCCCCATAATAAGGGAAATTTCTGGAATTTTGCCACAAAATAAGGGGAATTTCGGTTTTTTGCCTCCAAATAAGGGAAATTTCTGCAATTTTGCCCTAAAATAAGGGGAATTTCTGCTTTTTTGCCTCTAAATAAGTGTAACTTCTGTCTTTTTCCCCTCAAAAAAGGGAATTTCTGTAATTTTTTTTCCAAAATAAGGAAAATTTCTGAATTATTACCCTGAAATAAGTGAAATTTCTGCAATGTTGCCCCAATAAAAGGTAAATTTCTTCCTTTTTGCCCCCAAATAAGGGGAATTTCAGCCTTTTTACCTCAAAATAAAGGGAATTTCTGAATTTTCGCACAAAATATTAGGAATTGCTGCCTTTTTGCCCCAAAAAAAAAAAATTTCTGCCTTTTTTCCCTGAAATAAGTGAAATTTCTGCAATTTTGCCCCAAAATAAGTAAAATTTCTACAATTTTGCCCCAAAATAAGGGAAATTTCTGGATTTTTGCCCCAAAATAAGTGGAATTTCTGAGTTTGGCCCCAAAATAAGGAGAATTTCTGCCTTTTTGCCCCACAATTAGTGAAATTTCTGCAATTTTGCCCTAAAATAAGGGAAATTTCTGCAATTTTTCCCCATAATAAGGGAAATTTCTGCAATTTTGCCTCAAAATAAGGGGAATTTCTGTTTTTGCCCCACAATTAGGGAAATTTCTGCAATTTTGCCCCAAAATATTCAGAATTTCTGCCTTTTGCCCCAAAATATGGGGAATTTCTGCCTTTTTGTCCGAAAATAAGAAAAATGCATACCCTTTTGCCCTAAAAAAGGGAAATTTCTTCATTTTTGCTCCAAAATAAAGGGAACTTTTGCCTTTTTGCCTCTTAATAAGTGGAATTTCTGTTTTTTTCCCCCAAAACAAAGAAAATTTCTGTCTGTTTTGCCCCAAAATAAGGAAAATTTTTGACTTATTACTCTGAAATAAGGGAAATTTCTGGAATTTTGCCTCAAACTAAGTGGAATTTCTGAGTTTTTCCCCAAAATAAGGAGAATTTCTGGAATTTTGCCCCACAATTAGGGGAATTTCTGCAATTTTGCTCCAAAATACGGGGAATTTCTGCCTTTTTGCCCGAAATAAGGGGAATGCATAACTTTTTGCAATAAAAAAAAGAAATTTCTTCATTTTTGCCCCAAATTAAGGGAAATTTCTGACTTTTTGCTCTGAAATATGTGAAATTTCTGCAATTTTAGCCCAAAATAAGGTGAATTTCTGCATTTTGGCCCCAAAATAATGGGAATTTCTGCATTTTTGCCCTAAAATAAGAAAAATTTTTGCCTTTTTTCTCTGAAATAAGTGAAATTTCTGGAATTTTGCCCTAAAATAAGGGAAATTTCTGCAATTCTTCCCCATATGAAGGGAAATTTCTGGAATTTTGCCACCAAATAAGGGGAATTTCTGTTTTTTTTCCCCTAAATAAGGGAAATTTCTGCAATTTTGCCCTAAAATAAGGGGAATTTCTGCTTTTTTGCCTCTAAATAAGTGGAATTTCTGTCTTTTTCCCCCAAAACAAAGGGAATTTCTGTCATTTTTGCCCAAAAATAAGGGAAATTTCTGCCTTTTGCCCCAAAATATGGGGAATTTCTGCCTTTTTGTCTTACAATAAGAAAAATGCATACCTTTTTGCCATAAAAAAGAGAAATTTCTTCATTTTTGCTCCAAAATAAGGGGAACTTTTGCTTTTTTGCCTCTAAATAAGTGGAATTTCTGTCTTTTTCCCCCAAAACAAAGGCAATTTCTGTCTTTTTTGCCCCAAAATAAGGAAAATTTCTGACTTATAACCCTGAAATAAGTGACATTTCTGCAAATTTGCCCCAAAATAAGAAAAATTTCTGCCTATTTGCCCCCAAATAAGGGGAATTTCAGCCTTTTTATCTCAAAATAAGGGAAATTTCTGCATTTTTGCAACAAAATATTAGGAATTTCTGCATTTTTGCATCAAACTATTAGGAATTTCTGCCTTTTTGCCCCAAAATAAGGAAAATTTCTGCCTTTTTTCACGGAAATAAGTGAAATTTCTGCAAATTTGCCCCAAAAAAAGGGTAATTTCTGCCTTTTGCCTCAAAATAAGGGGAATTTCAGCATTTTACCTCAAAATAAGAAAAATTTCTGATTTTTGCACCAAAATATGGAGAATTTCTGCCTTTTTCCCCAAAATAAGGAAAATTTCTGCCTTTTTTCCCTGAAATAAGTGAAATTTCTGCAATTTTGCTTCAAAATAAGGGAAATTTCTGCAATTTTGCCCCAAAATAAGTGAAATTTCTGCAATTTTGCCCCAAAATAAGGAAAATTTCTGGAATTTTGCCCCACAATGAGGGGAATTTCTGCAATTTTGCTTCAAAATACGGGGAATTTCTGCCTTTTTGCCCAAAATAAGGGGAATGCATACCTTTTTGCCATAAAAAAGGGAAATTTCTTCATTTTTGCCCCAAATTAAGGGAAATTTCTGACTTTTTGCCCTGAAATATGTGAAATTTCTGCAATTTTAGCCCAAAATAAGGTGAATTTCTGCCTTTTTGCCCCAAAATAATGGGAATTTCTGCCTTTTTGCCCCAAAATAAGAACGATTTTTGCCTTTTTTCTCTGAAATAAGTGAAATTTCTGCAATTTTGCCCTATTTAAAGGAAATTTCTGCAATTTTTCGCCATAATAAGGGAAATTTCTGGAATTTTGCCCCAAAATAAGGGGAATTTCTGTTTTTTTGCCCGTAAATAAGGGAAATTTCTGCAATTTTGCCCTAAAATAAGGGGAATTTCTGCTTTTTTGCCTCTAAATAAGTGGAATTTCTTTTTCCCTTCTAAAAACGGAATTTCTGTCATTTTTTTCCAAAATAAGGAAAATTTCTGACTTATTACCCTGAAATAAGTGAAATTTCTGCAATGTTGCCCCAATATAAGGTAAATTTCTTCTTTTTTGCCCTCAAATAAGGGGAATTTCAGCCTTTTTACCTCAAAATAAAGGGAATTTCTGAATTTTGGCACAAAATATTAGGAATTTCTGCATTTTTGCCCCAAAATAAAAAAAATTCTGCCTTTTTTCCCTGAAATAAGTGAAATTTCTGCAATTTTGCCCCAAAATAAGTAAAATTTCTACAATTTTGCCCCAAAATAAGGGAAATTTCTGGATTTTTGCCCCAAAATAAGTGGAATTTCTGAGTTTGGCCCCAAAATAAGGAGAATTTCTGCCTTTTTGCCCCACAATTAGTGAAATTTCTGCAATTTTGCCCTAAAAAAAGGGAAATTTCTGCAATTTTTCCCCATAATAAGGGAAATTTCTGCAATTTTGCTTCAAAATAAGGGGAATTTCTGTTTTTTGCCCCACAATTAGGGAAATTTCTGCAATTTTGCCCCAAAATATTCAGAATTTCTGCCTTTTGCCCCAAAATATGGAAAATTTCTGCCTTTTTGTCCGAAAATAAGAAAAATGCATACCTTTTTGCCCTAAAAAAGGGAAATTTCTTCATTTTTGCTCCAAAATAAGGGGAACTTTTGCCTTTTTGCCTCTTAATAAGTGGAATTTCTGTTTTTTCCCCCAAAACAAAGAAAATTTCTGTCTTTTTTGCCCCAAAATAAGGAAAATTTTTGACTTATTACTCTGAAATAAGGGAAATTTCTGGAATTTTGCCTCAAACTAAGTGGAATTTCTGAGTTTTTCCCCAAAATAAGGAGAATTTCTGGAATTTTGCCCCACAATTAGGGGAATTTCTGCAATTTTGCTCCAAAATACGGGGAATTTCTGCCTTTTTGCCCGAAATAAGGGGAATGCATAACTTTTTGCAATAAAAAAGGGAAATTTCTTCATTTTTGCCCCAAATTAAGGGAAATTTCTGACTTTTTGCTCTGAAATATGTGAAATTTCTGCAATTTTAGCCCAAAATAAGGTGAATTTCTGCATTTTTGCCCAAAATAATGGGAATTTCTGCCTTTTTGCCCTAAAATAAGAAAAATTTTTGCCTTTTTTCTCTGAAATAAGTGAAATTTCTGCAATTTTGCCCTAAAATAAGGGAAATTTCTGCAATTCTTCCCCATAATAAGGGAAATTTCTGGAATTTTGCCACAAAATAAGGGGAATTTCTGTTTTTTTGCCCCCAAATAAGGGAAATTTCTGCAATTTTGCCCTAAAATAAGGGGAATTTCTGCTTTTTTGCCTCTAAATAAGTGGAATTTCTGTCTTTTTCCCCCAAAACAAAGGGAATTTCTGTCATTTTTGCCCAAAAATAAGGAAAATTTCTTACTTATTACCCTGAAATAAGTGAAATTTCTGCAAATTTGCCCAAATATAAGGGAAATTTCTGCCTTTTTGCCCCCAAATAAGGGAAATTTCACCCTTTTTACCTCAAAATAAGGGGAATTTCTGAATTTTGGCACAAAATATTAGGAATTTCTGCCTTTTTGCCCCAAAATAAGGAAAATTTCTGTATTTTTCCCTGAAACAAGTGAAATTTCTGCAATTGTGCCCCAACATAAATGAAATTTCTGCAATTTTGCCCCAAAATAAGGAAAATTTCTGGAATTTTGCCCCACAATTAGGGGAATTTCTGCAATTTTGCTCCAAAATACGGGGAATTTCTGCCTTTTTGCCCGAAATAAGGGGAATGCATAACTTTTTGCCATAATAAAGGGAAATTTCTTCATTTTTGCCCCAAATTAAGGGAAATTTCTGACTTTTTGCCCTGAAATATGTGAAATTTCTGCAATTTTAGCCCGAAATAAGGTGAATTTCTTCCTTTTTGCCCCAAAATAATGGGAATTTCTGCCTTTTTGCCCCAAAATAAGAAAAATTTTTGCCTCTTTTCTCAGATATAAGTGAAATTTCTGCAATTTTGCCCTAAAATAAGGGAAATTTCTGCAATTCTTCCCCATAATAAGGGAAATTTCTGGAATTTTGCCACAAAATAAGGGGAATTTCTGTTTTTTTGCCCCCAAATAAGGGAAATTTCTGCAATTTTGCCCTAAAATAAGGGGAATTTTTGCTTTTTTGCCTCTAAATAAGTGGAATTTTTGTCTTTTTCCCCCAAAACAAAGGGAATTTCTGTCATTTTTGCCCAAAAATAAGAAAAATTTCTGACTTATTACCCTGAAATAAGTGAAATTTCTGCAATTTTGCCCCAATATAAAGGAAATTTCTGCCTTTTTGCCCCCAAATAAGGGGAATTTCAGCCTTTTTACCTCAAAATAATGGGAATTTCTGAATTTTGGCACAAAATATTAGGAATTTCTGCCTTTTTGCCCCAAAATAAGGAAAATTTCTGTATTTTTCCCTGAAATAAGTGAAATTTCTGCAATTTTGCCCCAAAATAAGTGAAATTTCTGCAATTTTGCCCCAAAATAAGAGAAATTTCTAGAATTTTGCCCCAAAATAAGTGGAATTTCTGAGTTTTGCCCCAAAATAAGGAAAATTTCTGCCTTTTTGCGCCACAATTAGTGAAATTTCTGCAATTTTGCCGTAAAATAAGGGAAATTTCTGCAATTTTTCTCATAATAAGGGAAATTTCTGCAATTTTGCCCCAAAATATGGGGAATTTCTGCCTTTTTGTCTTAAAATAAGAAAAATGCATACCTTTTTGCCATAAAAAAGAGAAATTTCTTCATTTTTGCTCCAAAATAAGGGGAACTTTTGCCTTTTTGCCTCTAAATAAGTGGAATTTCTGTCTTTTTCCCCAAAAACAAAGGGAATTTCTGTCTTTTTTGCCCCAAAATAAGGAAAATTTCTGACTTATAACCCTGAAATAAGTGAAATTTCTGCAAATTTGCCCCAAAATAAGAAAAATTTCTGCCTTTTTGCCCCCAAATAAGGGGAATTTCAGCCTTTTTATCTCAAAATAAGGGAAATTTCTGCATTTTTGCAACAAAATATTAGGAATTTTTGCATTTTTGCCACAAAATATTAGGAATTTCTGCCTTTTTGCCCCAAAATAAGGAAAATTTCTGCTTTTTTCCCGGAAATAAGTGAAATTTCTGCAAATTTGCCCCCAAAAATGGGAAATTTCTGCCTTTTGCCCCAAAATAAGGGGAATTTCAGCATTTTTCCTCAAAATAAGAAAAATTTCTGATTTTTGCACCAAAATATGGAGAATTTCTGCCTTTTTCCCCAAAATAAGGAAAATTTCTGCATTTTTTCCCTGAACTAAGTGAAATTTCTGAAATTTTGCCCTATTTAAAGGAAATTTCTGCAATTTTTCCTTATAATAAGGGAAATTTCTGGAATTTTGCCCCAAAATAAGGGGAATTTCTGTTTTTTTGCCCGTAAATAAGGGAAATTTCTGCAATTTTGCCCTAAAATAAGGGGAATTTCTGCTCTTTTGCCTCTAAATAAGTGGAATTTCTGTCTTTTTCCCCTCAAAAAAGGGAATTTCTGTCATTTTTGCCCCAAAATAAGGAAAATTTCTGACTTATTACCATGAAATAAGTGAAATTTCTGCAATTTTGCCCCAATATAAGGGAAATTTCTTCCTTTTTGCCCCCAAATAAAGGGAATTTCAGCCTTTTTACCTCAAAATAAAGAGAATTTCTGAATTTTGGCACAAAATATTAGGATTTTCTACCTTTTTGCCCCAAAATAAAAAAATTTCTGCCTTTTTTCCCTGAAATAAGTGAAATTTCTGCAATTTTGCCCCAAAATAAGTAAAATTTCTACAATTTTGCCCCAAAATAAGGGAAATTTCTGGAATTTTGCCCCAAAATAAGTGGAATTTCTGAGTTTGGCCCCAAAATAAGGAGAATTTCTGCCTTTTTGCCCCACAATTAGGAGAATTTCTGCAATTTTGCTCCAAAATACGGGGAATTTCTGCCTTTTTGCCTGAAATAAGGGGAATGCATAACTTTTTGCAATAAAAAAGGGAAATTTCTTCATTTTTGCCCCAAATTAAGGGAAATTTCTGACTTTTTGCTCTGAAATATGTGAAATTTCTGCAATTTTAGCCCAAAATAAGGTGAATTTCTGCATTTTTGCCCAAAATAATGGGAATTTCTGCCTTTTTGCCCTAAAATAAGAAAAATTTTTGCCTTTTTTCTCTGAAATAAGTGAAATTTCTGCAATTTTGCCCTAAAATAAGGGAAATTTCTGCTTTTTTGCCTCTAAATAAGTGGAATTTCTGTCTTTTTCCCCCAAAACAAAGGGAATTTCTGTCATTTTTGCCCAAAAATAAGGAAAATTTCTGACTTATTACCCTGAAATAAGTGAAATTTCTGCAAATTTGCCCAAATATAAGGGAAATTTCTGCCTTTTTGGCCCCAAATAAAGGAAATTTCAGCCTTTTTACCTCAAAATAAGGGGAATTTCTGAATTTTGGCACAAAATATTAGGAATTTCTGCCTTTTTGCCCCAAAATAAGGAAAATTTCTGTATTTTTCCCTGAAATAAGTGAAATTTCTGCAATTGTGCCCCAACATAAATGAAATTTCTGCAATTTTGCCCCAAAATAAGGAAAATTTCTGGAATTTTGCCCCACAATTAGGGGAATTTCTGCAATTTTGCTCCAAAATACGGGGAATTTCTGCCTTTTTGCCCGAAATAAGGGGAATGCATAACTTTTTGCCATAAAAAAGGGAAATTTCTTCATTTTTGCCCCAAATTAAGGGAAATTTCTGACTTTTTGCCCTGAAATATGTGAAATTTCTGCAATTTTAGCCCAAAATAAGGTGAATTTCTTCCTTTTTGCCCCAAAATAATGGGAATTTCTGCCTTTTTGCCCCAAATTAAGAAAAATTTTTGCCTCTTTTCTCAGCAATAAGTGAAATTTCTGCAATTTTGCCCTAAAATAAGGGAAATTTCTGAAATTCTTCCCCAAAATAAGGAAAATTTCTGGAATTTTGCCACAAAATAAGGGGAATTTCTGTTTTTTGCCCCCAAATAAGGGAAATTTCTGCACTTTTGCCCTAAAATGAGGGGAATTTTTGCTTTTTTGCCTCTAAATAAGTGGAATTTTTGTCTTTTTCCCCCAAAACAAAGGGAATTTCTGTCATTTTTGCCCAAAAATAAGAAAAATTTCTGACTTATTACCCTGAAATAAGTGAAATTTCTGCAATTTTGCCCCAATATAAAGGAAATTTCTGCCTTTTTGCCCCCAAATAAGGGGAATTTCAGCCTTTTTACCTCAAAATAAGGGGAATTTCTGAATTTTGGCACAAAATATTAGGAATTTCTGCCTTTTTGCCCCAAAATCAGGAAAATTTCTGTATTTTTCCCTGAAATAAGTGAAATTTCTGCAATTTTGCCCCAAAATAAGTGAAATTTCTGCAATTTTGCCCCAAAATAAGAGAAATTTCTGGAATTTTGCCCCAAAATAAGTGGAATTTCTGAGTTTTGCCCCAAAATAAGGAAAATTTCTGCCTTTTTGCGCCACAATTAGTGAAATTTCTGCAATATTGCCGTAAAATAAGGGAAATTTCTGCAATTTTTTCTCATAAAAACGGAAATTTCTGCAATTTTGCCCCAAAATAAAGGGAATTTCTGTTTTTTTGCCCCACAATTAGGGAAATTTCTGCAATTTTGTTCAAAAATAAGGGAAATTTCTGCCTTTTGCCCCAAAATATGGGGAATTTCTGCCTTTTGTCTTAAAATAAGAAAAATGCATACCTTTTTGCCATAAAAAATAGAAATTTCTTCATTTTTGCTCCAAAATAAGGGGAACTTTTGCCTTTTTGCCTCAAAATAAGTGGAATTTCTGTCTTTTTCCCCCAAAACAAAGGGGATTTCTGTCTTTTTTGCCCCAAAATAAGGAAAATTTCTGACTTATAACCCTGAAATAAGTGAAATTTCTGCAAATTTGCCCCAAAATAAGAAAAATTTCTGCATTTTGCCCCCAAATAAGGGGAATTTCAGCCTTTTTATCTCAAAATAAGGGAAATTTCTGCATTTTTGCAACAAAATATTAGGAATTTCTGCATTTTTGTCACAAAATATTAGGAATTTCTGCCTTTTTGCCCCAAAATAAGGAAAATTTCTGCTTTTTTCCCGGAAATAAGTGAAATTTCTGCAAATTTGCCCCAATATAAGGGAAATTTCTGCCTTTTGCCCCAAAATAAGGGGAATTTCAGCATTTTACCTCAAAATAAGAAAAATTTCTGATTTTTGCACCAAAATATAGAGAATTTCTGCCTTTTTCCCCAAAATAAGGAAAATTTCTGCCTTTTTTCCCTGAAATAAGTGAAATTTCTGCAATTTTGCTTCAAAATAAGGGAAATTTCTGCAATTTTGCCCCAAAATAAGTGAAATTTCTGCAATTTTGCCCCAAAATAAGGAAAATTTCTGGAATTTTGCCCCACAATTAGAGGAATTTCTGCAATTTTGCTTCAAAATACGGGGAATATCTGTCTTTTTGCCCAAAATAAGGGGAATGCATACCTTTTTGCCATAAAAAAGGGAAATTTCTTCATTTTTGCCCCAAATTAAGGGAAATTTCTGACTTTTTGCCCTGAAATATGTGAAATTTCAGCAATTTTAGCCCAAAATAAGGTGAATTTCTGCCTTTTTGCCCCAAAATAATGGGAATTTCTGCTTTTTGCCCCAAAATAAGAAAAATTTTTGCCTTTTTTCTCTGAAATAAGTGAAATTTCTGAAATTTTGCCCTATTTAAAGGAAATTTCTGCAATTTTTCCCCATAATAAGGGAAATTTCTGGAATTTTGCCACAAAATAAGGGGAATTTCTGTTTTTTTGCCCGTAAATAAGGGAAATTTCTGCAATTTTGCCCTAAAATAAGGGGAATTTCTGCTCTTTTGCCTCTAAATAAGTGGAATTTCTGTCTTTTTCCCCCAAAACAAAGGGAATTTCTGTCATTTTTGCCCAAAAATAAGGAAAATTTCTGACTTATTACCCTGAAATAAGTGAAATTTCTGCAAATTTGCCCAAATATAAGGGAAATTTCTGCCTTTTTGGCCCCAAATAAAGGAAATTTCAGCCTTTTTACCTCAAAATAAGGGGAATTTCTGAATTTTGGCACAAAATATTAGGAATTTCTGCCTTTTTGCCCCAAAATAAGGAAAATTTCTGTATTTTTCCCTGAAATAAGTGAAATTTCTGCAATTGTGCCCCAACATAAATGAAATTTCTGCAATTTTGCCCCAAAATAAGGAAAATTTCTGGAATTTTGCCCCACAAGTAGGGGAATTTCTGCAATTTTGCTCCAAAATACGGGGAATTTCTGCCTTTTTGCCCGAAATAAGGGGAATGCATAACTTTTTGCCATAAAAAAGGGAAATTTTTTCATTTTTGCCCCAAATTAAGGGAAATTTCTGACTTTTTGCCCTGAAATATGTGAAATTTCTGCAATTTTAGCCCAAAATAAGGTGAATTTCTTCCTTTTTGCCCCAAAATAATGGGAATTTCTGCCTTTTTGCCCCAAATTAAGAAAAATTTTTGCCTCTTTTCTCAGCAATAAGTGAAATTTCTGCAATTTTGCCCTAAAATAAGGGAAATTTCTGAAATTCTTCCCCAAAATAAGGAAAATTTCTGGAATTTTGCCACAAAATAAGGGGAATTTCTGTTTTTTGCCCCCAAATAAGGGAAATTTCTGCACTTTTGCCCTAAAATGAGGGGAATTTTTGCTTTTTTGCCTCTAAATAAGTGGAATTTTTGTCTTTTTCCCCCAAAACAAAGGGAATTTCTGTCATTTTTGCCCAAAAATAAGAAAAATTTCTGACTTATTACCCTGAAATAAGTGAAATTTCTGCAATTTTGCCCCAATATAAAGGAAATTTCTGCCTTTTTGCCCCCAAATAAGGGGAATTTCAGCCTTTTTACCTCAAAATAAGGGGAATTTCTGAATTTTGGCACAAAATATTAGGAATTTCTGCCTTTTTGCCCCAAAATCAGGAAAATTTCTGTATTTTTCCCTGAAATAAGTGAAATTTCTGCAATTTTGCCCCAAAATAAGTGAAATTTCTGCAATTTTGCCCCAAAATAAGAGAAATTTCTGGAATTTTGCCCCAAAATAAGTGGAATTTCTGAGTTTTGCCCCAAAATAAGGAAAATTTCTGCCTTTTTGCGCCACAATTAGTGAAATTTCTGCAATATTGCCGTAAAATAAGGGAAATTTCTGCAATTTTTTCTCATAAAAACGGAAATTTCTGCAATTTTGCCCCAAAATAAAGGGAATTTCTGTTTTTTTGCCCCACAATTAGGGAAATTTCTGCAATTTTGTTCAAAAATAAGGGAAATTTCTGCCTTTTGCCCCAAAATATGGGGAATTTCTGCCTTTTGTCTTAAAATAAGAAAAATGCATACCTTTTTGCCATAAAAAATAGAAATTTCTTCATTTTTGCTCCAAAATAAGGGGAACTTTTGCCTTTTTGCCTCAAAATAAGTGGAATTTCTGTCTTTTTCCCCCAAAACAAAGGGGATTTCTGTCTTTTTTGCCCCAAAATAAGGAAAATTTCTGACTTATAACCCTGAAATAAGTGAAATTTCTGCAAATTTGCCCCAAAATAAGAAAAATTTCTGCATTTTGCCCCCAAATAAGGGGAATTTCAGCCTTTTTATCTCAAAATAAGGGAAATTTCTGCATTTTTGCAACAAAATATTAGGAATTTCTGCATTTTTGTCACAAAATATTAGGAATTTCTGCCTTTTTGCCCCAAAATAAGGAAAATTTCTGCTTTTTTCCCGGAAATAAGTGAAATTTCTGCAAATTTGCCCCAATATAAGGGAAATTTCTGCCTTTTGCCCCAAAATAAGGGGAATTTCAGCATTTTACCTCAAAATAAGAAAAATTTCTGATTTTTGCACCAAAATATAGAGAATTTCTGCCTTTTTCCCCAAAATAAGGAAAATTTCTGCCTTTTTTCCCTGAAATAAGTGAAATTTCTGCAATTTTGCTTCAAAATAAGGGAAATTTCTGCAATTTTGCCCCAAAATAAGTGAAATTTCTGCAATTTTGCCCCAAAATAAGGAAAATTTCTGGAATTTTGCCCCACAATTAGAGGAATTTCTGCAATTTTGCTTCAAAATACGGGGAATATCTGTCTTTTTGCCCAAAATAAGGGGAATGCATACCTTTTTGCCATAAAAAAGGGAAATTTCTTCATTTTTGCCCCAAATTAAGGGAAATTTCTGACTTTTTGCCCTGAAATATGTGAAATTTCAGCAATTTTAGCCCAAAATAAGGTGAATTTCTGCCTTTTTGCCCCAAAATAATAGGAATTTCTGCTTTTTGCCCCAAAATAAGAAAAATTTTTGCCTTTTTTCTCTGAAATAAGTGAAATTTCTGAAATTTTGCCCTATTTAAAGGAAATTTCTGCAATTTTTCCCCATAATAAGGGAAATTTCTGGAATTTTGCCACAAAATAAGGGGAATTTCTGTTTTTTTGCCCGTAAATAAGGGAAATTTCTGCAATTTTGCCCTAAAATAAGGGGAATTTCTGCTCTTTTGCCTCTAAATAAGTGGAATTTCTGTCTTTTTCCCCTCAAAAAAGGGAATTTCTGTCATTTTTGCCCCAAAATAAGGAAAATTTCAGACTTATTACCCTGAAATAAGTGAAATTTCTGCAATTTTGCCACAATATAAGGGAAATTTCTTCCTTTTTGCCCCCAAATAAGGGGAATTTCAGCCTTTTTACCTCAAAATAAAGGGAATTTCTGAATTTTGGCACAAAATATTAGGATTTTCTGCCTTTTTGCCCCAAAATAAAAAAATTTCTGCCTTTTTTCCCTGAAATAAGTGAAATTTCTGCAATTTTGCCACAAAATAAGTGAAATTTCTTCAATTTTGCCCCAAAATAAGGAAAATTTCTGGAATTTTGCCCCACAATTAGGGGAATTTCTGCAATTTTGCTCCAAAATACGGGGAATTTCTGCCTTTTTGCCCGAAATAAGGGGAATGCATAACTTTTTGCCATAAAAAAGGGAAATTTCTTCATTTTTGCCCCAAATTAAGGGAAATTTCTGACTTTTTGCCCTGAAATATGTAAAATTTCTGCAATTTTAGCCCAAAATAAGGTGAATTTCTGCCTTTTTGCCCCAAAAAAATGGGAATTTCTGCCTTTTTGCCCCAAATTAAGAAAAATTTTTGCCTCTTTTCTCAGCAATAAGTGAAATTTCTGCAATTTTGCCCTAAAATAAGGGAAATTTCTGCAATTCTTCCCCATAATAAGGGAAATTTCTGGAATTTTGCCACAAAATAAGGGGAATTTCTGTTTTTTTGCCCCCAAATAAGGGAAATTTTTGCAATTTTGCCCTAAAATAAGGGGAATTTCTGCTTTTTTGCCTCTAAATAAGTGGAATTTCTGTCTTTTTCCCCCAAAACAAAGGGAATTTCTGTCATTTTTGCCCAAAAATAAGGAAAATTTCTGACTTATTACCCTGAAATAAGTAAAATTTCTGCAATTTTGCCCCAATATAAAGGAAATTTCTGCCTTTTTGCCCTCAAATAAGGGGAATTTCAGCCTTTTTACCTCAAAATAAGGGGAATTTCTGAATTTTGGCACAAAATATTAGGAATTTCTGCCTTTTTGCCCCAAAATAAGGAAAATTTCTGTATTTTTCCCTGAAATAAGTGAAATTTCTGCAATTTTGCCCAAAATAAGTGAAATTTCTGCAATTTTGCCCCAAAATATGTGAAATTTCTGCAATTTTGCCCCAAAATAAGAGAAATTTCTGGAATTTTGCCCCAAAATAAGTGGAATTTCTGAGTTTTGCCCCAAAATAAGGAAAATTTCTGCCTTTTTGCGCCACAATTAGTGAAATTTCTGCAATTTTGCCATAAAATAAGGGAAATTTCTGCAATTTTTTCTCATAATAAGGGAAATTTCTGCAATTTTGCCCCAAAATAAGGGGAATTTCTGTTTTTTTGCCCCACAATTAGGGAAATTTCTGCAATTTTGTTCAAAAATAAGGGAAATTTCTGCCTTTTGCCCCAAAATATGGGGAATTTCTGCCTTTTTGTCTTAAAATAAGAAAAATGCATACCTTTTTGCCATAAAAAAGAGAAATTTATTCATTTTTGCTCCAAAATAAGGGGAACTTTTGCCTTTTTGCCTCTAAATAAGTGGAATTTCTGTCTTTTTCCCCCAAAACAAAGGGAATTTCTGTCTTTTTTGCCCCAAAATAAGGAAAATTTCTGACTTATAACCCTGAAATAAGTGAAATTTCTGCAAATTTGCCCCAAAATAAGAAAAATTTCTGCCTTTTTGCCCCCAAATAAGGGGAATTTCAGCCTTTTTATCTCAAAATAAGGGAAATTTCTGCATTTTTGCAACAAAATATTAGGAATTTCTGCATTTTTGTCACAAAATATTACGAATTTCTGCCTTTTTGCCCCAAAATAAGGAAAATTTCTGCTTTTTTCCCGGAAATAAGTGAAATTTCTGCAAATTTGCCCCAAAAAAGGAAATTTCTGCCTTTTGCCCCAAAATAAGGGGAATTTCAGCATTTTACCTCAAAATAAGAAAAATTTCTGATTTTTGCACCAAAATATGGAGAATTTCTGCCTTTTTCCCCAAAATAAGGAAAATTTCTGCCTTTTTTCCCTGAAATAAGTGAAATTTCTGCAATTTTGCTACAAAATAAGGGAAATTTCTGCAATTTTGCCCCAAAATAAGTGAAATTTCTGCAATTTTGCCCCAAAATAAGTAAAATTTCTACAATTTTGCCCCAAAATAAGGGAAATTTCTGGAATTTTGCCCCAAAATAAGTGGAATTTCTGAGTTTGGCCCCAAAATAATGAGAATTTCTGCCTTTTTGCCCCACAATTAGGGGAATTTCTGCAATTTTGCTCCAAAATACGGGGAATTTCTGCCTTTTTGCCCGAAATAAGGGGAATGCATAACTTTTTGCCATAAAAAAGGGAAATTTCTTCATTTTTGCCCCAAATTAAGGGAAATTTCTGACTTTTTGCCCTGAAATATGTGAAATTTCTGCAATTTTAGCCCAAAATAAGGTGAATTTTTGCCTTTTTGCCCCAAAATAATGGGAATTTCTGCCTTTTTGCCCCAAATTAAGAAAAATTTTTGCCTCTTTTCTCAGATATAAGTGAAATTTCTGCAATTTTGCCCTAAAATAAGGGAAATTTCTGCAATTCTTCCCCATAATAAGGGAAATTTCTGGAATTTTGCCACAAAATAAGGGGAATTTCTGTTTTTTGCCCCCAAATAAGAGAAATTTCTGCACTTTTGCCCTAAAATAAGGGGAATTTTTGCTTTTTTGCCTCTAAATAAGTGGAATTTTTGTCTTTTTCCCATAAAACAAAGGGAATTTCTGTCATTTTTGCCCAAAAATAAGAAAAATTTCTGACTTATTACCCTGAAATAAGTAAAATTTCTGCAATTTTGCCCCAATATAAAGGAAATTTCTGCCTTTTTGCCCCCAAATAAGGGGAATTTCAGCCTTTTTACCTCAAAATAAGGGGAATTTCTGAATTTTGGCACAAAATATTAGGAATTTCTGCCTTTTTGCCCCAAAATCAGGAAAATTTTTGTATTTTTCCCTGAAATAAGTGAAATTTCTGCAATTTTGCCCCAAAATAAGTGAAATTTCTGCAATTTTGCCCCAAAATAAGAGAAATTTCTGGAATTTTGCCCCAAAATAAGTGGAATTTCTGAGTTTTGCCCCAAAATAAAGAAAATTTCTGCCTTTTTGCGCCACAATTAGTGAAATTTCTGCAATTTTGCCGTAAAATAAGTGAAATTTCTGCAATTTTTTCTCATAATAAGGGAAATTTCTGCAATTTTGCCACAAAATAAGGGGAATTTCTGTTTTTTTGCCCCACAATTAGGGAAATTTCTGCAATTTTGTTCAAAAATAAGGGAAATTTCTGCCTTTTGCCCCAAAATATGGGGAATTTCTGCCTTTTTGTCTTAAAATAAGAAAAATGCATACCTTTTTGCCATAAAAAAGAGAAATTTCTTCATTTTTGCTCCAAAATAAGGAGAACTTTTGCCTTTTTGCCTCTAAATAAGTGGAATTTCTGTCTTTTTCCCCCAAAACAAAGGGAATTTCTGTCTTTTTTGCCCCAAAATAAGGAAAATTTCTGACTTATAACCCTGAAATAAGTGAAATTTCTGCAAATTTGCCCAAAATAAAAAAAATTTCTGCCTTTTTGCCCCCAAATAAGGGGAATTTCAGCCTTTTTATCTCAAAATAAGGGAAATTTCTGCATTTTTGCAACAAAATATTAGGAATTTCTGCATTTTTGTCACAAAATATTAGGAATTTCTGCCTTTTTGCCCCAAAATAAGGAAAATTTCTGCTTTTTTCCCGGAAATAAGTGAAATTTCTGCAAATTTGCCCCAAAAAAAGGGAAATTTCTGCCTTTTGCCCCAAAATAAGGGGAATTTCAGCATTTTACCTCAAAATAAGAAAAATTTCTGATTTTTGCACCAAAATATGGAGAATTTCTGCCTTTTTCCCCAAAATAAGGAAAATTTCTGCCTTTTTTCCCTGAAATAAGTGAAATTTCTGCAATTTTGCTTCAAAATAAGGGAAATTTATGCAATTTTGCCCCAAAATAAGTGAAATTTCTGCAATTTTGCCCCAAAATAAGGAAAATTTCTGGAATTTTGCCCCACAATTAGAGGAATTTCTGCAATTTTGCTTCAAAATACGGGGAATATCTGTCTTTTTGCCCAAAATAAGGGGAATGCATATCTTTTTGCCATAAAAAAGGGAAATTTCTTCATTTTTGCCCCAAATTAAGGGAAATTTCTGACTTTTTGCCCTGAAATATGTGAAATTTCAGCAATTTTAGCCCAAAATAAGGTGAATTTCTGCATTTTTGCCCCAAAATAATGGGAATTTCTGCCTTTTTGCCCCAAAATAAGAAAAATTTTTGCCTTTTTTCTCTGAAATAAGTGAAATTTCTGCAATTTTGCCCTATTTAAAGGAAATTTCTGCAATTTTTCCCCATAATAAGGGAAATTTCTGGAATTTTGCCACAAAATAAGGGGAATTTCTGTTTTTTTGCCCGTAAATAAGGGAAATTTCTGCAATTTTGCCCTAAAATAAGGGGAATTTCTGCTCTTTTGCCTCTAAATAAGTGGAATTTCTGTCTTTTTCCCCTCAAAAAAGGGAATTTCTGTCATTTTTGCCCCAAAATAAGGAAAATTTCTGACTTATTACACTGAAATAAGTGAAATTTCTGCAATTTTGCCCCAATATAAGGAAAATTTCTGCGTTTTTGCACCCAAATAAGGGGAATTTCAGCCTTTTTACCTCAAAATAAAGGGAATTTCTGAATTTTGGCACAAAATATTAGGATTTTCTGCCTTTTTGCCCCAAAATAAAAAAATTTCTGTATTTTTCCCTGAAATAAGTGAAATTTCTGCAATTTTGCCCCAAAATAAGTAAAATTTCTACAATTTTGCCCCAAAATAAGGGAAGTTTCTGGAATTTTGCCCCAAAATAAGTGGAATTTCTGATTTTGGCCCCAAAATAAGGAGAATTTCTGCCTTTTTGCCCCACAATTAGGGGAATTTCTGCAATTTTGCTCCAAAATACGGGGAATATCTGCCTTTTTGCCCGAAATAAGGGGAATGCATAACTTTTTGCAATAAAAAAGGGAAATTTCTTCATTTTTGCCCCAAATTAAGGGAAATTTCTGACTTTTTGCTCTGAAATATGTGAAATTTCTGCAATTTTAGCCCAAAATAAGGTGAATTTCTGCCTTTTTGCCCCAAAATAATGGGAATTTCTGCCTTTTTGCCCTAAAATAAGACAAATTTTTGCCTTTTTTCTCTGAAATAAGTGAAATTTCTGCAATTTTGTCCTAAAATAAAGGAAATTTCTGCAATTCTTCCTTATAATAAGGGAAATTTCTGGAATTGTGCCACAAAATAAGGGGAATTTCTGTTTTTTTGCCCCCAAATAAGGGAAATTTCTGCAATTTTGCCCTAAAATAAGGGGAATTTCTGCTTTTTTGCCTCTAAATAAGTGGAATTTCTGTCTCTTTCCCCCAAAACAAAAGGAATTTCTGTCATTTTTGCCCAAAATAAGGAAAATTTCTGACTTATTACCTTGAAATAAGTGAAATTTCTGCAAATTTGCCCAAATATAAGGGAAATTTCTGCCTTTTTGCCCCCAAATAAGGGGAATTTCAGCCTTTTTACCTCAAAATAAGGGGAATTTCTGAATTTTGGCACAAAATATTAGGAATTTCTGCCTTTTTGCCCCAAAATAAGGAAAATTTCTGTATTTTTCCCTGAAATAAGTGAAATTTCTGCAATTGTGCCCCAACATAAATGAAATTTCTGCAATTTTGCCTCAAAATAAGGAAAATTTCTGGAATTTTGACCCACAATTAGGGGAATTTCTGCAATTTTGCTCCAAAATACGGGGAATTTCTGCCTTTTTGCCCGAAATAAGGGGAATGCATAATTTTTTGCCATAAAAAAGGGAAATTTCTTCATTTTTGCCCCAAATTAAGGGAAATTTCTGACTTTTTGCCCTGAAATATGTGAAATTTTTGCAATTTTAGCCCAAAATAAGGTGAATTTCTGCCTTTTTGCCCCAAAATAATGGGAATTTCTGCATTTTTGCCCTAAAATAAGACAAATTTTTGCCTTTTTTCTCTGAAATAAGTGAAATTTCTGCAATTTTGTCCTAAAATAAAGGAAATTTCTGCAATTCTTCCCCATAATAAGGGAAATTTCTGCAATTTTGCCCCAAAATAAGAGAAATTTCTGGAATTTTGCCCCAAAATAAGTGGAATTTCTGAGTTTTGCCCCAAAATAAAGAAAATTCTGCCTTTTTGCGCCACAATTAGTGAAATTTCTGCAATTTTGCCGTAAAATAAGTGAAATTTCTGCAATTTTTTCTCATAATAAGGGAAATTTCTGCAATTTTGCCACAAAATAAGGGGAATTTCTGTTTTTTTGCCCCACAATTAGGGAAATTTCTGCAATTTTGTTCAAAAATAAGGGAAATTTCTGCCTTTTGCCCCAAAATATGGGGAATTTCTGCCTTTTTGTCTTAAAATAAGAAAAATGCATACCTTTTTGCCATAAAAAAGAGAAATTTCTTCATTTTTGCTCCAAAATAAGGGGAACTTTTGCCTTTTTGCCTCTAAATAAGTGGAATTTCTGTCTTTTTCCCCCAAAACAAAGGGAATTTCTGTCTTTTTTGCCCCAAAATAAGGAAAATTTCTGACTTATAACCCTGAAATAAGTGAAATTTCTGCAAATTTGCCCAAAATAAAAAAAATTTCTGCCTTTTTGCCCCCAAATAAGGGGAATTTCAGCCTTTTTATCTCAAAATAAGGGAAATTTCTGCATTTTTGCAACAAAATATTAGGAATTTCTGCATTTTTGTCACAAAATATTAGGAATTTCTGCCTTTTTGCCCCAAAATAAGGAAAATTTCTGCTTTTTTCCCGGAAATAAGTGAAATTTCTGCAAATTTGCCCCAAAAAAAGGGAAATTTCTGCCTTTTGCCCCAAAATAAGGGGAATTTCAGCATTTTACCTCAAAATAAGAAAAATTTCTGATTTTTGCACCAAAATATGGAGAATTTCTGCCTTTTTCCCCAAAATAAGGAAAATTTCTGCCTTTTTTCCCTGAAATAAGTGAAATTTCTGCAATTTTGCTTCAAAATAAGGGAAATTTATGCAATTTTGCCCCAAAATAAGTGAAATTTCTGCAATTTTGCCCCAAAATAAGGAAAATTTCTGGAATTTTGCCCCACAATTAGAGGAATTTCTGCAATTTTGCTCCAAAATACGGGGAATATCTGTCTTTTTGCCCAAAATAAGGGGAATGCATATCTTTTTGCCATAAAAAAGGGAAATTTCTTCATTTTTGCCCCAAATTAAGGGAAATTTCTGACTTTTTGCCCTGAAATATGTGAAATTTCAGCAATTTTAGCCCAAAATAAGGTGAATTTCTGCATTTTTGCCCCAAAATAATGGGAATTTCTGCCTTTTTGCCCCAAAATAAGAAAAATTTTTGCCTTTTTTCTCTGAAATAAGTGAAATTTCTGCAATTTTGCCCTATTTAAAGAAAATTTCTGCAATTTTTCCCCATAATAAGGGAAATTTCTGGAATTTTGCCACAAAATAAGGGGAATTTCTGTTTTTTTGCCCGTAAATAAGGGAAATTTCTGCAATTTTGCCCTAAAATAAGGGGAATTTCTGCTCTTTTGCCTCTAAATAAGTGGAATTTCTGTCTTTTTCCCCTCAAAAAAGGGAATTTCTGTCATTTTTGCCCCAAAATAAGGAAAATTTCTGACTTATTACACTGAAATAAGTGAAATTTCTGCAATTTTGCCCCAATATAAGGAAAATTTCTGCGTTTTTGCACCCAAATAAGGGGAATTTCAGCCTTTTTACCTCAAAATAAAGGGAATTTCTGAATTTTGGCACAAAATATTAGGATTTTCTGCCTTTTTGCCCCAAAATAAAAAAATTTCTGTATTTTTCCCTGAAATAAGTGAAATTTCTGCAATTTTGCCCCAAAATAAGTAAAATTTCTACAATTTTGCCCCAAAATAAGGGAAGTTTCTGGAATTTTGCCCCAAAATAAGTGGAATTTCTGATTTTGGCCCCAAAATAAGGAGAATTTCTGCCTTTTTGCCCCACAATTAGGGGAATTTCTGCAATTTTGCTCCAAAATACGGGGAATATCTGCCTTTTTGCCCGAAATAAGGGGAATGCATAACTTTTTGCAATAAAAAAGGGAAATTTATTCATTTTTGCCCCAAATTAAGGGAAATTTCTGACTTTTTGCTCTGAAATATGTGAAATTTCTGCAATTTTAGCCCAAAATAAGGTGAATTTCTGCCTTTTTGCCCCAAAATAATGGGAATTTCTGCCTTTTTGCCCTAAAATAAGACAAATTTTTGCCTTTTTTCTCTGAAATAAGTGAAATTTCTGCAATTTTGTCCTAAAATAAAGGAAATTTCTGCAATTCTTCCTTATAATAAGGGAAATTTCTGGAATTGTGCCACAAAATAAGGGGAATTTCTGTTTTTTTGCCCCCAAATAAGGGAAATTTCTGCAATTTTGCCCTAAAATAAGGGGAATTTCTGCTTTTTTGCCTCTAAATAAGTGGAATTTCTGTCTCTTTCCCCCAAAACAAAAGGAATTTCTGTCATTTTTGCCCAAAATAAGGAAAATTTCTGACTTATTACCTTGAAATAAGTGAAATTTCTGCAAATTTGCCCAAATATAAGGGAAATTTCTGCCTTTTTGCCCCCAAATAAGGGGAATTTCAGCCTTTTTACCTCAAAATAAGGGGAATTTCTGAATTTTGGCACAAAATATTAGGAATTTCTGCCTTTTTGCCCCAAAATAAGGAAAATTTCTGTATTTTTCCCTGAAATAAGTGAAATTTCTGCAATTGTGCCCCAACATAAATGAAATTTCTGCAATTTTGCCTCAAAATAAGGAAAATTTCTGGAATTTTGCCCCACAATTAGGGGAATTTCTGCAATTTTGCTCCAAAATACGGGGAATTTCTGCCTTTTTGCCCGAAATAAGGGGAATGCATAATTTTTTGCCATAAAAAAGGGAAATTTCTTCATTTTTGCCCCAAATTAAGGGAAATTTCTGACTTTTTGCCCTGAAATATGTGAAATTTTTGCAATTTTAGCCCAAAATAAGGTGAATTTCTGCCTTTTTGCCCCAAAATAATGGGAATTTCTGCATTTTTGCCCTAAAATAAGACAAATTTTTGCCTTTTTTCTCTGAAATAAGTGAAATTTCTGCAATTTTGTCCTAAAATAAAGGAAATTTCTGCAATTCTTCCCCATAATAAGGGAAATTTCTGTAATTTTGCCACAAAATAAGGGGAATTTCTGTTTTTTTGCCCCCAAATAAGGGAAATTTCTGCAATTTTGCCCTAAAATAAGGGGAATTTCTGCTTTTTTGCCTCTAAATAAGTGGAATTTCTGTCTCTTTCCCCCAAAACAAAGGGAATTTCTGTCATTTTTGCCCAAAATAAGGAAAATTTCTGACTTATTACCCTGAAATAAGTGAAATTTCTGCAAATTTGCCCAAATATAAGGGAAATTTCTGCCTTTTTGCCCCCAAATAAGGGGAATTTCAGCCTTTTTACCTCAAAATAAGGGGAATTTCTGAATTTTGGCACAAAATATTAGGAATTTCTGCCTTTTTGCCCCAAAATAAGGAAAATTTCTGTATTTTTCCCTGAAATAAGTGAAATTTCTGCAATTGTGCCCCAACATAAATGAAATTTCTGCAATTTTGCCTCAAAATAAGGAAAATTTCTGGAATTTTGCTCCACAATTAGGGGAATTTCTGCAATTTTGCTCCAAATACGGGGAATTTCTGCCTTTTTGCCCGAAATAAGGGGAATGCATAACTTTTTGCCATAAAAAAGGGAAATTTCTTCATTTTTGCCCCAAATTAAGGGAAATTTCTGACTTTTTGCCCTGAAATATGTGAAATTTTTGCAATTTTAGCCCAAAATAAGGTGAATTTCTGCCTTTTTGCCCCAAAATAATGGGAATTTCTGCCTTTTTGCCCCAAAATAAGAAAAATTTTTGCCTCTTTTCTCAGCAATAATTGAAATTTCTGCAATTTTGCCCTAAAATAAGGGAAATTTCTGCAATTCTTCCCCATAATAAGGGAAATTTCTGGAATTTTGCCACAAAATAAGGGGAATTTCTGTTTTTTTGCCCCCAAATAAGGGAAATTTCTGCAATTTTGCCCTAAAATAAGGGGAATTTCTGCTTTTTTGCCTCTAAATAAGTGGAATTTTTGTCTTTTTCCCCCAAAACAAAGGGAATTTCTGTCATTTTTGCCCAAAAATAAGAAAAATTTCTGACTTATTACCCTGAAATAAGTCAAATTTCTGCAATTTTGCCCCAATATAAAGGAAATTTCTGCCTTTTTGCCCACAAATAAGGGGAATTTCAGCCTTTTTACCTCAAAATAATAGGAATTTCTGAATTTTGGCACAAAATATTAGGAATTTCTGCCTTTTTGCCCCAAAATAAAAAAATTTCTGCCTTTTTTCCCTGAAATAAGTGAAATTTCTGCAATTTTGCCCCAAAATAAGTAAAATTTCTACAATTTTGCCCCAAAATAAGGGAAATTTCTGGAATTTTGCCCCAAAATAAGTGGAATTTCTGAGTTTGGCCCCAAAATAAGGAGAATTTCTGCCTTTTTGCCCCACAATTAGTGAAATTTCTGCAATTTTGCCCTAAAACAAGGGAAATTTCTGCAATTTTTCCCCATAATAAGGGAAATTTCTGCAATTTTGCTTCAAAATAAGGGGAATTTCTGTTTTTTGCCCCACAATTAGGGAAATTTCTGCAATTTTGCCCCAAAATATTCAGAATTTCTGCCTTTTGCCCCAAAATATGGGGAATTTCTGCCTTTTTGTCCAAAAATAAGAAAAATGCATACCTTTTTGCCCTAAAAAAGGGAAATCTCTTAATTTTGCTACAAAATAAGGGAAACTTTTGCCTTTTTGCCTCTTAATAAGTGGAATTTCTGTTTTTTTCCCCCAAAACAAAGAAAATTTCTGTCTTGCCCCAAAATAAGGAAAATTTCTGACTTATTACCATGAAATAAGTGAAATTTCTGCAAATTTGCCCCAAAAATAGGGAAATTTCTGCCTTTTGCCCCAAAATAAGGGGAATTTCAGCATTTTACCTCAAAATAAGGGGAATTTCTGCCTTTTTGCCCCAAAATAAGGATAATTTCTGCCTTTTTTCCCTGAAATAAGTAAAATTTTTGCAATTTTGCCCCAAAATAAGTGAAAATTTTGCAATTTTGGCCCAAAATAAGCGAAATTTATGCAATTTTGCCCCAAAATAAGAAAAATTTCTGGAATTTTGCCCCACACTTAGGGAAATTTCTGCAATTTTGCTCCAAAATACGGGGAATTTCTGCCTTTTTGCCCGAAATAAGGGGAATGCATACCTTTGTGCCATAAAAAAGGGAAATTTCTTCATTTCTGCCCCAAATTAAGGGAAATTTCTGACTTCTTGCCCTGAAATATGTGAAATTTCTGCAATTTTAGCCCAAAATAAGGTGAATTTCTCCCTTTTTGCCCCAAAGTAATGGGAATTTCTGCGTTTTTGCCCCAAAATAAAAAAATTTTTGCCTTTTTTCTCTGAAATAAGTGAAATTTCTGCAATTTTGCCCTAAAATAAGGGAAATTTCTGCAATTTTTCCCCATAATAAGGGAAATTTCTGGAATTTTGCCACAAAATAAAAAAAATTTCTGTTTTTTGCCCCCAAATAAGGGAAATTTCTGCAATTTTGCCCTAAAATAAGGGGAATTTCTGCTTTTTTGCCTCTAAATAAGTGGAATTTCTGTCTTTTTCCCCCAAAACAAAGGGAATTTCTGTCATTTTAGCCCCAAAATAAGGGGAATATCTGTTATTTGCCCCACAATTAGGGAAATTTCTGCAATTTTCCCCCCAATAAGGGAAATTTCTGCCTTTTGCCCCAAAATATGGGGAATTTCTGCCTTTTTGTCTGAAAATAAGAAGAATGCATACCTTTTTGCAATAAAAAGGGAAATTTCTTCATTTTTGCTCCAAAATAAGGGGAACTTTTGCCTTTTTGCCTCTAAATAAGTGGAATTTCTGTCTTTTTCCCCCAAAACAAAGGGAATTTCTGTCTTTTTGCCCCAAAATAAGGAAAATTTCTGACTTATAACCCCGAAATAAGTGAAATTTCTGCAAATTTGCCCCAAAATAAGAAAAATTTCTGCCTTTTTGCCTCCAAATAAGGGGAATTTCAGCCTTTTTTTCTCAAAAAAAGGGAATTTTCTGCATTTTTGCAACAAAATATTAGGAATTTCTGCATTTTTGCCACAAAATATTAGGAATTTCTGCCTTTTTGCCCCAAAATAAGGAAAATTTCTGCCTTTTTTCCTGGAAATAAGTGAAATTTCTGCAAATTTGCCCCAAAAAAAGGGAAATTTCTGCCTTTTGCCCCAAAATAAGGGGAATTTCAGCATTTTTCCTCAAAATAAGGGAAATTTCTGATTTTTGCACCAAAATATGGAGAATTTCTGCCTTTTTGCCCCAAAATAAGGAAAATTTCTGCCTTTTTTCCCTGAAATAAGTGAAATTTCTGCAGTTTTGCTCCAAAATAAGTGAAATTTCTGCAATTTTGCCACAAAATAAGGAAATTTTCTGGAATTTTGCCCCACAATTAGGGGAATTTCTGCAATTTTGCTCCAAAATACGGGGAATTTCTGCCTTTTTGCCCAAAATAAGGAAAATGCATACCTTTTTGCTATAAAAAAGGGAAAATTCTTCATTTTTGCCCCAAATTAAGGGAAATTTCTGAATTTTTGCCCTGAAATATGTTAAATTTCTGCAATTTTAGCCCAAAATAAGGTGAATTTCTGCCTTTTTGCCCCAAAATAATGGGAATTTCTGCCTTTTTGCCCCAAAATAAGAAAAATTTTTGCCTTTTTTCTCTGAAATAACTGAAATTTCTGCAATTTTGCCCTAAAATAAGGAAAATTTCTGCAATTTTTTCCCATAATAAGGGAAATTTCTGGAATTTTGCCACAAAATAAGGGGAATTTCTGTTTTTTGCCCCACAATTCGGGAAATTTCTGCAATTTTGCCCCAAAATAAGGGGAATTTCTGCAATTTTTCCCCATAATAAGGGAAATTTCTGGAATTTTGCCACAAAATAAGGGGAATTTCTGTTTTTTTGCCCCCAAATAAAAGAAATTTCTGCAATTTTGCCCTAAAATAAGGGGAATTTCTACTTTTTTGCCTCTAAATAAGTGGAATTTCTGTCTTTTTCCCCAAAACAAAGGGAATTTCTGTCATTTTTACCCCAAAATAAGGAAAATTTCTGACTTATTACCCTGAAATAAGTGAAATTTCTGCAATTTTGTGCCAATATAAGGGAAATTTCTGCGTTTTTGCCCCCAAATAAAGGGAATTTCAGCCTTTTTACCTCAAAATAAGGGGAATTTCTTAATTTTGGCACATAATATTAGGAATTTCTGCCTTTTTGCCCCAAAATAAAATAAATTTCTGTCTTTTTTCCCTGAAATAAGTGAAATTTCTGCAATTTTGCCACAAAATAAGAAAAATTTCTAAAATTTTGCCCCAAAATAAGGGAAATTTCTGGAATTTTGCCCCAAAATAAGTGGAATTTCTGAGTTTGGCCCCAAAATAAGGAGAATTTCTGCCTTTTTGCCCCACAATTAGTGAAATTTCTGCAATTTTGCCCTAAAATAAGGGAAATTTCTGCAATTTTTCCCCATAATAAGGGAAATTTCTGCAATTTTGCTTCAAAATAAGGGGAATTTCTGTTTGTTGCCCCACAATTAGGGAAATTTCTGCAATTTTGCCCCAAAATATTCAGAATTTCTGCCTTTTGCCCCAAAATATGGGGAATTTCTGCCTTTTTGTCCGAAAATAAGAAAAATGCATACCTTTTTTCCCTAAAAAAGGGAAATTTCTTCATTTTTGCTCCAAAATAAGGGGAACTTTTGCCTTTTTGCCTCTTAATAAGTGGAATTTCTGTTTTTTTCCCCCAAAACAAAGACAATTTCTGTCTTTTTTGCCCCAAAATAAGGAAAATTTCTGACTTATTACCATGAAATAAGTGAAATTTCTGCAAATTCGCCCCCAAAATAGGGAAATTTCTGCCTTTTGCCCCAAAATAAGGGGAATTTCAGCATTTTACCTCAAAATAAGGGGAATTTCTGCCTTTTTGCCCCAAAATAAGGAAAATTTCTGCCTTTTTTCCCTGAAATAAGTAAAATTTTTGCAATTTTGCCACAAAATAAGTGAAAATTTTGCAATTTTGGCCCAAAATAAGTGAAATTTATGCAATTTTGCCCCAAAATAAGAAAAATTTCTGGAATTTTGCCCCACACTTAGGGAAATTTCTGCAATTTTGCTCCAAAATACGGGGAATTTCTGCCTTTTTGCCCGAAATAAGGGGAATGCATACCTTTGTGCCATAAAAAAGGGAAATTTCTTCATTTCTGCCCCAAATTAAGGGAAATTTCTGACTTCTTGCCCTGAAATATGTGAAATTTCTGCAATTTTAGCCCAAAATAAGGTGAATTTCTCCCTTTTTGCCCCAAAGTAATGGGAATTTCTGCGTTTTTGCCCCAAAATAAAAAAATTTTTGCCTTTTTTCTCTGAAATAAGTGAAATTTCTGCAATTTTGCCCTAAAATAAGGGAAATTTCTGCAATTTTTCCCCATAATAAGGGAAATTTCTGGAATTTTGCCACGAAATAAAAAAAAATTTCTGTTTTTTGCCCCCAAATAAGGGATATTTCTGCAATTTTGCCCTAAAATAAGGGGAATTTCTGCTTTTTTGCCTCTAAATAAGTGGAATTTCTGTCTTTTTCCCCCAAAACAAAGGGAATTTCTGTCATTTTTGCCCCAAAATAAGGGGAATATCTGTTATTTGCCCCACAATTAGGGAAATTTCTGCAATTTTGCCCCCAAATAAGGGAAATTTCTGCCTTTTGCCCCAAAATATGGGGAATTTCTGCCTTTTTGTCTGAAAATAAGAAGAATGCATACCTTTTTGCCATAAAAAGGGAAATTTCTTCATTTTTGCTCCAAAATAAGGGGAACTTTTGCCTTTTTGCCTCTAAATAAGTGGAATTTCTGTCTTTTTCCCCCAAAACAAAGGGAATTTCTGTCTTTTTGCCCCAAAATAAGGAAAATTTCTGACTTATAACCCCGAAATAAGTGAAATTTCTGCAAATTTGCCCCAAAATAAGAAAAATTTCTGCCTTTTTGCCTCCAAATAAGGGGAATTTCAGCCTTTTTTTCTCAAAAAAAGGGAATTTTCTGCATTTTTGCAACAAAATATTAGGAATTTCTGCATTTTTGCCACAAAATATTAGGAATTTCTGCCTTTTTGCCCCAAAATAAGGAAAATTTCTGCCTTTTTTCCTGGAAATAAGTGAAATTTCTGCAAATTTGCCCCAAAAAAAGGGAAATTTCTGCCTTTTGCCCCAAAATAAGGGGAATTTCTACTTTTTTGCCTCTAAATATGTGGAATTTCTGTCTTTTTCCCCAAAACAAAGAGAATTTCTGTCATTTTTTACCCCAAAATAAGGAAAATTTCTGAATTATTATCCTGAAATAAGTGAAATTTCTGCAATTTTGTCCCAATATAAGGGAAATTTCTGCGTTTTTGCCCCCAAATAAAAGGAATTTCAGCCTTTTTACCTAAAAATAAGGGGAATTTCTTAATTTTGGCACAAAATATTAGGAATTTCTGCCTTTTTGCCCCAAAATAAAACAAATTTCTGTCTTTTTTTCTCTGAAATAAGTGAAATTTCTGCAATTTTGCCACAAAATAAGTAAAATTTCTACAATTTTGCCCCAAAATAAGGGAAATTTCTGGAATTTTGCCCCAAAATAAGTGGAATTTCTGAGTTTTGCCCCAAAATAAGGAGAATTTCTGCCTTTTTGCCCCACAATTAGTGAAATTTCTGCAATTTTGCCCTAAGATAAGGGAAATTTATGCAATTTATCCCCATAATAAAGGAAATTTCTGCAATTTTGCTTCAAAATAAGGGGAATTTCTGTTTTTTGCCCCACAATTAGGGAAATTTCTGCAATTTTGCCCCCAAATAAGGGGAATTTCTGCCTTTTGCTCCAAAATATGGGGAATTTCTGCCTTTTCGTCTGAAAATAAGAAAAATGCATACCTTTTTGCCATAAAAAAGGGAAATTTCTTCTTTTTTGCTCCAAAATAAGGGGAACTTTTGCCTTTTTGCCTCTAAATAACTGGAATTTCTGTTTTTTTCCCCCAAAACAAAGAGAATTTCTGTTTTTTGGCCCCAAAATAAGGAAAATTTCTGACTTATTACCATGAAATAAGTGAAATTTCTGCAAATTTGCCCCAAAAAAAGGGAAATTTCTGCCTTTTGCCCCAAAATAAGAAAAATTTCTGCCTTTTTTCTCTGAAATAAGTGAAATTTCTGCAATTTTGCCCTAAAATAAGGGAAATTTGTGCAATTTTTCCCCATAATAAGGGAAATTTCTGGAATGTTGCCACAAAATAAGGGGAATTTCTGTTTTTTTGCCCCCAAATAAGGGAAATTTCTGCAATTTTGCCCTAAAATAAGGGGAATTTCTGCTTTTTTGCCTCTAAATAAGTCGAATTTCTGTCTTTTTCCCCCAAAACAAAGGGAATTTCTGTCATTTTTGCCCCAAAATAAGTAAAATTTCTGACTATTACCCTGAAATAAGTGAAATTTCTGCAATTTTGCCCCAATATAAGGGAAATTTCTGCCTTTTTGCCCCCAAATAAGGGGAATTTCAGCCTTTTTACCTCAAAATAAGGGGAATTTCTGAATTTTGGCACAAAATATTAGGAATTTCTCTTTTTTTGCCCCAAAATAAAAGAAAATTCTGCTTTTTTCCCTGAAATAAGTGAATTTTCTGCAATTTTGCCCCAAAATAAGTACAATTTCTGCAATTTTGCCCCAAAATAAGGGAAATTTCTGGAATTTTGCCCCAAAATAAGTGGAATTTCTGAGTTTTCCCCAAAAATAAGGAGAATTTCTGCCTTTTTGCGCCACAATTAGTGAAATTTCTGCAATTTTGCCGTAAAATAAGGGAAATTTCTGCAATTTTTCCTCATAATAAGGGAAATTTCTGCAATTTTGCCCCAAATAAGGGGAATTTTGTTTTTTGCCCCACAATTAGGGAAATTTCTGCAATTTTGCCAAAAAATAAGGGAAATTACTGCCTTTTGCCCCAAAATATGGGGAATTTCTGCCTTTTTGTCTGAAAATAAGAAGAATGCATAACTTTTTCCATAAAAAAGAGAAATTTCTTCATTTTTGCTTTAAAATAAGGGGAACTTTTGCCTTTTTGCCTTTAAATAAGTGAAATTTCTGTCTTTTTCCCCCAAAACAAAGGGAATTTCTGTCTTTTTTGCCCCAAAATAAGGAAAATTTCTGACTTATAACCCTGAAATAAGTGAAATTTCTGCAAATTTGCCACAAAATAAGAAAAATTTCTGCCTTTTTGCCCCCAATAAGAGGAATTACAGCCTTTTTATTTCAAAATAAGGGAAATTTCTGCAATTTTGCAACAAAATATTAGGAATTTCTGCCTTTTTGCCCCAAAATAAGAAAAATTTCTGCCTTTTTTTCGGAAATAAGTGAAATTTCTGCAAATTTGCCCCAAAAAAGGGAAATTTCTGCCTTTTGCCCCAAAAAAAGGGGAATTTCAGCATTTTACCTCAAAATAAGGGAAATTTCTGATTTTTGCCACAAAATATGGAGAATTTCTGCCTATTTGCCCCAAAATAAGGAAAATTTCTACCTATTTTCCCTGAAATAAGTGAAATTTCTGCAATTTTGCCCCAAAATAAGTGAAATTTCTGCAATTTTGCCCCAAAATAAGGAAAATTTCTGGAATTTTGCCCCACAATTAGGGGAAATTCTGCAATTTTGCTCCAAAATACGGGGAATTTCTGCCTTTTTGCCCGAAATAAGGGGAATGCATACCTTTTTGCCATAAAAAAGGGAAATTTCTTCCTTTTTGCCCCAAATTAAGGGAAATTTCTGACTTCTTGCCTTGAAATATGTGAAATTTCTGCAATTTTAGCCCAAAGTAAGGTGAATTTCTGCCTTTTTGCCCCAAAGTAATGGGAATTTCTGCCTTTTTGCCCCAAAATAAAAAAAATTTTTCCTTTTTTCTCTGAAATAAGTGAATTTTCTGCAATTTTGCCCTAAAATAAGGGAAATTTCTGCAATTTTTCCCCATAATAAGGGAAATTTCTGGAATTTTGCCACAAAATAAGGGGAATTTCTGTTTTTTTGCCCGTAAATAAGGGAAATTTCTGCAATTTTGCCCTAAAATAAGGGGAATTTCTGCATTTTGCCTCTAAATAAGTGGAATTACTGTCTTTTTCCCCCAAAACAAAGGGAATTTCTGTCATTTTTCCCCCAAAATAAGGAAAATTTCTGACTTATTACCCTGAAATAAGTGAAATTTCTGCAATTTTGCCCCAATATAAGCGAAATTTCTTCCTTTTTGCCCCCAAATAAGGGAAATTTCAGCCTTTTTACCTCAAAATAAAGGGAATTTCTGAATTTTGGCACAAAATATTAGGAATTTCTGCCTTTTTGCCCCAAAATAAAAAAATTTCTGCCTTTTTTCCCTAAAATAAGTGAAATTTCTGCAATTTTGCCCCAAAATAAGTAAAATTTCTACAATTTTGCCCCAAAATAAGGGAAATTTCTGGAATTTTGCTCCAAAATAAGTGGAATTTCTGAGTTTGGCCCCAAAATAAGGAGAATTTCTGCCTTTGCGCCACAATTAGTGAAATTTCTGCAATTTTGCCGTAAAATAAGGGAAATTTCTGCAATTTTTCCTCATAATAAGGGAAATTTCTGCAATTTTGCCCCAAAATAAGGGGAATTTCTGTTTTTTGCCCTACCATTAGGGAAATTTCTGCAATTTTGCCGAAAAATAAGGGAAATTTCGGCCTTTTGCCCCAAAATATGGGGAATTTCTGCCTTTTTGTCTGAAAATAAGAAGAATGCATAACTTTTTGCCATAAAAAAGAGAAATTTCTTCATTTTTGCTTTAAAATAAGGGGAACTTTTGCCATTTTGCCTCTAAATAAGTGAAATTTCTGTCTTTTTCCCCCAAAACAAAGAAAATTTCTGTCTTTTTTGCCCCAAAATAAGGAAAATTTCTGACTTATAACCCTGAAATAAGTGAAATTTCTGCAAATTTGCCCCAAAATAAGAAAAATTTCTGCCTTTTTGCCCCCAAATAAGGAAAATTTCAGCCTTTTTATTTCAAAATAAGGGAAATTTCTGCATTTTTGCAACAAAATATTAGGAATTTCTGCCTTTTTGCCCCAAAATAAGAAAAATTTCTGCCTTTTTTTTCGGAAATAAGTGAAATTTCTGCAAATTTGCCCCAAAAAAGTGAAATTTCTGCCTTTTGCCCCCAAAAAAGGGGAATTTCAGCATTTTACCTCAAAATAAGGGAAATTTCTGATTTTTGCAACAAAATATGGAGAATTTCTGCCTTTTTGCCCCAAAATAAGGAAAATTTCTTCCTATTTTCCCTGAAATAAGTGAAATTTCTGCAATTTTGCCCCAAAATAAGTGAAATTTCTGCAATTTTGCCCCAAAATAAGGAAAATTTCTGGAATTTTGCCCCACAATTAGGGGAAATTCTGCAATTTTGCTCCAAAATACGGGGAATTTCTGCCTTTTTGCCCGAAATAAGGGGAATGCATACCTTTTTGCCATAAAAAAGGGAAATTTCTTCATTTTTGCCCCAAATTAAGGGAAATTTCTGACTTCTTGCCTTGAAATATGTGAAATTTCTGCAATTTTAGCCCAAAGTAAGGTGAATTTCTGCCTTTTTGCCCCAAAGTAATGGGAATTTCTGCCTTTTTGCCCCAAAATAAGAAAAATTTTTCCTTTTTTCTCTGAAATAAGTGAATTTTCTGCAATTTTGCCCTAAAATAAGGGAAATTTCTGCAATTTTTCCCCATAATAAGGGAAATTTCTGGAATTTTGCCACAAAATAAGGGGAATTTCTGTTTTTTTGCCTGTAAATAAGGGAAATTTCTGCAATTTTGCCCTAAAATAAGGGGAATTTCTGCATTTTGCCTCTAAATAAGTGGAATTACTGTTATTTTCCCCCAAAACAAAGGGAATTTCTGTCATTTTTGCCCCAAAATAAGGAAAATTTCTGACTTATTACCCTGAAATAAGTGAAATTTCTGCAATTTTGCCCCAATATAAGCGAAATTTCTTCCTTTTTGCCCCCAAATAAGGGAAATTTCAGCCTTTTTACCTCAAAATAAAGGGAATTTCTGAATTTTGGCACAAAATATTAGGAATTTCTGCCTTTTTGCCCCAAAATAAAAAAATTTCTGCCTTTTTTCCCTAAAATAAGTGAAATTTCTGCAATTTTGCCCCAAAATAAGGAAAATTTCTGGAATTTTGCCCCACAATTAGGGGAAATTCTGCAATTTTGCTCCAAAATACGGGGAATTTCTGCCTTTTTGCCCAAAATAAGGGGAATGCATACCTTTTTGTCATAAAAAAGGGAAATTTCTTCATTTTTGCCCCAAATTAGGGGAAATTTCTGACTTTTTGCCCTGAAATATGTGAAATTTCTGCAATTTTAGCCCAAAATAAGGTGAATTTCTGCCTTTTTGTCCCAAAATAATGGGAATTTCTGCCTTTTAGCCCCAAATAAGAAAAATTTTTGCCTTTTTTCTCTGAAATAAGTGAAATTTCTGCAATTTTGCCCTAAAATAAGGGAAATTTCTGCCTTTTGCCCCAAAATATGGGGAATTTCTGCTTTTTTGTCTGAAAATAAGAAGAATGCATAACTTTTTTGCCATAAAAAAGGGAAATTTCTTCATTTTTGCTCCAAAATAAGGGGAACTTTTGCCTTTTTGCCTCTAAATAAGTGGAATTTCTGTCCTTTTCCCTCAAAACAAAGGCAATTTCTGTCTTTTTTGCCCCAAAATAAGGAAAATTTCTGACTTATAACCCTGAAATAAGTGAAATTTCTGCAAATTTGCCCCAAAATAAGAAATATTTCTGCCTTTTTGGCCCTAAATAAAGGGAATTTCAGCCTTTTTATCTCAAAATAAGAGAAATTTCTGCATTTTTGCAACAAAATATTAGGAATTTCTGCATTTTTGCCACAAAATATTAGGAATTCCTGCTTTTTTGCCGCAAAATAAGGAAAATTTCTGCCTTTTTTCCTGGAAATAAGTGAAATTTCTGCAAATTTGCCCCCAAAAAAGGGAAATTTCTGCCTTTTGCCCCAAAATAAGGGGAATTTCAGCGTTTTACCTCAAAATAAGGGAAATTTCTGATTTTTGCCCCAAAATATGGAGAATTTCTGCCTTTTTCCCCAAAATAAGGAAAATTTCTGCCTTTTTTCCCTGAAATAAGTGAAATTTCTGCAATTTTGCACCAAAATAAGTGAAATTTCTGAAATTTTGCCCCAAAATAAGTAAAATTTCTGCAATTTTGCCCCAAAATAAGGGAAATTTCTTGAATTTTTCCCCAAATTAAGTGGAATTTCTGAGTTTTGCCTAAAATAAGGAGAATTTCTGCCTTTTTGCGCCACAATTAGTGAAATTTCTGCAATTTTGCCGTAAAATAAGGGAAATTTCTGCAATTTTTCCTCATAATAAGGGAAATTTCTGCAATTTTGCCCCAAAATAAGGGGAATTTCTGTTTTTGTCCCACAATTAGGGAAATTTCTGCAATTTTGCCCAAAAATAAGGGAAATTTCTGATTTTTGCACCAAAATATGGAGAATTTCTGCCTTTTTCCCCAAAATAAGAAAAATTTCTGCCTTTTTTCCCTGAAATAAGTGAAATTTCTGCAATTTTGCCCCAAAATAAGTGAAATTTCTGCAATTTTGCCCCAAAATAAGGAAAATTTCTGGAATTTTGCCCCACAATTAGGGGAATTTCTGCAATTTTGCTCCAAAATACGGGGAATTTCTGCCTTTTTGCCCAAAATAGAGGGAATGCATACCTTTTTGCCATAATAAAGGGAAATTTCTTCATTTTTGCCCCAAATTAAGGGAAATTTCAGAATTTTTGCACTGATATATGTTAAATTTCTGCAATTTTAGCCTAAAATAAGGTGAATTTCTGCCTTTTTGCCCCAAAATAATGGGAATTTCTGCCTTTTTGCCCCAAAATAAGAAAAATTTTTGCCTTTTTTCTCTGAAATAACTGAAATTTCTGCAATTTTGCCCTAAAATAAGGGAAATTTCTGCAATTTTTTCCCATAATAAGGGAAATTTCTAGAATTTTGCCACAAAATAAGGGGAATTTCTGTTTTTTTGCTCCCAAATAAGGGAAATTTCTGCAATTCTCCCCTAAAATAAGGGGAATTTCTGCTTTTTTGCCTCTAAATAAGTGGAATTTCTGTCTTTTTCCCCCAAAACAAAGGGAATTTCTGTCATTTTCGCCCCAAAATAAGGAAAATTTCTGACTTATTACCCTGAAATAGGTGAAATTTCTGCAATTTTGCCCCAAAATAAGAAAAATTTCTGCCTTTTTGCCCCTAAATAAGGGGAATTTCAGCCTTTTTATTTCAAAATAAGGGAAATATCTGCATTTTTGCAACAAAATATTAGGAATTTCTGCTTTTGCCCCAAAATAAGGAAAAATTTATGCCTTTTTTTCCTGAAATAAGTGAAATTTCTGCAATTTTGCCCCAAAATAAGTGAAATTTCTGCAATTTTGCCCCAAAATAAAGAAAATTTCTCGAATTTTGCCCCACAATTAGGGGAATTTCTGCCATTTTGCTCCAAAATACGGGTAATTTCTGCCTTTTTGCCCAAAATAAGGGGAATGCATACCTTTTTGCCATAAAAATAGGAAATTTCTTCATTTTTGCCCCAATTTGAGGGAAATTTCTGACTTTTTGCCCTGAAATATGTGAAATTTCTGCAATTTTAGCCCAAAATAAGGGAAATTTCTGCAATTTTTCCCCATAATAAGTGAAATTTCTGCAATTTTGCCACAAAATAAGGGGAATTTCTGTTTTTTGCCCCACAATTAGGGAAATTTCTGCAATTTTGCCCCAAAATAAGGAGAATTTCTGCCTTTTGCCCCAAAATATGGGGAATTTCTGCCTTTTTGTCTGAAAATAAGAAAAATGCATACCTTTTTGCCATAAAAAAGGGAAATTTCTTCATTTTTGCTCCAAAATAAGGGGAACATTTGCCTTTTTGCCTCTAAATTAGAGGAATTTCTGGTTTTTTTTCCCCAAAACAAAGAGAATTTCTGTCTTTTTTGCCCCAAAATAAAAAAAAATTTCTGACTTATTACCATGAAATAAGTGAAATTTCTGCAAATTTGTCCCAAAAATAGGAAAATTTCTGCCTTTTGCCCCAAAATAAGTAAAATTTCAGCATTTTCCCTCAAAATAAGGGGAATTTCTGCCTTTTTGCCCCAAAATAAGGAAAATTTCTGCCTTTTTTCTCTGAAATAAGTGAAATTTCTGCAATTTTGCCTTAAAATAAGTGAAATTTCGGCAATTTTGCCCCAAAGTAAGGGAAATTTCTGCAATTTTGCCCCAAAATAAGTGGAATTTCTGAGTTTTTTTCAAAAATAAGGAGAATTTCTGCATTTTTGCCCCACAATTAGGGGAATTTCTGCAATTTTGCTCCAAAATACGGGGAATTTCTGCCTTTTTGCCCGAAAATAAAGGGAATGCATACCTTTTTGCCATAAAAAAGGGAAATTTCTTCATTTTTGCCACAAATTAAGGGAAATTTCTGCCTTTTTGCCCTGAAATATGTGAAATTTCTGCAATTTTAGCCCAAAATAAGGTGAATTTCTGCCTTTTTGCCCCAAAATAATGGGAATTTCTGCCTTTTTGCCCCAAAATAAGAAAAATTTTTGCCTTTTTTCTCTGAAATAAGTGAAATTTCTGCAATTTTGCCCTATTTAAAGGAAATTTCTGCAATTTTTCCCCATAATAAGGGAAATTTCTGGAATTTTGCCCCAAAATAAGAGGAATTTCTGTTTTTTTGCCCCCAAATAAGGGAAATTTCTGCAATTTTCTCCTAAAATAAGGGGAATTTCTGCTTTTTTGCCTCTAAATAAGTGGAATTTCTGTCTTTTTCCCCCAAAACAAAGGGAATTTCTATCATTTTTGCCCCAAAATAAGGAAAATTTCTGACTTATTACCCTGAAATAAGTGAAATTTCTGCAATTTTGCCCCAATATAAGGAAAATTTCTGCCTTTTTGCCCCCAAATAAGGGGAATTTCAGCCTTTTTACCTCAAAATAAGGGGAATTTCTGAATTTTGTCACAAAATATTAGGAATTTCTGCTTTTTTGCCCAAAATAAGGAAAATTTCTGCTTTTTTCCCTGAAATAAGTGAAATTTCTGCAATTTTGCCCCAAAATAAGTAAAATTTCTGCAATTTTGCCCCAAAATAAGGGAAATTTCTGATTTTTGCCCCAAAATATGGAGAATTTCTGCCTTTTTCCCCAAAATAAGGAAAATTTCTGCCTTTTTTCCCTGAAATAAGTGAAATTTCTGCAATTTTGCACCAAAATAAGTGAAATTTCTGAAATTTTGCCCCAAAATAAGTAAAATTTCTGCAATTTTGCCCCAAAATAAGGGAAATTTCTTGAATTTTTCCCCAAATTAAGTGGAATTTCTGAGTTTTGCCTAAAATAAGGAGAATTTCTGCCTTTTTGCGCCACAATTAGTGAAATTTCTGCAATTTTGCCGTAAAATAAGGGAAATTTCTGCAATTTTTCCTCATAATAAGGGAAATTTCTGCAATTTTGCCCCAAAATAAGGGGAATTTCTGTTTTTGTCCCACAATTAGGGAAATTTCTGCAATTTTGCCCAAAAATAAGGGAAATTTCTGATTTTTGCACCAAAATATGGAGAATTTCTGCCTTTTTCCCCAAAATAAGGAAAATTTCTGCCTTTTTTCCCTGAAATAAGTGAAATTTCTGCAATTTTGCCCCAAAATAAGTGAAATTTCTGCAATTTTGCCCCAAAATAAGGAAAATTTCTGGAATTTTGCCCCACAATTAGGGGAATTTCTGCAATTTTGCTCCAAAATACGGGGAATTTCTGCCTTTTTGCCCAAAATAGAGGGAATGCATACCTTTTTGCCATAAAAAAGGGAAATTTCTTCATTTTTGCCCCAAATTAAGGGAAATTTCAGAATTTTTGCACTGATATATGTTAAATTTCTGCAATTTTAGCCTAAAATAAGGTGAATTTCTGCCTTTTTGCCCCAAAATAATGGGAATTTCTGCCTTTTTGCCCCAAAATAAGAAAAATTTTTGCCTTTTTTCTCTGAAATAACTGAAATTTCTGCAATTTTGCCCTAAAATAAGGGAAATTTCTGCAATTTTTTCCCATAATAAGGGAAATTTCTAGAATTTTGCCACAAAATAAGGGGAATTTCTGTTTTTTTGCTCCCAAATAAGGGAAATTTCTGCAATTCTGCCCTAAAATAAGGGGAATTTCTGCTTTTTTGCCTCTAAATAAGTGGAATTTCTGTCTTTTTCCCCCAAAACAAAGGGAATTTCTGTCATTTTCGCCCCAAAATAAGGAAAATTTCTGACTTATTACCCTGAAATAGGTGAAATTTCTGCAATTTTGCCCCAAAATAAGAAAAATTTCTGCCTTTTTGCCCCTAAATAAGGGGAATTTCAGCCTTTTTATTTCAAAATAAGGGAAATATCTGCATTTTTGCAACAAAATATTAGGAATTTCTGCTTTTGCCCCAAAATAAGGAAAAATTTATGCCTTTTTTTCCTGAAATAAGTGAAATTTCTGCAATTTTGCCCCAAAATAAGTGAAATTTCTGCAATTTTGCCCCAAAATAAAGAAAATTTCTCGAATTTTGCCCCACAATTAGGGGAATTTCTGCCATTTTGCTCCAAAATACGGGTAATTTCTGCCTTTTTGCCCAAAATAAGGGGAATGCATACCTTTTTGCCATAAAAATAGGAAATTTCTTCATTTTTGCCCCAATTTGAGGGAAATTTCTGACTTTTTGCCCTGAAATATGTGAAATTTCTGAATTTTAGCCCAAAATAAGGGAAATTTCTGCAATTTTTCCCCATAATAAGGGAAATTTCTGCAATTTTGCCACAAAATAAGGGGAATTTCTGTTTTTTGCCCCACAATTAGGGAAATTTCTGCAATTTTGCCCCAAAATAAGGAGAATTTCTGCCTTTTGCCCCAAAATATGGGGAATTTCTGCCTTTTTGTCTGAAAATAAGAAAAATGCATACCTTTTTGCCATAAAAAAGGGAAATTTCTTCATTTTTGCTCCAAAATAAGGGGAACATTTGCCTTTTTGCCTCTAAATTAGAGGAATTTCTGGTTTTTTTTTCCCCAAAACAAAGAGAATTTCTGTCTTTTTTGCCCCAAAATAAAAAAAATTTCTGACTTATTACCATGAAATAAGTGAAATTTCTGCAAATTTGTCCCAAAAATAGGAAAATTTCTGCCTTTTGCCCCAAAATAAGTAAAATTTCAGCATTTTCCCTCAAAATAAGGGGAATTTCTGCCTTTTTGCCCCAAAATAAGGAAAATTTCTGCCTTTTTTCTCTGAAATAAGTGAAATTTCTGCAATTTTGCCTTAAAATAAGTGAAATTTCGGCAATTTTGCCCCAAAGTAAGGGAAATTTCTGCAATTTTGCCCCAAAATAAGTGGAATTTCTGAGTTTTTTTCAAAAATAAGGAGAATTTCTGCATTTTTGCCCCACAATTAGGGGAATTTCTGCAATTTTGCTCCAAAATACGGGGAATTTCTGCCTTTTTGCCCGAAAATAAAGGGAATGCATACCTTTTTGCCATAAAAAAGGGAAATTTCTTCATTTTTGCCACAAATTAAGGGAAATTTCTGCCTTTTTGCCCTGAAATATGTGAAATTTCTGCAATTTTAGCCCAAAATAAGGTGAATTTCTGCCTTTTTGCCCCAAAATAATGGGAATTTCTGCCTTTTTGCCCCAAAATAAGAAAAATTTTTGCCTTTTTTCTCTGAAATAACTGAAATTTCTGCAATTTTGCCCTATTTAAAGGAAATTTCTGCAATTTTTCCCCATAATAAGGGAAATTTCTGGAATTTTGCCCCAAAATAAGAGGAATTTCTGTTTTTTTGCCCCCAAATAAGGGAAATTTCTGCAATTTTCTCCTAAAATAAGGGGAATTTCTGCTTTTTTGCCTCTAAATAAGTGGAATTTCTGTCTTTTTCCCCCAAAACAAAGGGAATTTCTATCATTTTTGCCCCAAAATAAGGAAAATTTCTGACTTATTACCCTGAAATAAGTGAAATTTCTGCAATTTTGCCCCAATATAAGGAAAATTTCTGCCTTTTTGCCCCCAAATAAGGGGAATTTCAGCCTTTTTACCTCAAAATAAGGGGAATTTCTGAATTTTGGCACAAAATATTAGGAATTTCTGCTTTTTTGCCCAAAATAAGGAAAATTTCTGCTTTTTTCCCTGAAATAAGTGAAATTTCTGCAATTTTGCCCCAAAATAAGTAAAATTTCTGCAATTTTGCCCCAAAATAAGGGAAATTTCTGGAATTTTGCCCCAAAATAAGTGGAATTTCTGAGTTTTGCCCCAAAATAAGGAGAATTTCTGCATTTTTGCACCACAATTAGTGAAATTTCTGCAATTTTGCCGTAAAATAAGAGAAATTTCTGCAATTTTTCCTCATAATAAGGGAAATTTCTGCAATTTTGCCCCAAAATAAGGGGAATTTCTTTTTTTGCCCCACAATTAAAGAAATTTCTGCAATTTTGCCCAAAAATAAGGGGAATTTCTGCTTTTTTGCCTCTAAATAAGTGGAATTTCTGTCTTTTTGTCTGAAAATAAGAAGAATGCATACCTTTTTGCCATAAAAAAGGGAAATTTCTTCATTTTTGCTCCAAAATAAGGGGAACATTTGCCTTTTTGCCTCTAAATTAGAGGAATTTCTGGTTTTTTTTCCCCAAAACAAAGAGAATTTCTGTCTTTTTTGCCCCAAAATAAAAAAAATTTCTGACTTATTACCATGAAATAAGTGAAATTTCTGCAAATTTGTCCCAAAAATAGGAAAATTTCTGCCTTTTGCCCCAAAATAAGTAAAATTTCAGCATTTTCCCTCAAAATAAGGGGAATTTCTGCCTTTTTGCCCCAAAATAAGGAAAATTTCTGCCTTTTTTCTCTGAAATAAGTGAAATTTCTGCAATTTTGCCTTAAAATAAGTGAAATTTCGGCAATTTTGCCCCAAAGTAAGGGAAATTTCTGCAATTTTGCCCCAAAATAAGTGGAATTTCTGAGTTTTTTTCAAAAATAAGGAGAATTTCTGCATTTTTGCCCCACAATTAGGGGAATTTCTGCAATTTTGCTCCAAAATACGGGGAATTTCTGCCTTTTTGCCCGAAAATAAAGGGAATGCATACCTTTTTGCCATAAAAAAGGGAAATTTCTTCATTTTTGCCACAAATTAAGGGAAATTTCTGCCTTTTTGCCCTGAAATATGTGAAATTTCTGCAATTTTAGCCCAAAATAAGGTGAATTTCTGCCTTTTTGCCCCAAAATAATGGGAATTTCTGCCTTTTTGCCCCAAAATAAGAAAAATTTTTGCCTTTTTTCTCTGAAATAAGTGAAATTTCTGCAATTTTGCCCTATTTAAAGGAAATTTCTGCAATTTTTCCCCATAATAAGGGAAATTTCTGGAATTTTGCCCCAAAATAAGAGGAATTTCTGGTTTTTTGCCCCCAAATAAGGGAAATTTCTGCAATTTTCTCCTAAAATAAGGGGAATTTCTGCTTTTTTGCCTCTAAATAAGTGGAATTTCTGTCTTTTTCCCCCAAAACAAAGGGAATTTCTATCATTTTTGCCCCAAAATAAGGAAAATTTCTGACTTATTACCCTGAAATAAGTGAAATTTCTGCAATTTTGCCCCAAAATAAGGAAAATTTCTGGAATTTTGCCCCACAATTAGGGGAAATTCTGCAATTTTGCTCCAAAATACGGGGAATTTCTGCCTTTTTGCCCGAAATAAGGGGAATGCATACCTTTTTGCCATAAAAAAGGGAAATTTCTTCATTTTTGCCCCAAATTAAGGGAAATTTCTGACTTCTTGCCTTGAAATATGTGAAATTTCTGCAATTTTAGCCCAAAGTAAGGTGAATTTCTGCCTTTTTGCCCCAAAGTAATGGGAATTTCTGCCTTTTTGCCCCAAAATAAAAAAAATTTTTCCTTTTTTCTCTGAAATAAGTGAATTTTCTGCAATTTTGCCCTAAAATAAGGGAAATTTCTGCAATTTTTCCCCATAATAAGGGAAATTTCTGGAATTTTGCCACAAAATAAGGGGAATTTCTGTTTTTTTGCCCGTAAATAAGGGAAATTTCTGCAATTTTGCCCTAAAATAAGGGGAATTTCTGCATTTTGCCTCTAAATAAGTGGAATTACTGTCTTTTTCCCCCAAAACAAAGGGAATTTCTGTCATTTTTGCCCCAAAATAAGGAAAATTTCTGACTTATTACCCTGAAATAAGTGAAATTTCTGCAATTTTGCCCCAATATAAGGGAAATTTCTTCCTTTTTGCCCCCAAATAAGGGAAATTTCAGCCTTTTTACCTCTAAATAAAGGGAATTTCTGAATTTTGGCACAAAATATTAGGAATTTCTGCCTTTTTGCCCCAAAATAAAAAAATTTCTGCCTTTTTTCCCTAAAATAAGTGAAATTTCTGCAATTTTGCCCCAAAATAAGTAAAATTTCTACAATTTTGCCCCAAAATAAGGGAAATTTCTGGAATTTTGCTCCAAAATAAGTGGAATTTCTGAGTTTGGCCCCAAAATAAGGAGAATTTCTGCCTTTTTGCGCCACAATTAGTGAAATTTCTGCAATTTTGCCGTAAAATAAGGGAAATTTCTGCAATTTTTCCTCATAATAATGGAAATTTCTGCAATTTTGCCCCAAAATAAGGGGAATTTCTGTTTTTTGCCCCACCATTAGGGAAATTTCTGCAATTTTGCCAAAAAATAAGGGAAATTTCGGCCTTTTGCCCCAAAATATGGGGAATTTCTGCCTTTTTGTCTGAAAATAAGAAGAATGCATAACTTTTTGCCATAAAAAAGAGAAATTTCTTCATTTTTGCTTTAAAATAAGGGGAACTTTTGCCTTTTTGCCTCTAAATAAGTGAAATTTCTGTCTTTTTCCCCCAAAACAAAGGGAATTTCTGTCTTTTTTGCCCCAAAATAAGGAAAATTTCTGACTTATAACCCTGAAATAAGTGAAATTTCTGCAAATTTGCCCCAAAATAAGAAAAATTTCTGCCTTTTTGCCCCCAAATAAGGAAAATTTCAGCCTTTTTATTTCAAAATAAGGGAAATTTCTGCATTTTTGCAACAAAATATTAGGAATTTCTGCCTTTTTGCCCCAAAATAAGAAAAATTTCTGCCTTTTTTTTCGGAAATAAGTGAAATTTCTGCAAATTTGCCCCAAAAAAGGGAAATTTCTGCCTTTTGCCCCCAAAAAAGGGGAATTTCAGCATTTTACCTCAAAATAAGGGAAATTTCTGATTTTTGCCCCAAAATATGGAGAATTTCTGCCTTTTTCCCCAAAATAAGGAAAATTTCTGCCTTTTTTCCCTGAAATAAGTGAAATTTCTGCAATTTTGCACCAAAATAAGTGAAATTTCTGAAATTTTGCCCCAAAATAAGTAAAATTTCTGCAATTTTGCCCCAAAATAAGGGAAATTTCTTGAATTTTTCCCCAAATTAAGTGGAATTTCTGAGTTTTGCCTAAAATAAGGAGAATTTCTGCCTTTTTGCGCCACAATTAGTGAAATTTCTGCAATTTTGCCGTAAAATAAGGGAAATTTCTGCAATTTTTCCTCATAATAAGGGAAATTTCTGCAATTTTGCCCCAAAATAAGGGGAATTTCTGTTTTTGTCCCACAATTAGGGAAATTTCTGCAATTTTGCCCAAAAATAAGGGAAATTTCTGATTTTTGCACCAAAATATGGAGAATTTCTGCCTTTTTCCCCAAAATAAGAAAAATTTCTGCCTTTTTTCCCTGAAATAAGTGAAATTTCTGCAATTTTGCCCCAAAATAAGTGAAATTTCTGCAATTTTGCCCCAAAATAAGGAAAATTTCTGGAATTTTGCCCCACAATTAGGGGAATTTCTGCAATTTTGCTCCAAAATACGGGGAATTTCTGCCTTTTTGCCCAAAATAGAGGGAATGCATACCTTTTTGCCATAAAAAAGGGAAATTTCTTCATTTTTGCCCCAAATTAAGGGAAATTTCAGAATTTTTGCACTGATATATGTTAAATTTCTGCAATTTTAGCCTAAAATAAGGTGAATTTCTGCCTTTTTGCCCCAAAATAATGGGAATTTCTGCCTTTTTGCCCCAAAATAAGAAAAATTTTTGCCTTTTTTCTCTGAAATAACTGAAATTTCTGCAATTTTGCCCTAAAATAAGGGAAATTTCTGCAATTTTTTCCCATAATAAGGGAAATTTCTAGAATTTTGCCACAAAATAAGGGGAATTTCTGTTTTTTTGCTCCCAAATAAGGGAAATTTCTGCAATTCTCCCCTAAAATAAGGGGAATTTCTGCTTTTTTGCCTCTAAATAAGTGGAATTTCTGTCTTTTTCCCCCAAAACAAAGGGAATTTCTGTCATTTTCGCCCCAAAATAAGGAAAATTTCTGACTTATTACCCTGAAATAGGTGAAATTTCTGCAATTTTGCCCCAAAATAAGAAAAATTTCTGCCTTTTTGCCCCTAAATAAGGGGAATTTCAGCCTTTTTATTTCAAAATAAGGGAAATATCTGCATTTTTGCAACAAAATATTAGGAATTTCTGCTTTTGCCCCAAAATAAGGAAAAATTTATGCCTTTTTTTCCTGAAATAAGTGAAATTTCTGCAATTTTGCCCCAAAATAAGTGAAATTTCTGCAATTTTGCCCCAAAATAAAGAAAATTTCTCGAATTTTGCCCCACAATTAGGGGAATTTCTGCCATTTTGCTCCAAAATACGGGTAATTTCTGCCTTTTTGCCCAAAATAAGGGGAATGCATACCTTTTTGCCATAAAAATAGGAAATTTCTTCATTTTTGCCCCAATTTGAGGGAAATTTCTGACTTTTTGCCCTGAAATATGTGAAATTTCTGCAATTTTAGCCCAAAATAAGGGAAATTTCTGCAATTTTTCCCCATAATAAGTGAAATTTCTGCAATTTTGCCACAAAATAAGGGGAATTTCTGTTTTTTGCCCCACAATTAGGGAAATTTCTGCAATTTTGCCCCAAAATAAGGAGAATTTCTGCCTTTTGCCCCAAAATATGGGGAATTTCTGCCTTTTTGTCTGAAAATAAGAAAAATGCATACCTTTTTGCCATAAAAAAGGGAAATTTCTTCATTTTTGCTCCAAAATAAGGGGAACATTTGCCTTTTTGCCTCTAAATTAGAGGAATTTCTGGTTTTTTTTCCCCAAAACAAAGAGAATTTCTGTCTTTTTTGCCCCAAAATAAAAAAAATTTTTCCTTTTTTCTCTGAAATAAGTGAATTTTCTGCAATTTTGCCCTAAAATAAGGGAAATTTCTGCAATTTTTCCCCATAATAAGGGAAATTTCTGGAATTTTGCCACAAAATAAGGGGAATTTCTGTTTTTTTGCCCGTAAATAAGGGAAATTTCTGCAATTTTGCCCTAAAATAAGGGGAATTTCTGCATTTTGCCTCTAAATAAGTGGAATTACTGTCTTTTTCCCCTAAAACAAAGGGAATTTCTGTCATTTTTGCCCCAAAATAAGGAAAATTTCTGACTTATTACCCTGAAATAAGTGAAATTTCTGCAATTTTGCCCCAATATAAGGGAAATTTCTTCCTTTTTGCCCCCAAATAAGGGAAATTTCAGCCTTTTTACCTCTAAATAAAGGGAATTTCTGAATTTTGGCACAAAATATTAGGAATTTCTGCCTTTTTGCCCCAAAATAAAAAAATTTCTGCCTTTTTTCCCTAAAATAAGTGAAATTTCTGCAATTTTGCCCCAAAATAAGTAAAATTTCTACAATTTTGCCCCAAAATAAGGGAAATTTCTGGAATTTTGCTCCAAAATAAGTGGAATTTCTGAGTTTGGCCCCAAAATAAGGAGAATTTCTGCCTTTTTGCGCCACAATTAGTGAAATTTCTGCAATTTTGCCGTAAAATAAGGGAAATTTCTGCAATTTTTCCTCATAATAATGGAAATTTCTGCAATTTTGCCCCAAAATAAGGGGAATTTCTGTTTTTTGCCCCACCATTAGGGAAATTTCTGCAATTTTGCCAAAAAATAAGGGAAATTTCGGCCTTTTGCCCCAAAATATGGGGAATTTCTGCCTTTTTGTCTGAAAATAAGAAGAATGCATAACTTTTTGCCATAAAAAAGAGAAATTTCTTCATTTTTGCTTTAAAATAAGGGGAACTTTTGCCTTTTTGCCTCTAAATAAGTGAAATTTCTGTCTTTTTCCCCCAAAACAAAGGGAATTTCTGTCTTTTTTGCCCCAAAATAAGGAAAATTTCTGACTTATAACCCTGAAATAAGTGAAATTTCTGCAAATTTACCCCAAAATAAGAAAAATTTCTGCCTTTTTGCCCCCAAATAAGGAAAATTTCAGCCTTTTTATTTCAAAATAAGGGAAATTTCTGCATTTTTGCAACAAAATATTAGGAATTTCTGCCTTTTTGCCCCAAAATAAGAAAAATTTCTGCCTTTTTTTTCGGAAATAAGTGAAATTTCTGCAAATTTGCCCCAAAAAAGGGAAATTTCTGCCTTTTGCCCCCAAAAAAGGGGAATTTCAGCATTTTACCTCAAAATAAGGGAAATTTCTGATTTTTGCCCCAAAATATGGAGAATTTCTGCCTTTTTCCCCAAAATAAGGAAAATTTCTGCCTTTTTTCCCTGAAATAAGTGAAATTTCTGCAATTTTGCACCAAAATAAGTGAAATTTCTGAAATTTTGCCCCAAAATAAGTAAAATTTCTGCAATTTTGCCCCAAAATAAGGGAAATTTCTTGAATTTTTCCCCAAATTAAGTGGAATTTCTGAGTTTTGCCTAAAATAAGGAGAATTTCTGCCTTTTTGCGCCACAATTAGTGAAATTTCTGCAATTTTGCCGTAAAATAAGGGAAATTTCTGCAATTTTTCCTCATAATAAGGGAAATTTCTGCAATTTTGCCCCAAAATAAGGGGAATTTCTGTTTTTGTCCCACAATTAGGGAAATTTCTGCAATTTTGCCCAAAAATAAGGGAAATTTCTGATTTTTGCACCAAAATATGGAGAATTTCTGCCTTTTTCCCCAAAATAAGAAAAATTTCTGCCTTTTTTCCCTGAAATAAGTGAAATTTCTGCAATTTTGCCCCAAAATAAGTGAAATTTCTGCAATTTTGCCCCAAAATAAGGAAAATTTCTGGAATTTTGCCCCACAATTAGGGGAATTTCTGCAATTTTGCTCCAAAATACGGGGAATTTCTGCCTTTTTGCCCAAAATAGAGGGAATGCATACCTTTTTGCCATAAAAAAGGGAAATTTCTTCATTTTTGCCCCAAATTAAGGGAAATTTCAGAATTTTTGCACTGATATATGTTAAATTTCTGCAATTTTAGCCTAAAATAAGGTGAATTTCTGCCTTTTTGCCCCAAAATAATGGGAATTTCTGCCTTTTTGCCCCAAAATAAGAAAAATTTTTGCCTTTTTTCTCTGAAATAACTGAAATTTCTGCAATTTTGCCCTAAAATAAGGGAAATTTCTGCAATTTTTTCCCATAATAAGGGAAATTTCTAGAATTTTGCCACAAAATAAGGGGAATTTCTGTTTTTTTGCTCCCAAATAAGGGAAATTTCTGCAATTCTGCCCTAAAATAAGGGGAATTTCTGCTTTTTTGCCTCTAAATAAGTGGAATTTCTGTCTTTTTCCCCCAAAACAAAGGGAATTTCTGTCATTTTCGCCCCAAAATAAGGAAAATTTCTGACTTATTACCCTGAAATAGGTGAAATTTCTGCAATTTTGCCCCAAAATAAGAAAAATTTCTGCCTTTTTGCCCCTAAATAAGGGGAATTTCAGCCTTTTTATTTCAAAATAAGGGAAATATCTGCATTTTTGCAACAAAATATTAGGAATTTCTGCTTTTGCCCCAAAATAAGGAAAAATTTATGCCTTTTTTTCCTGAAATAAGTGAAATTTCTGCAATTTTGCCCCAAAATAAGTGAAATTTCTGCAATTTTGCCCCAAAATAAAGAAAATTTCTCGAATTTTGCCCCACAATTAGGGGAATTTCTGCCATTTTGCTCCAAAATACGGGTAATTTCTGCCTTTTTGCCCAAAATAAGGGGAATGCATACCTTTTTGCCATAAAAATAGGAAATTTCTTCATTTTTGCCCCAATTTGAGGGAAATTTCTGACTTTTTGCCCTGAAATATGTGAAATTTCTGCAATTTTAGCCCAAAATAAGGGAAATTTCTGCAATTTTTCCCCATAATAAGTGAAATTTCTGCAATTTTGCCACAAAATAAGGGGAATTTCTGTTTTTTGCCCCACAATTAGGGAAATTTCTGCAATTTTGCCCCAAAATAAGGAGAATTTCTGCCTTTTGCCCCAAAATATGGGGAATTTCTGCCTTTTTGTCTGAAAATAAGAAAAATGCATACCTTTTTGCCATAAAAAAGGGAAATTTCTTCATTTTTGCTCCAAAATAAGGGGAACATTTGCCTTTTTGCCTCTAAATTAGAGGAATTTCTGGTTTTTTTTCCCCAAAACAAAGAGAATTTCTGTCTTTTTTGCCCCAAAATAAAAAAAATTTTTCCTTTTTTCTCTGAAATAAGTGAATTTTCTGCAATTTTGCCCTAAAATAAGGGAAATTTCTGCAATTTTTCCCCATAATAAGGGAAATTTCTGGAATTTTGCCACAAAATAAGGGGAATTTCTGTTTTTTTGCCCGTAAATAAGGGAAATTTCTGCAATTTTGCCCTAAAATAAGGGGAATTTCTGCATTTTGCCTCTAAATAAGTGGAATTACTGTCTTTTTCCCCTAAAACAAAGGGAATTTCTGTCATTTTTGCCCCAAAATAAGGAAAATTTCTGACTTATTACCCTGAAATAAGTGAAATTTCTGCAATTTTGCCCCAATATAAGGGAAATTTCTTCCTTTTTGCCCCCAAATAAGGGAAATTTCAGCCTTTTTACCTCTAAATAAAGGGAATTTCTGAATTTTGGCACAAAATATTAGGAATTTCTGCCTTTTTGCCCCAAAATAAAAAAATTTCTGCCTTTTTTCCCTAAAATAAGTGAAATTTCTGCAATTTTGCCCCAAAATAAGTAAAATTTCTACAATTTTGCCCCAAAATAAGGGAAATTTCTGGAATTTTGCTCCAAAATAAGTGGAATTTCTGAGTTTGGCCCCAAAATAAGGAGAATTTCTGCCTTTTTGCGCCACAATTAGTGAAATTTCTGCAATTTTGCCGTAAAATAAGGGAAATTTCTGCAATTTTTCCTCATAATAATGGAAATTTCTGCAATTTTGCCCCAAAATAAGGGGAATTTCTGTTTTTTGCCCCACCATTAGGGAAATTTCTGCAATTTTGCCAAAAAATAAGGGAAATTTCGGCCTTTTGCCCCAAAATATGGGGAATTTCTGCCTTTTTGTCTGAAAATAAGAAGAATGCATAACTTTTTGCCATAAAAAAGAGAAATTTCTTCATTTTTGCTTTAAAATAAGGGGAACTTTTGCCTTTTTGCCTCTAAATAAGTGAAATTTCTGTCTTTTTCCCCCAAAACAAAGGGAATTTCTGTCTTTTTTGCCCCAAAATAAGGAAAATTTCTGACTTATAACCCTGAAATAAGTGAAATTTCTGCAAATTTACCCCAAAATAAGAAAAATTTCTGCCTTTTTGCCCCCAAATAAGGAAAATTTCAGCCTTTTTATTTCAAAATAAGGGAAATTTCTGCATTTTTGCAACAAAATATTAGGAATTTCTGCCTTTTTGCCCCAAAATAAGAAAAATTTCTGCCTTTTTTTTCGGAAATAAGTGAAATTTCTGCAAATTTGCCCCAAAAAAGGGAAATTTCTGCCTTTTGCCCCCAAAAAAGGGGAATTTCAGCATTTTACCTCAAAATAAGGGAAATTTCTGATTTTTGCCCCAAAATATGGAGAATTTCTGCCTTTTTCCCCAAAATAAGGAAAATTTCTGCCTTTTTTCCCTGAAATAAGTGAAATTTCTGCAATTTTGCACCAAAATAAGTGAAATTTCTGAAATTTTGCCCCAAAATAAGTAAAATTTCTGCAATTTTGCCCCAAAATAAGGGAAATTTCTTGAATTTTTCCCCAAATTAAGTGGAATTTCTGAGTTTTGCCTAAAATAAGGAGAATTTCTGCCTTTTTGCGCCACAATTAGTGAAATTTCTGCAATTTTGCCGTAAAATAAGGGAAATTTCTGCAATTTTTCCTCATAATAAGGGAAATTTCTGCAATTTTGCCCCAAAATAAGGGGAATTTCTGTTTTTGTCCCACAATTAGGGAAATTTCTGCAATTTTGCCCAAAAATAAGGGAAATTTCTGATTTTTGCACCAAAATATGGAGAATTTCTGCCTTTTTCCCCAAAATAAGAAAAATTTCTGCCTTTTTTCCCTGAAATAAGTGAAATTTCTGCAATTTTGCCCCAAAATAAGTGAAATTTCTGCAATTTTGCCCCAAAATAAGGAAAATTTCTGGAATTTTGCCCCACAATTAGGGGAATTTCTGCAATTTTGCTCCAAAATACGGGGAATTTCTGCCTTTTTGCCCAAAATAGAGGGAATGCATACCTTTTTGCCATAAAAAAGGGAAATTTCTTCATTTTTGCCCCAAATTAAGGGAAATTTCAGAATTTTTGCACTGATATATGTTAAATTTCTGCAATTTTAGCCTAAAATAAGGTGAATTTCTGCCTTTTTGCCCCAAAATAATGGGAATTTCTGCCTTTTTGCCCCAAAATAAGAAAAATTTTTGCCTTTTTTCTCTGAAATAACTGAAATTTCTGCAATTTTGCCCTAAAATAAGGGAAATTTCTGCAATTTTTTCCCATAATAAGGGAAATTTCTAGAATTTTGCCACAAAATAAGGGGAATTTCTGTTTTTTTGCTCCCAAATAAGGGAAATTTCTGCAATTCTGCCCTAAAATAAGGGGAATTTCTGCTTTTTTGCCTCTAAATAAGTGGAATTTCTGTCTTTTTCCCCCAAAACAAAGGGAATTTCTGTCATTTTCGCCCCAAAATAAGGAAAATTTCTGACTTATTACCCTGAAATAGGTGAAATTTCTGCAATTTTGCCCCAAAATAAGAAAAATTTCTGCCTTTTTGCCCCTAAATAAGGGGAATTTCAGCCTTTTTATTTCAAAATAAGGGAAATATCTGCATTTTTGCAACAAAATATTAGGAATTTCTGCTTTTGCCCCAAAATAAGGAAAAATTTATGCCTTTTTTTCCTGAAATAAGTGAAATTTCTGCAATTTTGCCCCAAAATAAGTGAAATTTCTGCAATTTTGCCCCAAAATAAAGAAAATTTCTCGAATTTTGCCCCACAATTAGGGGAATTTCTGCCATTTTGCTCCAAAATACGGGTAATTTCTGCCTTTTTGCCCAAAATAAGGGGAATGCATACCTTTTTGCCATAAAAATAGGAAATTTCTTCATTTTTGCCCCAATTTGAGGGAAATTTCTGACTTTTTGCCCTGAAATATGTGAAATTTCTGCAATTTTAGCCCAAAATAAGGGAAATTTCTGCAATTTTTCCCCATAATAAGTGAAATTTCTGCAATTTTGCCACAAAATAAGGGGAATTTCTGTTTTTTGCCCCACAATTAGGGAAATTTCTGCAATTTTGCCCCAAAATAAGGAGAATTTCTGCCTTTTGCCCCAAAATATGGGGAATTTCTGCCTTTTTGTCTGAAAATAAGAAAAATGCATACCTTTTTGCCATAAAAAAGGGAAATTTCTTCATTTTTGCTCCAAAATAAGGGGAACATTTGCCTTTTTGCCTCTAAATTAGAGGAATTTCTGGTTTTTTTTCCCCAAAACAAAGAGAATTTCTGTCTTTTTTGCCCCAAAATAAAAAAAAATTTCTGACTTATTACCATGAAATAAGTGAAATTTCTGCAAATTTGTCCCAAAAATAGGAAAATTTCTGCCTTTTGCCCCAAAATAAGTAAAATTTCAGCATTTTCCCTCAAAATAAGGGGAATTTCTGCCTTTTTGCCCCAAAATAAGGAAAATTTCTGCCTTTTTTCTCTGAAATAAGTGAAATTTCTGCAATTTTGCCTTAAAATAAGTGAAATTTCGGCAATTTTGCCCCAAAGTAAGGGAAATTTCTGCAATTTTGCCCCAAAATAAGTGGAATTTCTGAGTTTTTTTCAAAAATAAGGAGAATTTCTGCATTTTTGCCCCACAATTAGGGGAATTTCTGCAATTTTGCTCCAAAATACGGGGAATTTCTGCCTTTTTGCCCGAAAATAAAGGGAATGCATACCTTTTTGCCATAAAAAAGGGAAATTTCTTCATTTTTGCCACAAATTAAGGGAAATTTCTGCCTTTTTGCCCTGAAATATGTGAAATTTCTGCAATTTTAGCCCAAAATAAGGTGAATTTCTGCCTTTTTGCCCCAAAATAATGGGAATTTCTGCCTTTTTGCCCCAAAATAAGAAAAATTTTTGCCTTTTTTCTCTGAAATAACTGAAATTTCTGCAATTTTGCCCTATTTAAAGGAAATTTCTGCAATTTTTCCCCATAATAAGGGAAATTTCTGGAATTTTGCCCCAAAATAAGAGGAATTTCTGTTTTTTTGCCCCCAAATAAGGGAAATTTCTGCAATTTTCTCCTAAAATAAGGGGAATTTCTGCTTTTTTGCCTCTAAATAAGTGGAATTTCTGTCTTTTTCCCCCAAAACAAAGGGAATTTCTATCATTTTTGCCCCAAAATAAGGAAAATTTCTGACTTATTACCCTGAAATAAGTGAAATTTCTGCAATTTTGCCCCAATATAAGGAAAATTTCTGCCTTTTTGCCCCCAAATAAGGGGAATTTCAGCCTTTTTACCTCAAAATAAGGGGAATTTCTGAATTTTGTCACAAAATATTAGGAATTTCTGCTTTTTTGCCCAAAATAAGGAAAATTTCTGCTTTTTTCCCTGAAATAAGTGAAATTTCTGCAATTTTGCCCCAAAATAAGTAAAATTTCTGCAATTTTGCCCCAAAATAAGGGAAATTTCTGATTTTTGCCCCAAAATATGGAGAATTTCTGCCTTTTTCCCCAAAATAAGGAAAATTTCTGCCTTTTTTCCCTGAAATAAGTGAAATTTCTGCAATTTTGCACCAAAATAAGTGAAATTTCTGAAATTTTGCCCCAAAATAAGTAAAATTTCTGCAATTTTGCCCCAAAATAAGGGAAATTTCTTGAATTTTTCCCCAAATTAAGTGGAATTTCTGAGTTTTGCCTAAAATAAGGAGAATTTCTGCCTTTTTGCGCCACAATTAGTGAAATTTCTGCAATTTTGCCGTAAAATAAGGGAAATTTCTGCAATTTTTCCTCATAATAAGGGAAATTTCTGCAATTTTGCCCCAAAATAAGGGGAATTTCTGTTTTTGTCCCACAATTAGGGAAATTTCTGCAATTTTGCCCAAAAATAAGGGAAATTTCTGATTTTTGCACCAAAATATGGAGAATTTCTGCCTTTTTCCCCAAAATAAGGAAAATTTCTGCCTTTTTTCCCTGAAATAAGTGAAATTTCTGCAATTTTGCCCCAAAATAAGTGAAATTTCTGCAATTTTGCCCCAAAATAAGGAAAATTTCTGGAATTTTGCCCCACAATTAGGGGAATTTCTGCAATTTTGCTCCAAAATACGGGGAATTTCTGCCTTTTTGCCCAAAATAGAGGGAATGCATACCTTTTTGCCATAAAAAAGGGAAATTTCTTCATTTTTGCCCCAAATTAAGGGAAATTTCAGAATTTTTGCACTGATATATGTTAAATTTCTGCAATTTTAGCCTAAAATAAGGTGAATTTCTGCCTTTTTGCCCCAAAATAATGGGAATTTCTGCCTTTTTGCCCCAAAATAAGAAAAATTTTTGCCTTTTTTCTCTGAAATAACTGAAATTTCTGCAATTTTGCCCTAAAATAAGGGAAATTTCTGCAATTTTTTCCCATAATAAGGGAAATTTCTAGAATTTTGCCACAAAATAAGGGGAATTTCTGTTTTTTTGCTCCCAAATAAGGGAAATTTCTGCAATTCTGCCCTAAAATAAGGGGAATTTCTGCTTTTTTGCCTCTAAATAAGTGGAATTTCTGTCTTTTTCCCCCAAAACAAAGGGAATTTCTGTCATTTTCGCCCCAAAATAAGGAAAATTTCTGACTTATTACCCTGAAATAGGTGAAATTTCTGCAATTTTGCCCCAAAATAAGAAAAATTTCTGCCTTTTTGCCCCTAAATAAGGGGAATTTCAGCCTTTTTATTTCAAAATAAGGGAAATATCTGCATTTTTGCAACAAAATATTAGGAATTTCTGCTTTTGCCCCAAAATAAGGAAAAATTTATGCCTTTTTTTCCTGAAATAAGTGAAATTTCTGCAATTTTGCCCCAAAATAAGTGAAATTTCTGCAATTTTGCCCCAAAATAAAGAAAATTTCTCGAATTTTGCCCCACAATTAGGGGAATTTCTGCCATTTTGCTCCAAAATACGGGTAATTTCTGCCTTTTTGCCCAAAATAAGGGGAATGCATACCTTTTTGCCATAAAAATAGGAAATTTCTTCATTTTTGCCCCAATTTGAGGGAAATTTCTGACTTTTTGCCCTGAAATATGTGAAATTTCTGCAATTTTAGCCCAAAATAAGGGAAATTTCTGCAATTTTTCCCCATAATAAGGGAAATTTCTGCAATTTTGCCACAAAATAAGGGGAATTTCTGTTTTTTGCCCCACAATTAGGGAAATTTCTGCAATTTTGCCCCAAAATAAGGAGAATTTCTGCCTTTTGCCCCAAAATATGGGGAATTTCTGCCTTTTTGTCTGAAAATAAGAAAAATGCATACCTTTTTGCCATAAAAAAGGGAAATTTCTTCATTTTTGCTCCAAAATAAGGGGAACATTTGCCTTTTTGCCTCTAAATTAGAGGAATTTCTGGTTTTTTTTCCCCAAAACAAAGAGAATTTCTGTCTTTTTTGCCCCAAAATAAAAAAAATTTCTGACTTATTACCATGAAATAAGTGAAATTTCTGCAAATTTGTCCCAAAAATAGGAAAATTTCTGCCTTTTGCCCCAAAATAAGTAAAATTTCAGCATTTTCCCTCAAAATAAGGCGAATTTCTGCCTTTTTGCCCCAAAATAAGGAAAATTTCTGCCTTTTTTCTCTGAAATAAGTGAAATTTCTGCAATTTTGCCTTAAAATAAGTGAAATTTCGGCAATTTTGCCCCAAAGTAAGGGAAATTTCTGCAATTTTGCCCCAAAATAAGTGGAATTTCTGAGTTTTTTTCAAAAATAAGGAGAATTTCTGCATTTTTGCCCCACAATTAGGGGAATTTCTGCAATTTTGCTCCAAAATACGGGGAATTTCTGCCTTTTTGCCCGAAAATAAAGGGAATGCATACCTTTTTGCCATAAAAAAGGGAAATTTCTTCATTTTTGCCACAAATTAAGGGAAATTTCTGCCTTTTTGCCCTGAAATATGTGAAATTTCTGCAATTTTAGCCCAAAATAAGGTGAATTTCTGCCTTTTTGCCCCAAAATAATGGGAATTTCTGCCTTTTTGCCCCAAAATAAGAAAAATTTTTGCCTTTTTTCTCTGAAATAACTGAAATTTCTGCAATTTTGCCCTATTTAAAGGAAATTTCTGCAATTTTTCCCCATAATAAGGGAAATTTCTGGAATTTTGCCCCAAAATAAGAGGAATTTCTGTTTTTTTGCCCCCAAATAAGGGAAATTTCTGCAATTTTCTCCTAAAATAAGGGGAATTTCTGCTTTTTTGCCTCTAAATAAATGGAATTTCTGTCTTTTTCCCCCAAAACAAAGGGAATTTCTATCATTTTTGCCCCAAAATAAGGAAAATTTCTGACTTATTACCCTGAAATAAGTGAAATTTCTGCAATTTTGCCCCAATATAAGGAAAATTTCTGCCTTTTTGCCCCCAAATAAGGGGAATTTCAGCCTTTTTACCTCAAAATAAGGGGAATTTCTGAATTTTGGCACAAAATATTAGGAATTTCTGCTTTTTTGCCCAAAATAAGGAAAATTTCTGCTTTTTTCCCTGAAATAAGTGAAATTTCTGCAATTTTGCCCCAAAATAAGTAAAATTTCTGCAATTTTGCCCCAAAATAAGGGAATTTTCTGGAATTTTGCCCCAAAATAAGTGGAATTTCTGAGTTTTGCCCCAAAATAAGGAGAATTTCTGCATTTTTGCACCACAATTAGTGAAATTTCTGCAATTTTGCCGTAAAATAAGAGAAATTTCTGCAATTTTTCCTCATAATAAGGGAAATTTCTGCAATTTTGCCCCAAAATAAGGGGAATTTCTTTTTTTGCCCCACAATTAAAGAAATTTCTGCAATTTTGCCCAAAAATAAGGGGAATTTCTGCTTTTTTGCCTCTAAATAAGTGGAATTTCTGTCTTTTTGTCTGAAAATAAGAAGAATGCATACCTTTTTGCCATAAAAAAGGGAAATTTCTTCATTTTTGCTCCAAAATAAGGGGAACTTTTGCCTTTTTGCCTCTAAATAAGTAGAATTTCTGTCCTTTTCCCCCAAAACAAAGAAAATTTCTGTCTTTTTTGCCCAAAATTAAGGAAAATTTCTGACTTATACCCTGAAATAAGTGAAATTTCTGCAAATTTGCCCCAAAATAAGAAAAATTTCTTCCTTTTTGCCTTCAAATAAGGGGAATTTCAGCCTTTTTATCTCAAAATAAGGGAAATTTCTGCATTTTTGCAACAAAATATTAGGAATTTCTGCATTTTTGCCACAAAATATTAGGAATTTCTGACTTTATGCCCCAAAATAAGGAAAATTACTGCCTTTTTTCCCGGAAATAAGTGAAATGTTTGCAAATTTGACCCAAAAAAAAGGGAAATTTCTGCCTTTTGCCCCAAAATAAGGGGAATTTCAGCATTTTACCTCAAAATAAGGGAAATTTCTGATTTTTGCACCAAAATATGGAGAATTTCTGCCTTTTTGCCAAAAAATGAGGAAAATTTCTGCCTTTTTTCCCTGAAATAAGTAAAATTTCTGCAATTTTGCCCCAAAATAAGTGAAATTTCTGCAATTTTGCTCAAAATAAGGAAAATTTCTGGAATTTTGCCCAAAAATTAGGGGAATTTCTGCAATTTTGCTACAAAATACGAGGAATTTCTGCCTTTTTGCCCGAAATAAGGGGAATGCATACCTTTTTGTTGTAAAAAAAAGAGAAATTTCTTCATTTTTGCCCCAAATTAAGGGAAATTTCTGACTTTTTGCCCTGAAATATGTGAAATTTCTGCAATTTTAGCCCAAAATAAAGTGAATTTCTGCCTTTTTGCCCCAAAATAATGGGAATTTCTGCCTTTTTGCCCCAAAATAAGAAAAAATTTTTGCCTTTTTTCTCTGAAATAAGTGAAATTTCTGCAATTTTGCCCTAAAATAAGGGAAATTTCTGCAATTTTTCCCCATAATAAGGGAAATTTCTGGAATATTGCCCCAAAATAAGGGGAATTTCTGTTTTTTTGCCCCCAAATAAGGGAAATTTCTGCAACTTTGCCCAAAAATAAGGGGAATTTCTGCTCTTTTGCCTCTAAATAAGTGGAATTTCTGTCTTTTTCCCCCAAAACAAAGGGAATTTCTGTCATTTTTGCCCCAAAATAAGGAAAATTTCTGACTTATACCCTGAAATAAGTGAAATTTTTGCAATTTTGCCCTAAAATAAGGGGAATTTCTGCTTTTTTGCCTCTAAATAAGTGGAATTTCTGTTTTTTTCCCCCAAAACAAAGAGAATTTCTGTCTTTTTTGCCCCAAAATAAAGAAAATTTCTGACGTATAACCCTGAAATAAGTGAAATTTTTGCAAATTTGCCCCAAAAATAGGTAAATTTCTGCCTTTTGCCCCAAAATATGGGGAATTTCAGCATTTTACCTCAAAATAAGGGGAATTTCTGCATTTTTGCCACAAAATATTAGGAATTTCTGCCTTTTTGCCCCAAAATAAGGAAAATTTCTGCCTTTTTTCCCTGAAATAAGTGAAATTTCTGCAATTTTGCCCCAAAATAAGTGAAATTTCTGCAATTTTGCCCCAAAATAATAGAAATTTTTGCAATTTTGCCCCAAAATAAGTGGAATTTCTTAGTTTTTCCCCAAAATAAAGAGAATTTCTGCCTTTTTGCCCCACAATTAGGAGAATTTCTGCAATTTTGCTCCAAAATACGGGGAATTTCTGCCTTTTTGCCCGAAATAAGGGGGATGCATACCTTTTTGCCATAAAAAAGGGAAATTTCTTCATTTTTGCCCCAAATTAAGGGAAATTTCTGACTTTTTGCCTTGAATTATGTGAAATTTCTGCAATTTTAGCCCAAAATAAGGTGAATTTCTGCTTTTTTGCCCCAAAATAATGGGAATTTCTGCCTTTTTGCCCCAAAATAAGAAAAATTTTTGCCTTTTTTCTCTGAAATAAGTGAAATTTCTGCAATTTTGCCCTATTTAAAGGAAATTTCTGCAATTTTTCCCCATAATAAGGGAAATTTCTGGAATTTTGCCCCATAATAAGGGGAATTTCTGTTTTTTGCCCCCAAATAAGGGAAATTTCTGCAATTTTGCCCTAAAATAATGGGAATTTCTGCTTTTTTGCCTCTAAATAAGTGGAATTTCTGTCTTTTTTTCCCAAAACAAAGGGAATTTCTATCATTTTTGCCCCAAAATAAGGAAAATTTCTGACTTATTACCCTGAAATAAGTGAAATTTCTGCAATTTTGCCCCAATATAAGGAAAATTTCTGCCTTTTTGCCCCCAAATAAGGGGAATTTCAGCCTTTTTACCTCAAAATAAGGGGAATTTCTGAATTTTGGCACAAAATATTAGGAATTTCTGCTTTTTTGCCCCAAAATAAGGAAAATTTCTGCTTTTTTCCCTGAAATAATTGAAATTTCTGCAATTTTGCCCCAAAATAAGTAAAATTTCTGCAATTTTGCCCCAAAATAAGGGAAATTTCTGGAATTTTGCCCCAAAATAAGTGGAATTTCTGAGTTTTGCCCCAAAATAAGGAGAATTTCTGCATTTTTGCGCCACAATTAGTGAAATTTCTGCAATTTTGCCGTAAAATAAGAGAAATTTCTGCAATTTTTCCTCATAATAAGGGAAATTTCTGCAATTTTGCCCCAAAATAAGGGGAATTTCTTTTTTTTTGCCCCACAATTAAAGAAATTTCTGCAATTTTGCCCAAAAATAAGGGGAATTTCTGCTTTTTTGCCTCTAAATAAGTGGAATTTCTGTCTTTTTGTCTGAAAATAAAAAGAATGCATACCTTTTTGCCATAAAAAAGGAAAATTTCTTCATTTTTGCTCCAAAATAAGGGGAACTTTTGCCTTTTTGCCTCTAAATAAGTGGAATTTCTGTCCTTTTCCCCCAAAACAAAGGCAATTTCTGTCTTTTTTGCCCCAAAATAAGGAAAATTTCTGACTTATAACCCTGAAATAAGTGAAATTTCTGCAAATTTGCCCCAAAATAAGAAAAATTTCTGCCTTTTTGCCCCCAGATAAGGAGAATTTCAGCCTTTTTATCTCAAAATAAGGGAAATTTCTGCATTTTTGCAACAAAATATTAGGAATTTCTGCATTTTTTGCCACAAAATATTAGGAATTTCTGCCTTTTTGGCCCAAAATAAGGAAAATTTCTGCCTTTTTTCCCGGAAATAAGTGAAATTTCTGCAAATTTGCCTCCCAAATAGGGAAATTTCTGCCTTTTGCCCCAAAATAAGGGGAATTTCAGCATTTTACCTCAAAATAAGGGACATTTCCTATTTTTGCACCAAAATATGGAAAATTTCTGCCTTTTTGCCCCAAAATAAGGAAAATTTCTGCCTTTTTTCCCTGAAATAAGTGAAATTTCTGAAATTTTGCCCTATTTAAAGGAAATTTCTGCAATTTTGCCCTAAAATAAGGAAAATTTCTGGAATTTTGCCCCACAATTAGGGGAATTTCTGCAATTTTGCTTCAAAATACAGGGAATTTCTGCCTTTTTGCCCAAAATAAGGGGAATGCATACCTTTGTGCCATAAAAAAGGGAAATTTCTTCATTTTTGCCCCAAATTAAGGGAAATTTTTGACTTTTTGCCCTGAAATATGTGAAATTTCTGCAATTTTAGCGCAAAATAAGGTGAATTTCTGCCTTTTTGCCTCAAAATAAGAAAAATTTTTGCCTTTTTTCTCTGAAATAAGTGAAATTTCTGCAATTTTGCCCTAAAATAAGGGAAATTTCTGCAATTTTTCTCCATAATAAGGGACATTTCTGCAATTTTGCCACTAAATAAGGGGAATTTCTGTTTTTTGCCCCACAATTAGGGAAATTTCTGCAATTTTGCCCCAAAATAAGGAGAATTTCTGCCTTTTGCCCCAAAATATGGGGAATTTCTGCCTTTTTGTCCAAAAATAAGAAAAATGCATACTATTTTGCCATTAAAAAGGGAAATTTCTTCATTTTTGCTCCAAAATAAGGGGAACTTTTGCCTTTTTGCCTCTAAATAAGAGGAATTTCTGTTTTTTTTTCCTCAAAACAAAGAGAATTTCTGCCTTTTTGCCCCAAAATAAGAAAAATTTCTGACTTTTTACCATGAAATAAGTGAAATTTCTGCAAATTTGTCCCAAAAATAGGAAAATTTCTGCCTTTTGCCCCAAAATAAGGAAAATTTCAGCATTTTACCTCAAAATAAGGGGAATTTCTGCATTTTTGCTACAAAATATTAGGAATTTCTGCTTTTGCCCCAAAATAAGAAAAATTTCTGCCTTTTTTCCCTGAAATAAGTAAAATTTCTGCAATTTTGCCCCAAAATAAGGGAAATATCTGGAATTTTTCCCCAAATTAAGTGGAATTTCTGAGTTTTGCCCCAAAATAAGGAGAATTTCTGCCTTTTTGCGCCACAATTAGTGAAATTTCTGCAATTTTGCCATAAAATAAGGGAAATTTCTTCAATTTTTCCCCATAATAAGGGAAATTTCTGGAATTTTGCCCCAAAATAAGGGGAATTTCTGGTTTTTTGCCCCCAAATAAGGGAAATTTCTGCAATTTTGCCCTAAAATAAGGAAAATTTCTGCTTTTTTGCCTCTAAATAAGTGGAATTTCTGTCTTTTTGTCTGAAAATAAGAAGAATGCATACCTTTTTGCCATAAAAAAGGGAAATTTCTTCATTTTTGCTCCAAAATAAGGGGAACTTTTGCCTTTTTGCCTCTAAATAAGTGGAATTTCTGTCTTTTCCCCCAAAACAAAGGCAATTTCTGTCTTTTTTGCCCCAAAATAAGAAAAATTTCTGACTTATAGCCCTGAAATAAGTGAAATTTCTGCAAATTTGCCCCAAAATAAGAAAAATTTCTGCCTTTTTGCCCCCAAATAAGGGGAATTTCAGCATTTTTATCTCAAAATAAGGGAAATTTCTGCATTTTTGCAACAAAATATTAGGAATTTCTGCCTTTTTGCCCCAAAATAAGGAAAATTTCTGCTTTTTTTCCCGGAAATAAGTGTAATTTCTGCAAATTTGCCCCAAAAAAGTAAAATTTCTGCCTTTTGCCCCAAAATATGGGGAATTTCAGCATTTTACCTCAAAATAAGGGAAATTTCTGATTTTTGCACCAAAATATGGAGAATTTCTGCCTTTTTGCCCCAAAATAAGGAAAATTTCTGCCTTTTTTCCCTGAAATAAGTGAAATTTCTGCAATTTTGCCCCAAAATAAGTGAAATTTCTGCAATTTTGCCACAAAATAAGGGAAATTTCTGGAATTTTGCCGCACAATTAGGGGAATTTCTGCAATTTTGCTCCAAAATACAGGGAATTTCTGCCTTTTTGTCCAAAATAAGGGGAATGCATACCTTTTTGCCATAAAAAAGAGAAATTTCTTCATTTTTGCCCCAAATTAATGGAAATTTCTGCCTTTTTGCCCTGAAATATGTGAAATTTCTGCAATTTTAGCCCAAAATAAGGTGAATTTCTGCCTTTTTGCCCCAAAATAATGGGAATTTCTGCCTTTTTGCCCCAAAATAAGAAAAATTTGTGCCTTTTTTCTCTGAAATAAGTGAAATTTCTGCAATTTTGCCTGAAAATAAGGGAAATTTCTGCAATTTTTCCCCATAATAAGGGAAATTTCTGGTATTTTGCCACAAAATAAGGGGAATTTCTGTATTTTTGCCCCCAAATAAGGGAAATTTCTGCAATTTTGCCCTAAAATAAAGGGAATTTCTGCTTTTTTGCCTCCAAATAAGTGGAATTTCTGTCTTTTTCCCCCAAAACAAAGGGAATTTCTGTCATTTTTGCCCCAAAATAAGGAAAATTTCTGACTTATTACCCTGAAATAAGTGAAATTTCTGCAAATTTGCCCCAAAAATAGGGAAATTTCTGCCTTTTGCCCCAAATAAGGGGAATTTGAGCATTTTACCTAAAAATAAGGGAAATTTCTGATTTTTGCACCAAAATATGGAGAATTTCTGCCTTTTTGCCCCAAAATAAGGAAAATTTCTCCCTTTTTTTCTCTAAAATAAGTGAAATTTCTGCAATTTTGCACCAAAATAAGGGAAATTTCTGCATTTTTGCCTCCATATAAGGGGAATTTCAGCCTTTTTACCTCAAAATAAGGGAAATTTCTGCATTTTTGCAACAAAGTATTAGGAATTTCTGCATTTTTGCCACAAAATATTAGGAATTTCTGCATTTTTGCCCCAAAATAAGGAAAATTTCTGGCTTTTTTTCCTGAAATAAGTGAAATTTCTGCAATTTTGCCTCAAAATAAGGGAAATTTCTGCAATTTTGCCCCAAAATAAGTGGAATTTCTGAGTTTTGTCCAAAAATAAGGAGAATTTCTGCATTTTTGCCCCACAATTAGGGGAATTTCTGCAATTTTGCTCCAAAATATGGGGAATTTCTGCCTTTTTGCCTGAAAATAAGGGGAATGCATACCTTTTTGCCATAAAAAAGGGAAATTTCTTCACTTTTGCCCCAAATTAAGGGAAATTTCTGCCTTTTTGCCCGGAAATATGTAAAATTTCTGCAATTTTAGCCCAAAATAAGGTGAATTTCTGCCTTTTTGCCCCAAAATAATGAGAATTTCTGCCCTTTTGCCCCAAAATAAGAAAAATTATTGCTTTTTTTTCTCTGAAATAAATGAAATTTCTGCAATTTTGCCCTAAAATAAAAGAAATTTCTGCAATTTTCCCCCATAATAAAGATAATTTCTGGAATTTTGCCCCAAAATAAGGAGAATTTCTGTTTTTTTGCCCCCAAATAAGGGAAATTTCTGCAATTTTGCCCTAAAATAGGGGGAATTTCTGCTTTTTTGCCTCTAAATAAGTGGAATTTCTGTCTTATTCCCCCAAAACAAAGGGAGTTTCTTTCATTATTGCCCCAAAATAAGGAAAATTTCTGACTTATTACCCTGAAATAATTGAAATTTCTGCAATTTTGCCCCAATATAAGGGAAATTTCTGCCTTTTTGACCCCAAATAAGGGGAATTTCAGCCTTTTTACCTCAAAATAATAGGAATTTCTGAATTTTGGCACTAAACATTAGGAATTTCTGCCTTTTTGCCCCAAAATAAGGAAAATTTCTGCCTTTTTTCCCTGAAATAAGTGAAATTTCTGCAATTTTGTCCCAAAATAAGTAAAATTTCTGCAATTTTTCTTCAAAATAAAGAAAATTTCTGGAATTTTGCCCCAAAATAAGTGGAATTTCTGAGTTTTGCCCCAAAATATGGAAGATTTCTGCCTTTTTGCCCCACAATTAGTGTAATTTCTACAATTTTGCCCTAATTTAAGGGTAATTTCTGCAATTTTTCCCATAATAAGGGAAATTTCTGAAATTTTGCTTCAAAATAAAGGGGAAATTCTGTTTTTTGCCCCACAATTAGTGAAATTTCTGCAATTTTGCCCCAAAATAAGGAAAATCTCTGGAATTTTGCCCCAAAATAAGTGGAATTTCTGAGTTTTGCCCCAAATAAGGAGAATTTCTGCCTTTTTGCCCCACAATTAGGGAAATTTCTGCAATTTTGATCCAAAATACGGGGAATTTCTGCCTTTTTTCCGGAAAACAAGGGGAATGCGTAAATTTTGCCATAAAAAAATAGAAATTTCTTCATTTTTGCCCCAAATTAATGGAAATTTCTGCCTTTTTGCCCTGAAATATGTGAAATTTCTTCAATTTTAGTCCAAAATAAGGTGAATTTCTGCCTTTTTGCCCCAAAATAATGGGAATTTCTGCCTTTTTGCCGCAAAATAAGAAAAATTTTTTCCTTTTTTCTCTGAAATAAGTGAAATTTCTGCAATTTTGCCCTAAAATAAGGCAAATTTCTGCAATTTTTTTCCATAATAAGGGAAATTTCTGGAATTTTGCCACAAAATAAAGGGAATTTCTGTTTTTTTGCCCCCAAATAAGGAAAATTTCTGCAATTTTGCCCTATAATAGGGGGAATTTCTGCTTTTTTGCCTCTAAATAAGTGGAATATCTGTCTTTTTCCCCCAAAACAAAGGGAATTTCTGTCATTTTTGCCCCAAAATAAGGAAAATTTCTGACTTATTACCCTGAAATAAGTGAAATTTCTGCAATTTTGTCCCAATATAAGGGAAATTTCTGCCTTTTTGCCCCCAAATAAGGGGAATTTCAGCCTTTTTACCTCAAAATAAGTGGAATTTCTGAATTTTGGCACCAAATATTGGGAATTTCTGCCTTTTTGCCCCAAAATAAAAAAAAAATTCTGCCTTTTTTCCCTGAAATAAGTGAAATTTCTGAAATTTTGCCCCAAAATAAGAAAAATTTCTGGAATTTTGCCCCAAAATAAGTGGAATTTCTGAGTTTTGCCCCAAAATATGGAGGATTTCTAACTTTTTGCCCCACAATTAGTGAAATTTCTACAATTTTGCCCTAAAATAAGGGAAATTTCTGCAATTTTTCCCCATAATAAGGGAAATTTCTGCAATTTTGCTTTAAAATAAGGGAAATTTCTGTTTTTTGCCACACAATTAGTAAAATTTCTGCAATTTTGCCCCAAAATAAGGAAAATCTCTGGAATTTTGCCCCAAAATAAGTGGAATTTCTGAGTTTTGCCCCAAATTAGAAGAATTTCTGCCTTTTTGCCCCACAATTAGGGATATTTCTGCAATTTTGCTCCAAAATACGGGGAATTTCTGCCTTTTTGCCCGAAAATAAAGAGAATGCATAACTTTTTGCCATAAAAAATGGAAATTTCTTCATTTTTGCCCCAAATTAATGGAAATTTCTGCCTTTTTGCCCTGAAATATGTGAAATTTCTTCAATTTTAGCCCAAAATAAGGTGAATTTCTGCCATTTTGCCCCAAAATAATGGGAATTTCTGCCTTTTTGCCCCAAAATAAGAAAAATTTTTGCCTTTTTTCTCTGAAATAAGTGAAATTTCTGCAATTTTGCCCTAAAATAAGGGAAATTTCTGCAATTTTTTTCCATAATAAGGGAAATTTCTGGAAATTTGCCACAAAATAAAGGGAATTTCTGTTTTTTTGCCCCCAAATAAGGGAAATTTCTGCAATTTTGCCCTAAAATAAGGGGAATTTCTGCTTTTTTGCCTCTAAATAAGTGGAATTTCTGTCTTTTTCCCCCAAAACAAAGGGAATTTCTGTCATTTTGGCCCCAAAATAAGGAAAATTTCTGACCCTTTACCCTAAAATAAGTGAAATTTCTGCAATTTTGTCCCAATATATGGGAAATTTCTGCCTTTTTGCCCCCAAATAAGGGGAATTTCAGCCTTTTTACCTCAAAATAAGGGGAATTTCTGAATTTTGGCACAAAATATTAGGAATTTCTGCTTTTTTGCCCAAAATAAGGAAAATGTCTGCTTTTTTCCCTGAAATAAGTGAAATTTCTGCAATTTTGCCCCAAAATAAGTAAAATTTCTGCAATTTTGCCCCAAAATAAGGGAAATTTCTGGAATTTTGCCCCAAAATAAGTGGAATTTCTGTGTTTTGCCCCAAAATAAGGAGAATTTCTGCATTTTTGTGCCACAATTAGTGAAATTTCTGCAATTTTGCCGTAAAATAAGAGAAATTTCTGCAATTTTTCCTCATAATAAGGGAAATTTCTGCAATTTTGCCCCAAAATAAGGGGAATTTCTTTTTTTGCCCCACAATTAAAGAAATTTCTGCAATTTTGCCCAAAAATAAGGGGAATATCTGCTTTTTTGCCTCTAAATAAGTGGAATTTCTGTCTTTTTGTCTGAAAATAAGAAGAATGCATACCTTTTTGCCATAAAAAAGGGAAATTTCTTCATTTTTGCTCCAAAATAAGGGGAACTTTTGCCTTTTTGCCTCTAAATAAGTAGAATTTCTGTCCTTTTCCCCCAAAACAAAGAAAATTTCTGTCTTTTTTGCCCAAAATTAAGGAAAATTTCTGACTTATACCCTGAAATAAGTGAAATTTCTGCAAATTTGCCCCAAAATAAGAAAAATTTCTTCCTTTTTGCCTTCAAATAAGGGGAATTTCAGCCTTTTTATCTCAAAATAAGGGAAATTTCTGCATTTTTGCAACAAAATATTAGGAATTTCTGCATTTTTGCCACAAAATATTAGGAATTTCTGACTTTATGCCCCAAAATAAGGAAAATTACTGCCTTTTTTCCCGGAAATAAGTGAAATGTTTGCAAATTTGACCCAAAAAAAAGGGAAATTTCTGCCTTTTGCCCCAAAATAAGGGGAATTTCAGCATTTTACCTCAAAATAAGGGAAATTTCTGATTTTTGCACCAAAATATGGAGAATTTCTGCCTTTTTGCCAAAAAATGAGGAAAATTTCTGCCTTTTTTCCCTGAAATAAGTAAAATTTCTGCAATTTTGCCCCAAAATAAGTGAAATTTCTGCAATTTTGCTCAAAATAAGGAAAATTTCTGGAATTTTGCCCAAAAATTAGGGGAATTTCTGCAATTTTGCTACAAAATACGAGGAATTTCTGCCTTTTTGCCCGAAATAAGGGGAATGCATACCTTTTTGCCGTAAAAAAAAGAGAAATTTCTTCATTTTTGCCCCAAATTAAGGGAAATTTCTGACTTTTTGCCCTGAAATATGTGAAATTTCTGCAATTTTAGCCCAAAATAAAGTGAATTTCTGCCTTTTTGCCCCAAAATAATGGGAATTTCTGCCTTTTTGCCCCAAAATAAGAAAAAATTTTTGCCTTTTTTCTCTGAAATAAGTGAAATTTCTGCAATTTTGCCCTAAAATAAGGGAAATTTCTGCAATTTTTCCCCATAATAAGGGAAATTTCTGGAATATTGCCCCAAAATAAGGGGAATTTCTGTTTTTTTGCCCCCAAATAAGGGAAATTTCTGCAACTTTGCCCAAAAATAAGGGGAATTTCTGCTCTTTTGCCTCTAAATAAGTGGAATTTCTGTCTTTTTCCCCCAAAACAAAGGGAATTTCTGTCATTTTTGCCCCAAAATAAGGAAAATTTCTGACTTATACCCTGAAATAAGTGAAATTTTTGCAATTTTGCCCTAAAATAAGGGGAATTTCTGCTTTTTTGCCTCTAAATAAGTGGAATTTCTGTTTTTTTCCCCCAAAACAAAGAGAATTTCTGTCTTTTTTGCCCCAAAATAAAGAAAATTTCTGACGTATAACCCTGAAATAAGTGAAATTTTTGCAAATTTGCCCCAAAAATAGGTAAATTTCTGCCTTTTGCCCCAAAATATGGGGAATTTCAGCATTTTACCTCAAAATAAGGGGAATTTCTGCATTTTTGCCACAAAATATTAGGAATTTCTGCCTTTTTGCCCCAAAATAAGGAAAATTTCTGCCTTTTTTCCCTGAAATAAGTGAAATTTCTGCAATTTTGCCCCAAAATAAGTGAAATTTCTGCAATTTTGCCCCAAAATAATAGAAATTTTTGCAATTTTGCCCCAAAATAAGTGGAATTTCTTAGTTTTTCCCCAAAATAAAGAGAATTTCTGCCTTTTTGCCCCACAATTAGGAGAATTTCTGCAATTTTGCTCCAAAATACGGGGAATTTCTGCCTTTTTGCCCGAAATAAGGGGGATGCATACCTTTTTGCCATAAAAAAGGGAAATTTCTTCATTTTTGCCCCAAATTAAGGGAAATTTCTGACTTTTTGCCCTGAAATATGTGAAATTTCTGCAATTTTAGCCCAAAATAAGGTGAATTTCTGCCTTTTTGCCCCAAAATAATGGGAATTTCTGCCTTTTTGCCCCAAAATAAGAAAAATTTTTGCCTTTTTTCTCTGAAATAAGTGAAATTTCTGCAATTTTGCCCTATTTAAAGGAAATTTCTGCAATTTTTCCCCATAATAAGGGAAATTTCTGGAATTTTGCCCCATAATAAGGGGAATTTCTGTTTTTTGCCCCCAAATAAGGGAAATTTCTGCAATTTTGCCCTAAAATAAGGGGAATTTCTGCTTTTTTGCCTCTAAATAAGTGGAATTTCTGTCTTTTTCCCCCAAAACAAAGGGAATTTCTATCATTTTTGCCCCAAAATAAGGAAAATTTCTGACTTATTACCCTGAAATAAGTGAAATTTCTGCAATTTTGCCCCAATATAAGGAAAATTTCTGCCTTTTTGCCCCCAAATAAGGGGAATTTCAGCCTTTTTACCTCAAAATAAGGGGAATTTCTGAATTTTGGCACAAAATATTAGGAATTTCTGCTTTTTTGCCCCAAAATAAGGAAAATTTCTGCTTTTTTCCCTGAAATAAGGGAAATTTCTGCAATTTTGCCCCAAAATAAGTAAAATTTCTGCAATTTTGCCCCAAAATAAGAGAAATTTCTGGAATTTTGCCCCAAAATAAGTGGAATTTCTGTCTTTTTCCCCCAAAACAAAGGGAATTTCTATCATTTTTGCCCCAAAATAAGGAAAATTTCTGACTTATTACCCTGAAATAAGTGAAATTTCTGCAATTTTGCCCCAATATAAGGAAAATTTCTGCCTTTTTGCCCCCAAATAAGGGGAATTTCAGCCTTTTTACCTCAAAATAAGGGGAATTTCTGAATTTTGGCACAAAATATTAGGAATTTCTGCTTTTTTGCCCCAAAATAAGGAAAATTTCTGCTTTTTTCCCTGAAATAAGGGAAATTTCTGCAATTTTGCCCCAAAATAAGTAAAATTTCTGCAATTTTGCCCCAAAATAAGGGAAATTTCTGGAATTTTGCCCCAAAATAAGTGGAATTTCTGAGTTTTGCCCCAAAATAAGAATTTCTGCATTTTTGCGCCACAATTAGTGAAATTTCTGCAATTTTGCCGTAAAATAAGAGAAATTTCTGCAATTTTTCCTCATAATAAGGGAAATTTCTGCAATTTTGCCCCAAAATAAGGGGAATTTCTTTTTTTGCCCCACAATTAAAGAAATTTCTGCAATTTTGCCCAAAAATAAGGGGAATTTCTGCTTTTTTGCCTCTAAATAAGTGGAATTCCTGTCTTTTTGTCTGAAAATAAGAAGAATGCATACCTTTTTGCCATAAAAAAGGAAAATTTCTTCATTTTTGCTCCAAAATAAGGGGAACTTTTGCCTTTTTGCCTCTAAATAAGTGGAATTTCTGTGCTTTTCCCCCCAAACAAAGGCAATTTCTGTCTTTTTTGCCCCAAAATAAGGAAAATTTCTGACTTATAACTCTGAAATAAGTGAAATTTCTGCAAATTTGCCCCAAAATAAGAAAAATTTCTGCCTTTTTGCCCCCAAATAAGGAGAATTTCAGCCTTTTTATCTCAAAATAAGGGAAATTTCTGCATTTTTGCAACAAAATATTAGGAATTTCTGCATTTTTTGCCACAAAATATTAGGAATTTCTGCCTTTTTGGCCCAAAATAAGGAAAATTTCTGCCTTTTTTCCCGGAAATAAGTGAAATTTCTGCAAATTTGCCTCCCAAATAGGGAAATTTCTGCCTTTTGCCCCAAAATAAGGGGAATTTCAGCATTTTACCTCAAAATAAGGGACATTTCCTATTTTTGCACGAAAATATGGAAAATTTCTGCCTTTTTGCCCCAAAATAAGGAAAATTTCTGCCTTTTTTCCCTGAAATAAGTGAAATTTCTGCAATTTTGCCCCAAAATAAGTGAAATTTCTGCAATTTTGCCCTAAAATAAGGAAAATTTCTGGAATTTTGCCCCACAATTAGGGGAATTTCTGCAATTTTGCTTCAAAATACAGGGAATTTCTGCCTTTTTGCCCAAAATAAGGGGAATGCATACCTTTGTGCCATAAAAAAGGGAAATTTCTTCATTTTTGCCCCAAATTAAGGGAAATTTTTGACTTTTTGCCCTGAAATATGTGAAATTTCTGCAATTTTAGCGCAAAATAAGGTGAATTTCTGCCTTTTTGCCTCAAAATAAGAAAAATTTTTGCCTTTTTTCTCTGAAATAAGTGAAATTTCTGCAATTTTGCCCTAAAATAAGGGAAATTTCTGCAATTTTTCTCCATAATAAGGGACATTTCTGCAATTTTGCCACTAAATAAGGGGAATTTCTGTTTTTTGCCCCACAATTAGGGAAATTTCTGCAATTTTGCCCCAAAATAAGGAGAATTTCTGCCTTTTGCCCCAAAATATGGGGAATTTCTGCCTTTTTGTCCAAAAATAAGAAAAATGCATACTATTTTGCCATTAAAAAGGGAAATTTCTTCATTTTTGCTCCAAAATAAGGGGAACTTTTGCCTTTTTGCCTCTAAATAAGAGGAATTTCTGTTTTTTTTTCCTCAAAACAAAGAGAATTTCTGCCTTTTTGCCCCAAAATAAGAAAAATTTCTGACTTTTTACCATGAAATAAGTGAAATTTCTGCAAATTTGTCCCAAAAATAGGAAAATTTCTGCCTTTTGCCCCAAAATAAGGAAAATTTCAGCATTTTACCTCAAAATAAGGGGAATTTCTGCATTTTTGCTACAAAATATTAGGAATTTCTGCTTTTGCCCCAAAATAAGAAAAATTTCTGCCTTTTTTCCCTGAAATAAGTAAAATTTCTGCAATTTTGCCCCAAAATAAGGGAAATATCTGGAATTTTTCCCCAAATTAAGTGGAATTTCTGAGTTTTGCCCCAAAATAAGGAGAATTTCTGCCTTTTTGCGCCACAATTAGTGAAATTTCTGCAATTTTGCCATAAAATAAGGGAAATTTCTTCAATTTTTCCCCATAATAAGGGAAATTTCTGGAATTTTGCCCCAAAATAAGGGGAATTTCTGGTTTTTTGCCTTCAAATAAGGGAAATTTCTGCAATTTTGCCCTAAAATAAGGAAAATTTCTGCTTTTTTGCCTCTAAATAAGTGGAATTTCTGTCTTTTTGTCTGAAAATAAGAAGAATGCATACCTTTTTGCCATAAAAAAGGGAAATTTCTTCATTTTTGCTCCAAAATAAGGGGAACTTTTGCCTTTTTGCCTCTAAATAAGTGGAATTTCTGTCTTTTCCCCCAAAACAAAGGCAATTTCTGTCTTTTTTGCCCCAAAATAAGAAAAATTTCTGACTTATAGCCCTGAAATAAGTGAAATTTCTGCAAATTTGCCCCAAAATAAGAAAAATTTCTGCCTTTTTGCCCCCAAATAAGGGGAATTTCAGCCTTTTTATCTCAAAATAAGGGAAATTTCTGCATTTTTGCAACAAAATATTAGGAATTTCTGCCTTTTTGCCCCAAAATAAGGAAAATTTCTGCTTTTTTTCCCGGAAATAAGTGTAATTTCTGCAAATTTGCCCCAAAAAAGTAAAATTTCTGCCTTTTGCCCCAAAATATGGGGAATTTCAGCATTTTACCTCAAAATAAGGGAAATTTCTGATTTTTGCACCAAAATATGGAGAATTTCTGCCTTTTTGCCCCAAAATAAGGAAAATTTCTGCCTTTTTTCCCTGAAATAAGTGAAATTTCTGCAATTTTGCCCCAAAATAAGTGAAATTTCTGCAATTTTGCCCCAAAATAAGGGAAATTTCTGGAATTTTGCCGCACAATTAGGGGAATTTCTGCAATTTTGCTCCAAAATACAGGGAATTTCTGCCTTTTTGTCCGAAATAAGGGGAATGCATACCTTTTTGCCATAAAAAAGAGAAATTTCTTCATTTTTGCCCCAAATTAATGGAAATTTCTGCCTTTTTGCCCTGAAATATGTGAAATTTCTGCAATTTTAGCCCAAAATAAGGTGAATTTCTGCCTTTTTGCCCCAAAATAATGGGAATTTCTGCCTTTTTGCCCCAAAATAAGAAAAATTTGTGCCTTTTTTCTCTGAAATAAGTGAAATTTATGCAATTTTGCCCGAAAATAAGGGAAATTTCTGCAATTTTTCCCCATAATAAGGGAAATTTCTGGTATTTTGCCACAAAATAAGGGGAATTTCTGTATTTTTGCCCCCAAATAAGGGAAATTTCTGCAATTTTGCCCTAAAATAAAGGGAATTTCTGCTTTTTTGCCTCCAAATAAGTGGAATCTGTCTTTTTCCCCCAAAACAAAGGGAATTTCTGTCATTTTTGCCCCAAAATAAGGAAAATTTCTGACTTATTACCCTGAAATAAGTGAAATTTCTGCAAATTTGCCCCAAAAATAGGGAAATTTCTGCCTTTTGCCCCAAATAAGGGGAATTTCAGCATTTTACCTAAAAATAAGGGAAATTTCTGATTTTTGCACCAAAATATTGAGAATTTCTGCCTTTTTGCCCCAAAATAAGGAAAATTTCTCCCTTTTTTTCTCTAAAATAAGTGAAATTTCTGCAATTTTGCACCAAAATAAGGGAAATTTCTGCATTTTTGCCTCCATATAAGGGGAATTTCAGCCTTTTTACCTCAAAATAAGGGAAATTTCTGCATTTTTGCAACAAAGTATTAGGAATTTCTGCATTTTTGCCACAAAATATTAGGAATTTCTGCATTTTTGCCCCAAAATAAGGAAAATTTCTGGCTTTTTTTCCTGAAATAAGTGAAATTTCTGCAATTTTGCCTCAAAATAAGGGAAATTTCTGCAATTTTGCCCCAAAATAAGTGGAATTTCTGAGTTTTGTCCAAAAATAAGGAGAATTTCTGCATTTTTGCCCCACAATTAGGGGAATTTCTGCAATTTTGCTCCAAAATATGGGGAATTTCTGCCTTTTTGCCTGAAAATAAGGGGAATTCATACCTTTTTGCCATAAAAAAGGGAAATTTCTTCACTTTTGCCCCAAATTAAGGGAAATTTCTGCCTTTTTGCCCGGAAATATGTAAAATTTCTGCAATTTTAGCCCAAAATAAGGTGAATTTCTGCCTTTTTGCCCCAAAATAATGAGAATTTCTGCCCTTTTGCCCCAAAATAAGAAAAATTATTGCTTTTTTTTCTCTGAAATAAATGAAATTTCTGCAATTTTGCCCTAAAATAAAAGAAATTTCTGCAATTTTCCCCCATAATAAAGATAATTTCTGGAATTTTGCCCCAAAATAAGGAGAATTTCTGTTTTTTTGCCCCCAAATAAGGGAAATTTCTGCAATTTTGCCCTAAAATAGGGGGAATTTCTGCTTTTTTGCCTCTAAATAAGTGGAATTTCTGTCTTATTCCCCCAAAACAAAGGGAATTTCTTTCATTATTGCCCCAAAATAAGGAAAATTTCTGACTTATTACCCTGAAATAATTGAAATTTCTGCAATTTTGCCCCAATATAAGGGAAATTTCTGCCTTTTTGACCCCAAATAAGGGGAATTTCAGCCTTTTTACCTCAAAATAATAGGAATTTCTGAATTTTGGCACTAAACATTAGGAATTTCTGCCTTTTTGCCCCAAAATAAGGAAAATTTCTGCCTTTTTTCCCTGAAATAAGTGAAATTTCTGCAATTTTGTCCCAAAATAAGTAAAATTTCTGCAATTTTTCTTCAAAATAAAGAAAATTTCTGGAATTTTGCCCCAAAATAAGTGGAATTTCTGAGTTTTGCCCCAAAATATGGAGGATTTCTGCCTTTTTGCCCCACAATTAGTGTAATTTCTACAATTTTGCCCTAATTTAAGGGTAATTTCTGCAATTTTTCCCATAATAAGGGAAATTTCTGAAATTTTGCTTCAAAATAAAGGGGAAATTCTGTTTTTTGCCCCACAATTAGTGAAATTTCTGCAATTTTGCCCCAAAATAAGGAAAATCTCTGGAATTTTGCCCCAAAATAAGTGGAATTTCTGAGTTTTGCCCCAAATAAGGAGAATTTCTGCCTTTTTGCCCCACAATTAGGGAAATTTCTGCAATTTTGATCCAAAATACGGGGAATTTCTGCCTTTTTGCCGGAAAACAAGGGGAATGCGAAACTTTTTGCCATAAAAAAATAGAAATTTCTTCATTTTTGCCCCAAATTAATGGAAATTTCTGCCTTTTTGCCCTGAAATATGTGAAATTTCTTCAATTTTAGTCCAAAATAAGGTGAATTTCTGCCTTTTTGCCCCAAAATAATGGGAATTTCTGCCTTTTTGCCGCAAAATAAGAAAAATTTTTTCCTTTTTTCTCTGAAATAAGTGAAATTTCTGCAATTTTGCCCTAAAATAAGGCAAATTTCTGCAATTTTTTTCCATAATAAGGGAAATTTCTGGAATTTTGCCACAAAATAAAGGGAATTTCTGTTTTTTTGCCCCCAAATAAGGAAAATTTCTGCAATTTTGCCCTATAATAGGGGGAATTTCTGCTTTTTTGCCTCTAAATAAGTGGAATATCTGTCTTTTTCCCCCAAAACAAAGGGAATTTCTGTCATTTTTGCCCCAAAATAAGGAAAATTTCTGACTTATTACCCTGAAATAAGTGAAATTTCTGCAATTTTGTCCCAATATAAGGGAAATTTCTGCCTTTTTGCCCCCAAATACGGGGAATTTCAGCCTTTTTACCTCAAAATAAGTGGAATTTCTGAATTTTGGCACCAAATATTGGGAATTTCTGCCTTTTTGCCCCAAAATAAAAAAAATTCTGCCTTTTTTCCCTGAAATAAGTGAAATTTCTGAAATTTTGCCCCAAAATAAGAAAAATTTCTGGAATTTTGCCCCAAAATAAGTGGAATTTCTGAGTTTTGCCCCAAAATATGGAGGATTTCTAACTTTTTGCCCCACAATTAGTGAAATTTCTACAATTTTGCCCTAAAATAAGGGAAATTTCTGCAATTTTTCCCCATAATAAGGGAAATTTCTGCAATTTTGCTTTAAAATAAGGGAAATTTCTGTTTTTTGCCACACAATTAGTAAAATTTCTGCAATTTTGCCCCAAAATAAGGAAAATCTCTGGAATTTTGCCCCAAAATAAGTGGAATTTCTGAGTTTTGCCCCAAATTAGAAGAATTTCTGCCTTTTTGCCCCACAATTAGGGATATTTCTGCAATTTTGCTCCAAAATACGGGGAATTTCTGCCTTTTTGCCCGAAAATAAAGAGAATGCATAACTTTTTGCCATAAAAAATGGAAATTTCTTCATTTTTGCCCCAAATTAATGGAAATTTCTGCCTTTTTGCCCTGAAATATGTGAAATTTCTTCAATTTTAGCCCAAAATAAGGTGAATTTCTGCCATTTTGCCCCAAAATAATGGGAATTTCTGCCTTTTTGCCCCAAAATAAGAAAAATTTTTTCCTTTTTTCTCTGAAATAAGTGAAATTTCTGCAATTTTGCCCTAAAATAAGAAAAATTTCTGCAATTTTTTTCCATAATAAGGGAAATTTCTGGAAATTTGCCACAAAATAAAGGGAATTTCTGTTTTTTTGCCCCCAAATAAGGGAAATTTCTGCAATTTTGCCCTAAAATAAGGGGAATTTCTGCTTTTTTGCCTCTAAATAAGTGGAATTTCTGTCTTTTTCCCCCAAAACAAAGGGAATTTCTGTCATTTTGGCCCCAAAATAAGGAAAATTTCTGACCTATTACCCTAAAATAAGTGAAATTTCTGCAATTTTGTCCCAATATATGGGAAATTTCTGCCTTTTTGCCCCCAAATAAGGGGAATTTCAGCCTTTTTACCTCAAAATAAGGGGAATTTCTGAATTTTGGCACCAAATATTAGGAATTTCTGCCTTTTTGCCCCAAAATAAAAAAATATTCTGACTTTTTTCCCTGAAATAAGTGAAATTTCTGCAATTTTGCCCCAAAATAAGGCAAATTTCTGGAATTTTGCCCCAAAATAAGTGGAATTTCTGAGTTTTGCCCCAAAATAAGGAGAATTTCTGCCTTTTGCCCCACAATTAGTGAAATTTCTGCAATTTTGCCCTAAAATAAAGGAAATTTCGGCAATTTTTCCCCATAATAAGGGAAAGTTCTGCAATTTTGCTTCAAAATAAGGGGAATTTCTGTTTTTTGTCCCACAATTTGGGAAATTTCTGCAATTTTGTACTAAAATAAGGGAAATTTCTGCAATTTTTTCCATAATAATGGAAATTTCTGCAATTTTTTTCAAAATAAGGGGAATTTCTGCCTTTTGCCCCAAAATATGGGGAATTTCTGCCTTTTTGTCTGAAAATAAGAAGAATGCATACCTTTTTGCCATAAAAAAGGGAAATTTCTTCATTTTTGCTCAAAAATAAGGGGACCATTTGCCTTTTTGCCTCTAAATAAGTGGAATTTCTGTCTTTTTTCCCAAAAACAAAGGGAATTTCTGTCTTTTTTTGCCCCAAAATAAGGAAAATTTCTGACTTATAACCCTGAAATAAGTGAAATTTCTGCAAATTTGGCCCAAAATAAGAAAAATTTCTGCCTTTTTGCCCCCAAATAAGGGGAATTTCAGCCTTTTTGCCTCAAAATGGGGGAAATTTCTGCATTTTTGCAACAAAATATTAGGAATTTCTGCATTTTTGCCACAAAATATTAGGAATTTCTGCCTTTTTCCCCAAAATAAGGAAAATTTCTGCCTTTTTTTCCGTGAAATAAGTGAAATTTCTGCAATTTTGCCCCAAAATTAGTGAAATTTCTGCAATATTGCCCCAAAATAAAAGAAATTTCTGCAATTTTGCCCCAAAATAAGTGGAATTTCTGAATTTTGCCCCAAGATAAAGAGAATTTCTGCCTTTTGCCCCACAATTAGGGGAATTTATGCAATTTTGCTCCATAATACAAGGAATTTCTGCCTTTTTGCCTGAAAATAAGAAGAATGCATACCTTTTTGCCATAAAAAAGGGAAATTTCTTCATTTTTGCCACAAATTAAGGGAAATTTCTGCCTTTTTGCCCTGAAATATGTAAAATTTCTGAATATTTACCCCAAAATAAGGTGAATTTCTGCCTTTTTGCCCCAAAATAATGGGAAATTCTTCCATTTTGCTCCAAAATAAGAAAAATTTTTGCATTTTTCTCTGAAATAAGTGAAATTTCTGAAATTTTGCCCTAAAATAAGGGAAATTTCTGCAATATTTTCCCATAATAAAGATAATTTCTGGAATTTTGTCCCAAAATAAGGGAATTTCTGTTTTTTGCCCCCAAATAAGGAAAATTTCTGCAATTTTGCTCTAAAATAAGGGGAATTTCTGCTTTTTGCCTCTAAATAAGTGGAATTTCTGTCTTTTTCGCCCAAAACAAAGAAAATTTCTGTCATTTTTTCCCCAAAATAAGGAAAATTTCTGACTTATTACCCTGAAATAAGTGAAATTTCTGCAATTTTGCCCCAATATAAGGAAAATTTCTGCGTTTTTGCCCCCAAATAAGGAGAATTTCAGCCTTTTTACCTCAAAATAAGGGGAATTTCTGAATTTCGGGCACAAAATATTAGGAATTTCTGCCTTTTTGCCCCAAAATAAAAGAAAATTTCTGCCTTTTTTCCCTGAAATAAGTGAAATTTCTGCAATTTTGCCCTATAATAATTAAAATTTCTGCAATTTTGCCCCAAAATAAGGGAAATTTCTAGAATTTTGACCCAAAATAATTGGAATTTCTGAGTTTTTTTCCAAAAAAAAGAAGAATTTCTGCCTTTTTGCCCCACAATTAGTGAAATTTCTGCAATTTTGCCCTAAAATAAGGGAAATTTCTGCAATTTTTCCCCATAATAAGGGAAATTTCTGCAATTTTGCTTCAAAATAAGGGGAATTTCTGTTTTTTGCCCCAAAATCAGGGAAATTTCTGCAATTTTGCCCCAAAATAAGGGGAATTTCTGCCTTTTGCCCCAAAATATGGGGAATTTCTGCCTTTTTGTCCGAAAATAAGAATGCATATCTTTTTGCCATAAAAAAGGGAAATTTCTTCATTTTTGCTCCAAAATAAGGGGAACTTTTGCCTTTTTGCTTCTAAATAAGTGGAATTTCTC